>NC_058371.1:41717291-42025312 GCF_018350175.1 Felis catus | reverse complement strand
TAATTTTGAGTTCTCATGCAAATCCTTCCCCCTCTGCCCTTCTCATTGGGTCATCTCTGAAGCTGCAGGGCCTTTTCCCTCACCCAGTGAGAACATTGGTAAGGAAATCCCTTACTTTGTTCTTACCCCAGCCATTGTGGTCATCATAGTGTCAAAACTTCAGCAAGACTCCCTGGCAAAAATCAACCACTACCTCCTGATTGGCAAAGTCTCTGGATTCTTTCAGTCCTCTTCCTACTTGACTCATCTGTATTTAGTTAATCTGAACAACACCACCCTCATTCTTGAAATGTTTTTCTTCCTTGGCTTCTGAAGCACTAATCTGTCCTGTCTTCCTACTTAGAAATATTATTATTTCTAATATTATTAGGTATATTATTAATATATTTATATTAAATTATGTTAAATATTACTAATATTCAATATAAAATATATTAATGTTTAATATAAAATAATATGGATATACTAAATATTATATAAATTAAATTATATTAAATATTATTAAATAACATTAGAAATATTAAATGTGTCATGAGAAAAAGTACTGACTTCTCTTCCTTTGTCACCCTGTATGTGCATGTGCATGTGCACATGCATGCATGAATGTGTGTTTATCCTTCTTCTCTACACACACTCCTTGAATGATCTCATCTATTACCATCTCATCTACTTCATTATCCTGCTATGAGCTAATGACTCCCAAACTGTTTCTCCAGCCATAATTCATTTTCAGAACTCCAGACCCATAAGCCTAAGTACCCGCTGGCATCTCCATTTAGATGCTCCTAAACTCAGCCCATCCCAGACTGATCATCCTTGTTCCTCAGCCCAGGCTCATCTCATCCAAGCACATTTCTCTTGTTATTCATGTCTGCACTCACCTCTCCCTTCTCTTGATTCTTTGCATGATGTTACATAAAATCACAATCACATATGAGCATTTTGATGCTCTTTTATTATGTTTGTTAATTAGTTTTCTTAGTTAAATTCTATGCTTCTTGAAGGCAGAGATCACACTACTGGCTGGTCTTATATCCACATGATATCAGACACTGAGCTCAACATCAAGCAAATATATGGAACAGAACTGAATCATTTTCAAGTACCATGGCTCTAGAAAAGGACATGCCAGAAAATCATGACAACATCTGCTGTCCAAATCCAAAAGTAATGGATGCAATTTACTGTCTTTGAACACTACTAGAGGAGAAATAATTTTAAAGTAAAAAAAAGGAAAGGAAATATTCTAAACTAGATTATAAAATTTCACTTAGAGCTATGCTTTAAAAATTTTTTGGTCTGCATAATTCTGCATGACATCATAATATATTTCTCTCCACCTCCAAGTCTCTGATTGGATCCATACCTATGAGGAGAGATGATATTAACATGATTTTTTAGTCTATAGTGGCTCTGTTCCTTTGAATCTGAAAACCAGGAAGAGACTGGGGTTATGGGGAGGATGCTCAGAAGCAGAAGTGGGGTTTCATAGCCCCTTCAAGCTCCTTCCATGGTCAGACTATCCACAGGGCAGCCATTGGCCTTACACTCAATGGCTGACAGAGGAGTTCCCCACTCTCTCATACCAGGCTACTCCGACTCTCTCACATATCTGCTATCTAGCCACCTCTCTCTGACTAAAAATGATAAAGGAGCTACTTATTCCCTCTCTTTCAAAGGGATAAAAATGGGTGAGTCGTGAGGTCAGTACATCTGTGTTTTTTCCAAAATAGTTGAAATCTTTGCTTTACGAGCACTAAGCTAGAGAAACCAAAGAAATCATAACAGACAAAAGTATGATGGTAAGGGAATCTAGAAACATGTTTGCATAGAAAAAATATTTAACTCATTCAGTGTTATATTTCCCACTTGTCTTTCTATAAGTCAAGAGTATAAGGAGCAAATATTATCTCTTCAAGCTTGCCTGACCCTGACCAAATAGGCCAAGTTTGTTCTTGCCAGTCTCATCTCCTCCCTCTGCCTTCTCTACCCGACTCAATGATGCCCTTAATATTTCTATCTCAGTCCCCTCCCATCTAAACTTCTCACAGGTAAGATTCTGACATTTGTTATTTATACATCCCTTTGTGCCATTATCCCTGGGACTTTTATAGGAAAGTAGACAAAATAACTTTTTTCCTGTGGAAAAATATAATTTGGCCATTAGCTAGCATGTGTGTATGTGGGAAAGGGTATCACTGTGAGAGAAGAAAACAACTCCCTGAAATCACATCAGAAGGCAGGCCCAGTGTTACAGCCTGTCACATTCTCCCCTGCGAATGAAGAAATTACTCATAATTAGCAGAGAATATTGTGGAATGATATTCATGATATTCATTGACTTTAGTCATTCAAATCCTATGCTGGCCTCAACTCTAATTAAACAGTTGAAAAGAGAAAGACTATTAATTATTGTACATCCATTGTGGGCCCAGGATGAGATAATTTAATCAAAAGATCCAGGAATAATCCTACTTCTAGGTTAAAAGAAAAATTACCCACATGAAGAGTGAAAAAAAAAATCTGCCTTCAAACAATGAAGCAGTTCTTGTTATGAAAATCCGACTCAGTCTTACTCTTTTATCTGTGCACTATCTTATAGGAGCTAATCATTTGCTATCATTTCCTAGAACCATACACTAGAGAAAGTTTTATGAGCATGAAGGGAGAAAGAATAATTAGAGTGGTTTCTAACAGAAGTTGGACAAATAAATGTCTCTAATCATCATTCTTTGATCACAGATGTCATTTATTCTTAACTTAATTTTCATTCCTGGTTTCTTCCCTCACTTAATAGCATTGAAAATATCCTATTAGGTGTTACAAGATTTAATTCACCATAAATAAGTAATGAGTGCTCTTCAAAAAAAAAAGAACTCATAAAATGTGAAGTTTTGAGAGAAGAAAGTAGTTTGGGGGGTAAGGCCTTACAAGTCCATACAACAAAACAACAAGCACTTCTCGGTAACTCATCCTGTTTATACCTGACATCCCTCATGGCTCCTGCACCTGCCTTCTTTCTTCCCTTCATAACTCAGGCTTCCAGGCTACCTTGGGCACTAAAACCTGCACTTAAAACCTACATTGTTCTGGGAGGCATGGTCCATGTTGTGCCCAGTCACCCAGCTTCCTTCACTGCCAGCTGTTTGGAGAGCTCCCCAACGTTCACCATGGAGTGGAGGCACCAGTGTCCTCTCCTGCAATTTCAATGGACTCAAGAGTCAAGGGATCTCTCTAGAATCACAGAGCTTTGGGGTTTAGGCATTTATTTATTTTGAGAAATACAGAGACAATGCAAGGTGGGGAGGGGCAAAGAGAGAGAGCCAGAGAGAAAGAGAGAGAGAGAGAGAGAGAGAGAGAGAGAGAGAGAGAGAGAATATCTCAAGTAGGCTCTGTGTTGCCAGCACAGTTTGAAGTCACAAACCTGAGCCAAAACCAAGAGTCGGTCATTTACCGACTGAGTCATTTGAACATTTAAAAAATTACATTATCACTTTAAAGACAGGAAATGTAAGTTATTAATTTGTTATTTTGTACTATGTGACTTAGAATCCATCACATAGTAGGTCACTTATTTGTTAAACCCTTGACCCAGTCAGTGAATGTTCTGGTGTTCTTTCACCAACGTGTCATAATACTGAAAATCTCCAGATCATGAGTGAACCAATTCAATCCACAGAAATGAACTCTCTAGATTCACTATAGAAATACCACTTGCATGTTCTAGAAGGTTGACTAGGTACCTGCTACTGGGTTTCTTGAGAGTTAAATTTTAAATGAAAGATGCCTCTTCAATGTATACATACACTGCAAAGCACGGACATATCTTTTCCTTGTACTGATGTTTTCCTGACATACTGGTGTGAGAGAGCCTGACCTCTTTCCTGTCACTTTTTTAAAGGGGAACAATAGATGTTGGCTACTAAATTTCCTGGCTATAGTGAGCATCTCTGATTACATTTTACCTGGTCTATCCTTTCCATGGGAGGCACACTTTTATCTTCAGGCCCTTAGTTAATATGGAATAACACAATTATGACATCTGTTCCAAGATGAAGAAATTGAAACCTGTATAGTTGACTTCCAAACCTTCCAAGTATGGAGGCTGCTGAGAAATCTGAAGAACCCCCAACTCACAGCTGCCCCGAGTAAGACTTATGTTGGTCCAAAGCTGGATTTAAAATGAGCCATGTTAGAGCTAACCCCATCTATGGCAGACACTTAAGGTGTCCTTTTCTGATATAGATACTCAGGGACATAGATTCCAATTTAGTAAGTTGTCTGACCATGAAAATCTTACTTATTAGTAAGTTTATCTTACTTAGTGCCGAAAAGATGTTAGAAAACGAAATCCATTATTTCAACTTTATCCATTGTCAAGGAAACAAAATTAGAGGTCTGAAACTCATCTACTTAAAGGTTATTATATGATCTTTTTGTTAGAACAGAAATAAGTTCGGTGGTTATGGTTTTAGAATTCAAAAAGAGTAAAGTGCACATGTTAGCCTATTAGGTGTCTTTAGAAGAAAGGGCACTTAAATAAGGAAGAGAAAAGACATATATCTCTGGAGACGATAATAGCACCAGAGGCTGTGGGTAGAGCTTTGAACTACTTGTGTCCTGAGCTTGAAATATCACCAACATTTCTGAAAGCTAGCTTTATAGATTTTGATTTGTATTTGACTACTCAGCATGAAATGGACTAAGATTTTTCTGTGACCCTAAAAGCTATAGAAAACCATGCATTTTCTATTTGTTGTTAAAGACTATTAAGAGTGGCAGATATATATGACTCTAATGATGGTTATGTAAATTTATATTCTGACTGAGGTCCAGATTCTGGCTATATCTGGCTATTCTTAGCACAATATAGAATGGTCCAGATAATATTAACTCAAAGAAAAGAAACAAAATATCTTCAAAATGTTTATCATTAAGTTATAACTTAAATAATAGTGGCCAACACTTAAAAAGATGTCACCCTTATACACAGAGTTCATTTGTTTTTTTGAGAAAACCCTTCCAATTTTGGAAGATTTAGGCATTTATCAAACACCGTGACTCAAAGCTGGATTTAATCAGTTAATGTTGAGATTAGCCAGATTCTAGTATGAGCTGTAGGTGTTTGAGAAAAAAGAATACAAATACTCTTTTTAAATGGAAAAATAAAAAATGCAAATGGGAAAAAAAAATAAACCCCTCTAATCAAAATGGTAAAGATACTCTATCCAGAGAGTCTCAAAGAATATTAGGACAACGATTTTAGGAAATTCAGCCAGGAGGATTGTTCAATTTATTTTATTTATTTTCAATGTTTATAATCCATGGTCTTTGGAGAAAAATGTGTTAATAACAGATGTTTGACAAAATGCAACTGGTTATCAGAGAGCTGGATAAAGCAGAAAGCCTGAGTAGGAGCTGGGGTTTAGAGACCACATGTAACTGGAAATGTGCAGAAAATGTTCTTTCTGGTGTTGGAAGATTGAATATCAAACTTGAAATGTTGTATAAAATGAGGACTTGGAGCAGGTAGAAAGCAAATGACTGCAAGAAACTCAAAATGAGGACATTCTTTGAAGGCCTCTCTCAGATCATTCTTTTTATCTAATTGTCTGATTAAGGTCAGTTGGGTTCTAAACACTGAGTAGACCTGAGCTTGTGTGTGAGTCCAGAAGCCCCAACTTTGGGCAAGAAACTAGAGTTTGCTGTTAAGAATTCTGGGACAGTCTTGCAGAAGAAGTATCTGGAACAGAAGTATTAAATGTTACCTCAACATCCAGCTACCTCATCTTCGAGGTACATTTCAAATGCAATTTCATTACTATAAAATGATAATTAACACCTATTGAGAAAAAACTTCATGCCAAGTACTGTCTACACACTTGAGTATTTTTTGCTATTATTGTTTTTGTTGTTCTTAAAACTTAATTCCCACTCTAATCAGTTTTAAGTTTTGTAAATAACCTGCTATATTTTCCTAATGTGGAAACGAAGTCACAGAGAGGCCTTTAAGTAACATGCTCAAGGTCATACAGTTAGTAGATGGTAGAGTAAGGATTAAACCAGACATTTTCATTCCCAAACCATTTTACTGCACTCACTTTACAATAGTCTTTTCCAATGATCCCCAACCAGATGCAATTATTTCTTCCTCTGAATTTCAGCAACATTTTGTACTTCTTTTTTTTTTTTAATGTTTATTTATTTTTGAGAGAGACAGAAACAGAATGTGAGTGGGTTGGGGCAGAGAGAGAGGGAGACACAAAATCTGAAGCAGGCTCCAGGCTCTGAGCTGTCAGCACAGACCCTGACGTGGGGCTCGAACTCACGAGCTATGAGGTCATCACCTGAGCCGAAATAGAAGCTCAACTGACTGAGCCACCCAGGTGCCCCAGTATTTTGTACTTCTTGAACTTACCATATACTATGTTGATCTTAATTGTAATTACTTGACTACTTTTTGCATCTTCTCTACATTATAAACGTGTAGAGAGGTATAATTATCTCTGCATCTCCTTCTGTTATCCTTAAGGCCTGTTTAATGCCCTACACGTAGTAGATGTTTGATAGATTTTGGTCATGGGATTGAATTAAATGTGGTGAGGGGCTGATCTGTCCAATCATTCACCACTACCCCATCCACACTGTGGAAAACAGAGCCAAATGGACCCTACTCAATCTTCTCTTCCACCCTTCAGAGAGGTGATAGAGAACTTGAACTCAGTAAGGAGACCACAGGCAGATTTCCATTTCCATCTCATCTCCTCTCCCCACTTCCCCAACAAAACTGACCTAAATGAAGTGAGATCTTTCATTCGTTTAATTCAATTCCCTGGCATTTCATGTTCCAGGATAACCTTTAAGAGATTGGACAAATGTTGGCAAAGCTCAATATTCTACTTAAGTCTGATTGGACTAAAAGTCAATGGCAGCTAAAAATAGTTTACAAATGGACATACCCTCAATTTAATGAACTCTGGTAAAATGTGAGAGAAGTGCTTATGGTAACTTACAGAAAACCCAGAAAGAGTGCAAGTCCAGAGGCCTGACCTGCTCAGGTGAGGGGCCAAAGTCTACCTTAGAACCCTCCCAATTCCCTCCTACCTATTCCTGTGTGCTTAAGAAGGCACCAACATTAGGTTCTGTATTCATAGCTTGGAATAAAGTTAAAAATAAACTTCTTTACCTTTTACACAACCAACTCTACTCCTTTTGCCCCAAATCATAAGCACTTGAAAAGCCCCTTTGCCTTTTGTTTAAGGACAGGCCTCCAGGATACCTCTCCTCTCACAGGACTAATGCTTAAAGCACTGGTCAGCTTCTGGGCCACCTAGCAGCAGAGAAGTAAACACTAAGGAAGAATTATGTTTACAGTCAATCTTTATCCAGCTGAAAAATATTAAAGAGTTAAAGAAGGTAAGCCTCAAAGTCATAAAATTAGAGAATGTTAGAAATAACACAGACTTTGACTACCCCATTTTCCAGCCCCCTCATGTTTCGATGAAGACGCTGAATGACGCTCAGTGAGGGGACACAATTAGTTGGAAACCACGTGGAGAAAGAAAGAACTACTGACGCATGGAATAAAGTGAATGAATCTCCAAACCATCATATTGAGCTGAGGCAAAGAAACCAGACCGAAAAGGATACCTATAATATTATCCCATTAAGTTCCAGGACAGTCAAACTAAGCTATGGGGACAGAAATCAGTGTTTGGCTGGAGGTGCGGGGGTTGGGGTATGAGCTGAAAAGGGGGTCCAAGAGAACTTTTGGTGGTTATGAAAATGTTCTGTACGTTGATTGAGCTGCTAGTGACATGGTGGACACCATCCCACTGTACTGCTAAAAGTGACCTATCTTGTTGTGTGTAAGTTGAGTCTTAACAGACTGGTTTAAAAAATTATTTTTTGCTCTGAAAAGCTGCACGGGGTGTGAGAAGTGGTGCTGACATGTGCCTCCTACGCCAAGCCTGTGGGCATCCACAACCCTCCTGCCATTTCTTTTCCTTGATGCAGATGCACTCTTCAAAACCAAGCCTTGGTAACTGGTCCTGGGTGACTAGCATAACAAAGAACATGAAAGGTGTTCAATGTGGTCCACAGTTAAATCTGAGACATTAAATCATCAGCTCACAACTACTCTGGAGACAGCCATGACTCATGCAAATTTCAAGCAAGACAAAATAATGATTACCAGCTCCCCCCCACAAAAAAAGGGGGGGGGGTCGTAAATGAGTGAGCTAAAGAATATTAGGTGCCATTGGTAATTCTGGAAGTAATATGAAAGAATGAAAGTGCTCCCCATTTAGTTCTTCTCAAGCCTGCAAAGGCCTACTCTAGTCACATACTATGATTATAATGTATCCCTAGGTATGGCATATTTAGCAAAAGCATGCAAGTGAGACTTGGAAAAATAGAGCTGTTAGGATTGCCTGTGCATTGGTGCTATATATAGAGAGATGTATAGCTTTGCTCTGGCTTCTCTGGAATTCTTCTCTCTACAGGCTGTTTTTCCTTTGAGAAGTTGAACTCTGCTTCATCAGCGGCCTTTCTCAAAGAAGCGGGGGCTCTTGACAGTAGTGGACTTGAATGTTCTGTCTATTAAAAACAGAGCTAAATAGAGAACGCCCTCTGACCTACAGGCCCTGCCACATCCTTGTGTCTCATGCCTACAGCAGGCACCCTATTTACAGCACCTAGGATTCCCCTTGGCTAGAAAGACTTGGCGACAGTCTGTAAGCCTACTTCTAGAAAAGCCATTTTGCACAGCCAGAGTCAAAATGCTGTTGCCTGGGGTTCTAGATTTCACCCTTTATTTCAAGACTTTCTGAGCAATTTACAAAGTATCAGCTGAAGAGAAATAACCTAATGCTCTTCAAGAAAGGCAGCTCTATTTTAAAGCCTATCTTATGCCCTGCTTATCTCAGAATGTCACTGATGACATATATATTCTGTTTTTCAGAAAACAAAACAAACCAAAAAACCTTTTCTGTTGAAAAAATATTGCACAATACCAAAGTCCCAACTCTTTTGATTCTTGAAGTTCTTGGATATGCCAGTAAACCATATTGAAAATTCCACCAAAAACATCTAGATCTTTAGACTTTGAAGACGTCCATGATTGATTTCTTCCTCGTTGGTTTGTTTGCTTCCAAATATTTCTTGGGGCTTTAAACTACTTTTATTTTATTAAAAGTACAGATGGTTCTTTTTTAAATTTTTTTTAATGTTTATTTATTTTTTAAGAGAGAGAGAGAAAGAGAGAGCAAGCCAGGGAGGGGCAGAGAGAGAGGGAGACAGATTCCAAGTAGGCTCCTCGCTGTCAGCACACAGCCTGATGTGGGGTTTGAACTCATGAACTGTGAGATTATGACTTGAGCCAAAACCAGGAGTCAGAGGCTTAACTGCTGAGCCACTCAGGCACCCCTAAAAGTACAGACAGTTATTGATGGTTGGTTTCTTTGCAAAACTATCTTCTTTATTATCGTATACTCCTCAGATAACTAACTGCTACCCTAAACGTAAGAACTGAATTCCAAGGTATTTAAAACAAATGAATACATTCTAGCTCTGAAAATTAGGCTAAATTTCATTCAATCATTTAAGAAATAAATGAATATAATGGAAAAATGAATGATATGAAGACTTTGGAGGATTCACACTAGTTGGGAAAAACTGTAGAAAAAGCAATGGATATCACCATTTAAAGTTTCTTCTCAAAGGAAGAAGTACATTTAGAAATTACTACTAACTTTTGGTCAGTCTGATTTATTCTCGTAGACACTTGTGTCTCATTTTCAACCAACTGAAGTATCGAAGTAAGTAATGACAACTTTTATATCCATTATTTCTAGGTAATGTAATGTCCTTAGGCTTGAAGTGTTCCCTAAACTCAAATTTAAGTACATTATGGGGGAAACGTTCATTAGTCTATGGTATGTACCCATGTGCCTTTAAATTTCATTCTACTCATTGGTACTAATTGACAGACTATATCCCCTAGAAAGCCTGAAAAATCTACTAACAGGCAATTGCTTTATATGTCAATGTGATCATTTGCATTTCTAAACCTTTAATCTCATTAGATACTTAATATTTCTCTTGTTAGTTAATAATGGAGCAAAATTTGACTGCCATTTTGCTGTTTATGACATTTGCCAAAAAAACAAAAAGGCTCTTTACTACTAGGAAAGAGCAATATGTTAATAATGGTATTATTTAAGTATTATTATAGCAGTGATAGTAATGATGGCCGATACCCTCACTTCTGCCCTTGGGTCTGACAACCAATTATTTTTGGGGCCTTGGACAAGTCACTTCTCAGACTCTTAATTTTCTAACCTATAAAATGGAGATGTGAACATCTGGTCAATTACAGGGATGCTGTGCATATTATATATAATAACACTTTCAAAGTGTTTTAATTTGTTGTTATACTCCAATTATGCAGAAGTTTCCTCCAGTTAACAGTGGTGGCATCTTCACCATGTACATCATCATCATTGCTGTTAGTACTGGCATAGACATAAGAAGGAGATGCCTAGAAAACATAACTAAAAGGATACTTGTGGAACAAGGCAAGTACGTTTCACAATGCATTCATTTCCTGGGGCTCCCCTAAAAAAAGTACCACAAACTGGGTGGCTTCAAACAATGGAAATATATCCTCAGCTCTAGAGAATATATGCCTGAAATCAAGGTGTCAGCGGCCTCTTCCAAAAGCTCTAGAGGAGAATCCCTCCTTGCCTCTTCCACACCCTGCTGGCTCTGGATTTTCTTGGCTGGTAGAAACAACCCTAATCTCTACATCTGTCTTCACGTGGCCTTTTACTCTGTGTGGCCCAATATCCCTTTCTTCCTCTCATAAAGACACCAGAATGATTTCATCTTGAGATTCTTAACTGTTTACATCTGCAAAGACCCTATTTACCAAAAAGTTCACATTCTGAGCTTCTGGGTGGACATAATTTTGGAAGACATTGCTAGCTCCAGTAAAATAGTAGAGGCTGACTGGGGAGAGAATGTTAAGGCTGAATTCAGTAGCAGCAGGAAAGAATACCAGGATCGTGAGCAAGGTATGGGAAGTGGACATGCACTTTTCCTGTTCTTGTCATCACTAATCACTTATCTATGAGGTAACGGAGGCCTAAAGGACATTTGTTACTGCCCCTGGTCACTCAGTGGTGAAGTGGCACTTGAAATAAAATCCCCTGACTCAAAATTCAGTGTTCTTTCCACTACACAACCCATCTGAACACCTCTCTAGAAGTTATTACTGAAAGTATAAATAAAAGTCCTTGAAAATTACTGACACCTTAATATTTATGGTGATTTAATCGGTCAGATTAGAGTCGTTAAGAACCATTTGACTGACTTCCAATTTCAGCTCTGAGAGAGTAATTGGTATCATACTAACCTTCCACCTGAGAACAAAACAAAAGCTGGCTAAAATTTTTTTTTTAATTTTTCTTTTTTTGAACGTTTATTTTTGGGACACAGATAGACAGAGCATGAACGGGGGAGGGGCAGAGATAGAGGGAGTCACAGAATCGGAAACAGGCTCCAGGCTCTGAGCCATCAGCCCAGAGCCTGACGCAGGGCTCAAACTCACGGACCGCGAGATCGTGACCTGGCTGAAGTCGGACGCTTAACCTACTGCGCCACCCACGCGCCCCCAAAAGCTGGCTAAAATTTAAAGGAAAAACTTTGGAAGCTCTGAAGAATTGGGGTAGCTGATGTCAATGTACTCTAATAACAGTGTTACTAGTCAAAGGACATTTCATGATGACAAAAGGGCCAATTCCATAAATATTTTTAGAAATTCTTAAATTTGTAAGCATCTAATAATATACCTTTAAACATATAAAGTAAAGAAGTAGAATTAAAAGGACACATAGACAAATCCATATTTTTAGTCAGAAGTTTTTTAAGTACCTCTATTTCTCATGGATATAAAAACAGACAAAAAATCAGTAACACAGAAGATTAAAAAAATTGATTAAAAAACAAGATTAATAAACTTGACCTAATTGATATACAGAACCACTTACTCAATTACCGGAAAAGACACATTCTTTTCAAGGGAACATGGAGTTTTATCAAAATTGAACATTTGCCTGGGGCACAGAGCAAGTCTATCCAAATTTCAGGAGACTGAAATCATTTGGAGTATGTCCTCTGACCCCAGTGAAATCCAGTACAAATTAATCCTCCAAAATATAAATAGAAAAATTCCCCACATGTTAGATTTTAAGCAAAGCACTTATATATAACCATAAGTAAAAGAAGAAATCACAGTAAAAGTCAGACAATAAGTTGAAATACATAATAATTAAAATACATATAAAACCTCTAGGATACAAAAAAAATAACTTGTGGAATATAGCTATAACAGTTTATTGAGGAATATTGAGAACCTTAAATGCATATTTTAGGAGAAAAGGAAATACTTGAAAATGGATGATCTACACTTTCCTATGAAGAATCTGATGGAGGAAAATGAAAATTAAATACATAGGGACTAGAAAGAAAAACACTTTTTTTTTAATGGCAGAAAAGAGCTGTACTCAGAAAAAAGTCAACAAATCCCAACATTCATCCCTCAAAAAGACTCAAAGATGGATAAATTTTTAACAAAACTATAAAAAAATTTAAAAGAGAAGAGACAAATAAACAATATTAGGAATGAAAAATATCCCACAGACATTAAAAATAAAATCAGGAGATACCATGAACAACTTTATACCAGTACATTTAAAAATGTAGATAATAAGGGCAAAGCCATTGAAAAATAACTTATTAAAACTGATACAAGAAGAAATAGAAAATATGAACAGGGCTTCATTGAAGAAATTAAATTTTCAATAAAAACATTCCCACAGTATAATCTCCAGGTCCAGATGGCTTCCCTAATGAATTTTTCCTAATATTTAAGTAAGAAGTGACAACAGTTCACTACAAACTCATTCAGAGATTAGCAACAGAGAGCAGACCTCTCACCTTGTTTAGTGAGGTCAGCATCAAGTTGATACCAAACCTGACAAGGGGATTGATTACAAAAGACTCATGGAACAATCTGTCTTGTAAACACACATGCGCGCACACACACACACATGCACACATGCAATATCCAAATTAGGTAAAAGGGCAGATGAAACAGTCACATAGGACAGGGCTTTTGCAATTATTCCCCTCATGTTTCCCTCATTTCACTCTTTAGAAGAACAACCTTGTACTTCTGAGGTAGAGACAAATGTCTTTTTTACTGGAAAGAAATCATGGTAGGAGATGTACACTTCTGAAGTCACATTTATTTATTAAAGCCACTGGGAAAGGAATGCTCTCTTTTTCAAAGTTCATCCTGGTACTCTCTATTGGCAGTCCTCACTGTGGTAGTTCAGTGAGCCTGAGTCAGACACTACTAGGTTCAGTCCTGGTTCTGTCATTTGTTGGCAAGGTGATGCTTTGGTCCCTCTGAGTCTTAACTTTCTTGTGTAAAATAATGGGTTAATGACATTTATCTGAAGGTAGTTAAGGGGATTAAATGAGATGATGGGTGTGGAAATGCCTAGCACACTTTCTGGCACATGAAGTTGTATAGGTACACATAGAGATATTCCTGGAGCTGGAGATACTATTTGCATTATTTATTTACCTAATTTGTGCCACTTAAAGTCACTATTGTCTACCATTTTCTTTTTATTTGTTAAGAGCAATAAATGCATGCCTCTAAAAGATGATCATTTATTGTTGCAGCTGCTTGTACTGTGTCTTTGTTTCCATCAGATGTCATGTTGGTAAGACTGCATTCAGTGCCTGTCACAAAATACTAGTTAGAGACACACTGAGTAAACTGTTAGGGGAAGGGGGGGAGGTGTCCAGTCATCAATACAAGTGTCCTAGGTACTCCATCACGAATCAGAGACAGTCTTTTTGAAGAATTACCTCAACAAAACCCTCTGGGGTAGATCAGAATAAAGCAAGTCATGAAAGGGGATTTGACTCAGGAGACAGCGCCAATTGAAGGAATACTGAGAGTCCTAACTAACTCCAGGCTTAAATTTCCTCACCAACACCAGACCCCTGTGACCTACATCTTTATGATACCTTTGCAAACAATAAAATAATAATAATAATAATAATAATAATAATAATAATAATAAAGTCCTTGACTGTAATGCACTTTCCTCATGCCCCTGCCTGGAAAGTTGTCACTCATCTTTTAAAATCACACATCCTTGGGGCACCTGGGTGGCGCAGTCGGTTAAGCGTCCGACTTCAGCCAGGTCACGATCTCGCGGTCCGGGAGTTCGAGCCCCACGTCAGGCTCTGGGCTGATGGCTCAGAGCCTGGAGCCTGTTTCTGATTCTGTGTCTCCCTCTCTCTCTGCCCCTCCCCCGTTCATGCTCTGTCTCTCTCTGTCCCAAAAATAAATAAACATTGAAAAAAAAATTAAAAAAAATAAAATAAAATCACACATCCATTCGATCAAAATGTTTATGAAGCCCTTCATATGTGTCAAGTGCTGTGCTGGGCAGTGAGGTTATTATGATGGTGAGTAAAATCAGACCACAACCTCATTTATGTGCCCAAGCTCTTTGCAGATGTCCCTGTCAAACTTGGCCTGGTTGTTCCCTCTTGGGTACCCAAAGCTCTGGGTGTACACATCCTGGTATTAGAGAATAATCCCTGTGTTCACATGGCTGTTTCCTCTGCCTGGCAGGGAGCTCCACAAGAGGAAGGCCTAATTTGATTCATCTTTTCTTCCCCGGGGCACACTTTGAAATCTGACACATAGTGGGCGCTCAATAAATGTTTGTTGAATGAATCATTCATTAATCACAAGGCCTTGATATAGTTAAATTTGTTAAACAATTCTACTAATGAATAGGAGTGAAATTAAAACAATTACACTCAGGAAAATTGCATATTTTTGAGATATTCTTTGCTTTTTCCCCCTATTTTATTAGATTTTATTAGCAGTCCTGGCAGCTACTTTAAAAATGCCTACAAAGCTAATGTCACTGTTTTTTAAAAGATGCACAGTATATTTATACTGGGAAATATGTAGGTGAAATTATGCCCAATAGCCTTTTCTGGCTATCTGAAATTTGGGAGAAAAATGAAATGAGCTTCCATTTAATTGGAAAATAGCTATGCATGGGAATAACTTAATATAGCAGGGGATTTGTTGGGTTTCTATACTAATCAACAATATTCATCTAGAAATGTTAAGTGGTAGAAGAAAATCATAGAATTTGACTTCACAACACCGAAGTCTGCCACATCCTCCAAACACAGATAAAATTGTTTATTTAGAAACACTTAGTATATCTCTAAAAGTTTCCTGAAGTTTGTGAAAATATGCTGAGCTGCTCTTAAAAAAATTAAAGAATGAAAATAAGCAAACAAAAAAGCCTGTCATTACTTGTGCCAAAAAAGAAGAAGCCATTCTCTAAGTTGTGCTGGGTAGACCCTGGAGGCTTCAACATAAATATCAAGGGAAATTTGAAGATAAAGAGATCCTGTTTCTATTGACTTATTTTGAAATAAATAAAATGTTAGCCTTTTTTCACCATACTATAAATTATACACAAAAGGCCCGAAGAGTGAGAGCATGAAAGTACCTACTTGGTCTGGTGTTTAGATCCTTTCAGATGGGCATGATACTGTTCTATGGAGTTTAGAGAGACACTGCAGATGGTACATCTGTAATTGCGCCTCAGACCTGTGGACAACAGACAGACTTGATTAGCTGTGTCCTTGCCATCAGCTACCTGAATGCATCCCAGAATCTTTAAAAGTTCAGGACAGAGTATTAGAGGCCATCTGGTCTACCACACCAACATTTCAATTCTCCTTCCAGAGCCCAGCCAACACGTCCCTTAGCAGAAGTTAGAAGCAGGCTGCTCTATTTCTGGGTAACTAAAATTATTAGAACATGCTTCCTTGAGATACAAGGTTTCTGGACATATTTTGACACAAACAAAGGACGCATTCTACTTTTTCCTTAAGGCATGGAGACAGGGTAACCTGTTCTCTCTGCAATGAAATTTGAGACTCCAGAGAAAAACTCTGTCTCACTTACTCTTTCAACCCTATTCCAATGGTAGAATCAGAAATTCAGCTTTAGACCTCATTCATTTGAGTTCTTCCAGGGTCATCTTATAAAATGTAAATACCCAAGAGAATGCTGATAATCTAATTCACATAAAAGTTTACATTCCACTCAAGAGTTTAAAAGAAAGGTATTCATTAATTTGCTTATTAGTTTAATTCATTCAATTCATTCATTAATAAAGTATCAACTTTGAACTGGGCTCTAGGGATTCTAAGATGAATAAGATGCTCTTTGCTTTCAAGGATGTTAGCAAAAACTTTGACTTCTTTATAATATTGATTTATCTAGAGTCAAACATGTTAGAATGTAGCTTTAACCAAAAAACTTTAAACATTTGCCACAGTTCAGAGACCCACATTAAAGATATTCCTTCTGCTATAATGTCCCATCAGAGTAGAGAGAAAAGCAAACTTGAAGGCAGGATCTAAAATTTTGGGTTTAAATCCTGGCTCCAATTATTCCTGGTTGTATGATCTAGAGGAAGTCACATAATGTCTTCCTGGCCTCAACATGGAGATAAAGCCATTCATATCACAAGGATGTTCTAAGAATTAGGTGAATAAAATATATTAAAATGATTACCAAGTGACAGTTACTAATTTTCTCCAAAATTCTACGTCTTACTATCAAAAGAGCCAGAATTATAAACAGCTGTAGCAATTTTTTTTTTCTGATGAATGCATACCATTTTCTTTCTAAGAGACAAAATCATTCCCATTTTTCTATAAGGAAAATAATGCACAATGTCAGCAGAATTTTGTAACCTGCAATCTGGTGAGTTTACATGAATTATTTGACTTCTCTGGATTTCTGTTTCCTTAAAGGATTTTGGGAAAGACAGAGTGAGATAAAGCATGTATGAAAGAGTGTCTGGTACATAAGAAGTGATCAATATAAATTAGCTATTATTATGATTTCAAAGAGATGTTAAAATGGAACGCTTTTTTTGCCAATGTCCCAGATGAAGCCCTAAGTTGAAGCCCTACACCCATATTACTAAAGTGAAGTATGAGAACCCCATTTCAAAACATCCAAAGAAAAGAGTCAAGAACCAGTTTCTAATCCCCAGCTGACCACCCACCACCAGTCTAAAAAAGAGGTGGAGAAGAAAGAGAGAGATAGGTGGAGGATTTCCTAAAGGAGACATATTGAACTGTAAGTTTTACTTACCCTCGTCCATGTGAATTGGGGGTGTCCTTCTCTCTCACCTCAAACCTATGGGAAAAGAATTCAATGGAACTAACTCCCTAGAGAACTTGAGAAGTGCCTCCTTGCACTCAAGAAGCCATGTACTAGACTCTATACCACCTGCAAGATCCAAAATGCTACAGTCTGTGGCTGGTTAGCCAGCCACCTTGATAGCAAAGCAAGAAAGGTGGCAAGATTGGGCATGGCCTGTATTCTCACAGCTTGTCAGAGTAAAAGGTATGTGTCAGTTTCCCACAGACCATGTGTGTACTGGGTATTAGTGGGGCTAGTTTGGTGATGTCTTGGATATTGGAGTTGGGGGCAATAAGACCTCATCAGAAAGAGGTTAAGAGTGTTCAGCTGGCTAACCTGGAGCTTAAAGTGTCCCCAGAGGAGATACTTAGCCCATATCGAGTAATGCTGAGTTCCTGAGAAAGCCAAGAAATTGCTCCATGAAATGAAGAGTCTGTTTGCGGCCCCCGCCGGATCTGGCAGGATCTATACCAGCTTTGTATGCATATCTATCAAATCAACTCTTATCCCTTTCCCCTTCTTTAATTTTTTTTTTTAACTTTTATTCAGTTTTTGAAAGACAGGGGGAGACAGAGCATGAACGGGGGAAGGGCAGAGAGAGAGGGAGACACCGAATCTGAGGCGGGTTCCAGGCTCTGAGCTGACAGCTCAGACGTGGGGCTCTAACCCACAAACGGTGAGATCATGACCTGAGCGGAAGCTGGACACTTAATCAACTGAGTCACCCAGGCACCTCAATCCCTTTCCCCTTCTAACCTGACACCCTGCCTCCCTCCGCTCTGGAGGAAACTGAGGCAACCTTCTGAGCTAAAGGGATAAAAGCAAAAGCCCTAGAAGACAAGCAAAGGCCCTGAGCAGAGAAAAAGAAAGGACCCTACTGAACTGTCTTTTTTTCACAGCAAATAGGCAGCCCAAGCAAAATCTGAGCTGAGAGAGGAGGGAAAAAGTAACTTTTAATAAAGTTTGGAGATATTTATTTATTTATTTATTTATTTATTTATTTTAAAGTTTATTTATTCTGAGAGTGAGAGTGAACACGAGTAACAGAGGGGCAGAGAATGAGAGACACAGAGAATCCAAAGCAGGCTCTGCACTATCAGCATGGAGCCCAATGTAGGGCCCAAACTCACGAACCGTGAGATCATGACCTGAGCTGAATCCAAGAGCCAGATACTTAACTGACTGAGCCACCCAGGTACCTGAACATTTGGAGATATTTAAACATTATTTTTCTAGGGGTAGCTGGGTGGCTCAGTCCATTAAGCATCTGACTTCAGCTCAGGTCATGATCTCATGGTTCACGAGTTCAAGCCCTGCATTGGGATCTGTGCTGACATCTCAGAGCCTGGAGCCTGCTTCAGATTCTGTGTCTCCCTGTCTCTCTGCCCCTGCCACTCACATTCTGTTTCTCTATCACACAAATAAATAAATCAATATTAAAAAAATTTTAATTATTTTTCTCTCCTGGATATACCAATTAATGGCATAGAATTTTTATGTATCTAGGAATGAGAGTAAATAACTCTTTCCAGCTTAAAAGGGTGTAAAATTCATGAAGCTTACTCTACTTTTTATCTAAGGAGTAGGGAAGCATTAATCCCACAGAGATGGTTTGAAAAGGCAGCAGAGGGCAAGAATAAGGTTGGTCTCTGATAACATCCCTTGAATCCTGCTGACAGAATATTGCAATATCATTAGTAACGTGAAAAACAGCAGAAATTCCTGGAGACGTTCAAATTCTTAGGGTCCCCATGCATGTTTCTGGGAAACCTATCTGTCATGTCATATGATAAGCCAGACTGGCCAACGTAAGGACCAAATTGTTTTTGTTTCAGTTTAATTACATAACTGGACACTGATTTATCTAATTGTGATTCAGGTAAGAGTCAATTCAGTTATGGGAAAAAAAAAACAGTAAAAGCACAGATCTCTAGGATCTTCCTGGGAAGCACTCTAAGGGACTAAAAGCTTTCCAGGCACAGGCTGACAGTTCAGAGGCAATAGACAACTGCGGACTCTATTACCTCAAGCAATGACTCCCAAACTTCTGAGTCTGTATGCATCCTCCAGCTATTGTGCTCAAAAGCAGATTCCCAGGCACAGATTCCAGAGATTCTGACTCTATAATCTTTGGATTGGGCCTGGGAATCTATAAGAAGTCAGAGCTGTAACCCAACCCCCACCACACACACACACACACACACACACACACACACACACACACACACACTTTAAAAAGTACTGGCCCATTATACTCATACTCCCCTTGGTCACTTAAATTTGTTAGAACAATACTGGGTCTTAAAATAATAATAATAATAACGATAAAGCTTCCATAAAGAAGAGCTGTACTTACATCACCTTTCCATTTCACAGGTGTGCATGACTCAGAAAGATGACCGCAGTCCCTAAACCCAGAGACTGTAAGTTATGACAACCAGCATGTGAGCTGGTTGAATGCTTACCCAGGGCTGATCCATTCTTTCTTTTATGTATGGAATCAGAATATGAAAACCAGCATCAGGCTCTCCTCTCTCCTGAGTTTTCCACCAATGCTGTCATAATAAATGGTAACTACTATTTGCATGGGTCCTCTTCAGACTACAGACTAATCAAAGTTCTCCTCATAACAAATTGAGGTTCAGCTTGGCAACAGGCATAAATATTTATGTTTAAAATGGGCATTTTAAAGATCACCAACAAATCCAAAAAATATTCTGATCTGTGCTTTCCATTACAATTCTCATGCTCTGTCTTCCAACAGAGGCGTGGGCAGAAAATAGCTGGTACTTTATTATGATGTAAAACTACAGGAAGCATAAACTAGAGAGGCACTGGGTATAAACAAGAACAAAGACAGAGAAGGGGCAGAGGAGTCCTCCCCCACACATTACACAGTGTCCTTGGTGGGAACTTAGGGCTTTATTAATGCTCAGTTGAAATCCTAATTACTTTGGAATTATACAGCTTCTTTTTCCTCAGAAAACTAGAGAATTTTATTAAACAAAAATGCTAACTTTCTTATTCAATTCATTTTCACTACAATACCATATTAAGAGTATCCTGAAACCTTTGCATACCTGAAAGTTATTTCCATAGGATTGCCAATATGTATTGGAAACTACAGTCACTGCTGCAAGGAGCTGACAGTCCAGTTGGAGAGAGAAGATATGTATACAAATAGCAATAGTGCAAGGTAAATCATAAAAAGTACCACAGTCAGGATGAGTGGAATGGATGGGAATAGAGGAGGAGATGGTTTCTAACTCAGAGGGTCTGGAAAAGCTTCTTGAAGATGCATCGCTTTTGTATTTATATTCCTAGCACAGTGTGTAAAACAGATGGTCCTGGAGTGTTTAGCAGTATGGGAATACTCAATGTGTCTTTTCAAGTCTAGCAAAGCCAGACTTTAGATGCCCTGCAACTTCAGTTGTATCCATTTTATATTAGAGAAACATCATTGCACTTTTATTACAATGCCAAGCAATTTTGCTGAATACCAAGATTGTACGAGAGAATAAAAGAGACAAAATAATTTTTTGATGGAGCTAGTCAGGTTAAAAGACAAGAAACAAGTAAGTGAATAAAACACAATTAAAGATTGTGAAGGTGTCACACAGAATGTAAACAGGATAATGAGAGGGAAACAGGGAAGAAGAGTGATTTTGGACAGAATGGTCAACAGAGTTCTCTGAGAAGTGTGAAATGAAACCAGAGAGATGAGATTTAGGCTGTGATGTGAAAAACTGATTAAATATTTAATCAAGGAGGAGAATGAATAGCAAGAAGAGAGGACTAGGAATGGAACCATCATGTTGTATTCTGAATTGTGGTGTTTATTCATCTAAATTTATTTGAAGACAGAAAACAATTTAAAAAAAACATAATGTTGTATTGTGAATTGTGGTGTTTATAATGTATATATGTGTATAATATATGAAACCAGTAGCACAAGAATGTATAGAGGCAGAATATTATTGTTAAAAGATCATATTTTACACAAAATTGTAAATATTAGTTCTAAATAGACAGTGGTCATTTAAAGATGCATATTATAATCCCCTAGAAACAAATAGAAAGATATAAAGCTAAAGACCCTATAGAAAAAATTAAATAGGAAAATAAAAAAAAAATATTTGATTAACTCAGAAGGCAGGAAAGGTGTAGGAAAATAGAAAACAGATGGAAAAAAATTGAAAATAGCAAATGGTATAGTGAAATTCAATTATATCAATAATTATATTATATGTAAATGGACCAAACATTCAAAAGGCAGAAATTGTCAGTGTAGATAAAAACCAAGATCTAAATATATACTATCTTCTAGAGGTATACTTCAAATACTTATATGTTGAAAGTAAAGAGATAGAAAAAGACATACCATGCAAGCAATAAGCATAGGAAGTGGAGGTGCACATGTTAATATTAGGCAAAATAGATTTCAAGACAAGAAATATTACTAGATATAAAAAGGATGTTTTATAAGACAAAGGGAGAAATCCACTGGGAGAATCTAGCAATTCTACATGCAGTTGAGATAATGATAAAGCTTATGGATATGTGAGACAACAACTGGTATAACTACAGGAAGAAATAGACAAGTCTATAATAATAGGAGATTTTAACACTCCTTTCTCAGTAGTTGATAAAGCAATAAAACAAAGAAATCAGTAAAGTTGATTAAAAGATCTAAATAAAACTATCAGTGATTTTGTACTAATTGGTATGTATAGAACACTACACTCAACAATTGCAGAACACACAATTTTTTCAAGTGTATCTAGAAAGTAAACTAAGATAGGGAATATGCTGAGCCTTTAAAAAATTGTACTAAATTTCAAATAATTATATTTTGTAGAGTGTTTTTTATTATAATTGAAACAAATAAATAATAGTAATATTTATAAAAAATAACTAAAATACTTATAAATAACCCATGACCAAAGAATAAATCCAAGTGGAAATTAGGAAATATTTTGAATTGAATGATAACGATAATACTGCATATGAATCAGTCAATCAGTTTTTAGAGGGAGATGTATAGCTTTATATCAGAAAGGAAGAAAGGCCCAAAATCAATGGTCAAAGTTGAAATCCTATGAAACCAGAAAAATACAAGAAAATTAAACCAAAACCAAGTAGAAAAAAAAAAGAAATAATATAGAGAAGAAATCAAGAAAATAGAAACAAATTATAAAAAAAAAATAAGAAACCCCAAATCTGCTTTTTAGAAAGGATTAATGCACAAATTAGCTTGTAACAAATCTGATGGAGGTCATTAAAACAAGAAACTTAAATTATAAAAATAAAATAATTGTTATTAATACAGATTCTATAGGCATTTTATAAGGATAATAAAAGAATATCATGAACAATTTCATGCCAAAAAATCTGACAAAGCATATGAAATAGACAAATGTCTTTAAAAATTCAACTTACCAAAACTAACACACAGTGAAATAGAATATCAAGATAGCCATTTATCTATTAATGAGATTGAATTTCTTGTCCAAAATTTTCCTGCAAAGAAAGATTTAGACCCAGAAAGTTCCTTGGATAATTCTATCAAACATTAAATGATTGCATAACATCAAATTACACAAACTATCTATTTTAGTTAACAGGGAGGAGGAAATACTTCCATACTTGGTTTGAACCAACATAACACTAATAAAAAAGTTTGCATACTCTAAAAGACAATAAAATGGCAAACCAATATTTGTTATGAATATGACCCAAAAATCTGTTAAAAATTAGCAAATCAGAAACACATTACAGATATAGAAGTGTGTGTATATATGTGTGCATATATACATATATCAGTTCCATCATAACCAAGTTTGTTTATTCCAGAAATAAGAGTAGTTTAACATTTAAAAATCAAACAATACAATTCAGTATATTCACAAATAAAATGAGAAAATAATATAGTCTTAATAGATACAGAAATAAGCACTTAACAATTTTAATATCCATCAGTGATCAAAATTCTTGGCACAGTAGAAAATAACTTTCTTAATTTAATAAAAAGCATCTATCAAAAACTTATAGCTAATTATATTAAATAGTGAACTATTGAACAGTTTCCTAAAATCAGAAAAAAAAAAAAAACAAGAATGTTGCTCTTGTCATTTGTATATAACCTTGCACCAGAGATTCTAGGCAGTGTGGTAAAAAAAAAAAAAAAAAAAAAAAAAGAAAGAAAGAAAGAAAAATGAAAGGCTTACAGATTGGAAATGAAGAAGTAGAATTGTCCTTATTCATAGAAGATATGATTGTTTATATAGAAGATCTTAAGGAACTGACAAAATAACTCTAGAATAAGTGACTTTAGAAAGGTCACAATACACAAAGCCAGTTGAAAATAAAAATTAAAAGTACCATTATAATAGTATCAAAAATATTTTTAAAAAATTGTTTTAAAGTTTGTTTTTGAGAGGGAGATAGAGACAGAGTGTAAGCGGGGGAGGGGCAGAGAGAGAGGAAGACAAAGAATCTGAGGCAGGCTCCAGGCTCTGAACTGTCAGCACAGAGCCTGATGTAGGGCTCAAACTCACAAGCTGTGAGATCATGACCTGAGTCAAAGTCGGACGCTTAACCAACTGAGCCACCCAAGCGTTCCAGTATCAAACATATTTTAAAACACTTAGGAAGGTATTTAACAAAAGCTGTACAAGACTGAGAACTACAAAACATTATTGAGAGAAATTAAGAACTACCTAAATAGGGATAGAATACACCATATTCATGAACTAAAAGAATCATTACTATTAAGATATCAGTTCTCCCATAGATTCAATGCAAACTTGATCAGAATTCCAACAGGCTTTTTACAGAAATAGACAAGTGGGTTCTAAAATCTGTGTGGATATATAGCACAATCCCTATCATAATACCACCAGCGTTTTTCACAGTCAGAACAAACAATCCTAAAATTTGTATGGAACCACAAAAGACTCCAAATAGCCAAAGCAATCTTGAAAAAGAAAAGCAAAATTGGAGGCATCAAGATTCCAGATTTCAAGCTATATTATCCAATGGAAAAAGACAGTCTTCTTCAACAGATGTTGTTGAGAAAACCGGACAGCAACATGCAGAATGAAACAGGACCACTTTCTTACACCGTACACAAAAGTAAATTCAAAATGGACAAAAGACCTAAGTGTGAGAAGGAAACCATCAAAATCCTAGAGGAGAATGCAGGCAGCAACCCCTTTGACTTCAGCCATAGCCACTTCTTACTAGACAGTCTCTGGAGGCAAGGGAAACAAAAGCAAAAATGAACTAGTGGGATTTCATCAAGATAAAAAGCTTCCGCACAGGGAGGAAAACAACAAACAAAACAACAAACAAAAAAATTTTAGTATCCAAAATCTATAAAGAACTTATCAAACTCAACACCCAAAAAAGAACACAAATAATCCAGTAAAGAAATGGGCAAAAGACATGAACAGACACTTTTCCAAAGAAGACATCCAGATGGCTAAAAGACATGAAAAGATGCTCAACATCACTCATCATCAGGGAAATACAAATCAAAACCATGATGAGATACCACCTCACATCTGTCAGAGTGGCTAAAATGAACAACACAAGAAACAACAGGTGTTGGCAAGGATGCAGAGAAAAGGGAACCCTCTTGCACTACTGGTAGGAATGTAAACTGGTGCAGTCATTCTGGAGAAAACTATGGAGGTTCTTTAAAAAGTTAAAAATAGTACTACCCTATGACCCAGCAATTGTACTACCAGGTATTTACACAAAGGATACAAAAATATAGATTTGAAGGGGTACATGCTCCCTGATGATTATAGCAGCATTATCAACAATAGCCAAACTATAGAAAGAGCCCAAGTGTCCATCAACTAATTAATGGATAAAGAAGATGCAGTATTTACATATACAATGGGATATTACTCAGCCATCAAAAAGAATGAAATCTTCCCATTTGCAATGATATGAATGGAGCTAGAGTGAATTATGCTATGCAAAATAAGCCAATCAGAAAAAGACAAATATATGATTTCACTCATATGTGTAATTTAACAAGTAAAACAGATGAACACATGGGAAGGGATAGGGGAAGAGAAGAGAGGGAAACAAACCATAAGAGACTCTTAGTGATAAAGAACAAACTGAGGGTTGATGGAGTGAGGTGTGGGGGATGGGTTTAGATGGGTGATGGGTATTAAGGAGGGCACTTGTGATAGGCACTGGGTATCATATATAAGTGATGAAGCACTGAATCCTACTCCTGACACAAACATTGCACTATATGTATGTTAACTAGAATTTAAGTAAAAAAAAAATCCATGTAAAAAAATAAAATTTGGTGGAAATTTAAGTAACTAAATGGCCAAAATAACTTGAAAAAAGAAAATTTTCAGGACTCTCACTTAAGGATTTTAAGATTTACTGCAAAAGTTGATGTAATCATAACAGTGTTCCATTAGCATATGCATGGAAAAAGTGTATGAGTGGAACACAATAGAGACTCCAGAATTGGATATACACACATAGGGTCAATTGATTTTTTCCAGTTTTATTGAAATATAATTGACATACAGCACTACATAAGTTTAAGACATACCTCATTATGAACTGACATACATATATTGTGAAATGATTACCACAGTAAGTTTAGTTAACATCCTTCATCTCATATAGATTAAAAAAAAATTTTTAAGAAAATAATATTTTCCTTATTGTGAGAATTTTTAGGATCTACCCATTTAGCCACTTTCAAATATACCATATGGCAGTGTTAACTACAGTCATCATGTTGTACATTACATCCCCAGTACTTATTTATTTTATAACTGGAAGTTTGTACCTTTTGACCACTTTCATTGATTTTCAATAAAGGTGTCAAGGCAATTCAAAGGGGGAAAGAAAGCTTTTTCAACAAATGGTGCTAGAACAACTGGATAAATGTCTGAAACAAAAAATGAACATCAACCTATGCCTCAGAGCACACATTAAAATCAAGATTAATTATAAATTTAAATGTAAAAGCTAAAACTATAAAGCTTCTAGCAAACTATAGGAGAATATCTTCATGAACTTGGCATAGGTACAGATTTCTTAGGGAACAAAACACATTCAACATAAAAAAAAATGATAAATTGGATTTTATAAAAAATAAAGCCTCTGTCTATAAAAAGACACTATTAAGAAAATAAAAGGTAAGCCACATCCTAAGAAAAAAATATTTGTAATATTTATATCTGATACAACAGTTTTGTCCAGAAGATGTAATTAATTCCTATGTACATGTCAATAATGAAAAGATAACCCAATTTTTCAAAGGAAAAATAATTGATCAGATTAGTCATAAAAAATGATATAAAAATGATCAATAAGCCCATGAAAAGGTGCTCAACATCATTTGTCACCAGGGAAATAAAAATCAAAAGAACAACTAAAAATTCTTTCATGCCCACTACAAATGCTAACATGAAAAAAACAACAATACCAAATGTAAATGACCATGTAGAATAACTGGAATTCTCATACATTCTGGAGGAGATTGCAAAAAAGATAAAACCACTTGGGAAAACTGTGAGTTTCTTCCAAGTTAATCAGGTATTTACCCTAGGTCTCAGACATTCTACTCCTACACACTTATCTCAGAGACACAAAAACTTAGTATAAAAAAAAGAAAAAAAACTTACAAGAATGCTTATAGCAGCTTTATCCCTAATAGCCAAAACCTCAAAACAATCTAAATGTTCATTAACACAAGAATTGATAAGCAAATTATGATATATTTACACAATGAAACAATACCTAGAAACCAAAAAACAAAATAAAAAGAAAACCTGATTTATGCAACAACATTAATGAATCTGAAAACGATAACATGTTGGTAAAGAAGTCAGACACGAAGGAGCATATACTGCATGATTTCACTCATATAAAGTTCAACAAGAGCAAAGCTATTATTGTCTAATAACAGAATTCAGAAAGGTGTTGTCTTTGGGGAGTGGGGGTTGACTGGAAAGGGACACAAGAAAATTTTCCAGAGCAAAGTACTTGTTCTATATCTTGATTGGGATGGTAGGTAAGGGTATATTCATTTACCAAAATTCATCAGATTGTATACCTAAGATATGCATATTGCACTCTGTTAAGAAAAGTTAATGGATGTGATTCTACATGAAAACTTCAGCAAGACTTGAGTTTTGCCAGTTTCTGTTCCTCCTCATTTATACCCTACACGTTCCACTGTTTTACATTACTAGAAAGTACACTTCATTTTCATATTTATGCTTTGATAACCTTGCAACAGGCAAAGAAATATTTCCATATGTTCTATACTAAAGCTAGGGCCATTCTGAAAGATTATTAATAATATAAAAGTAAAAACAATAAGACACTTGGTTTTGAATTATTTCTTTCTCCTCCACTTCTTACACATGCATTAATCAAACAGTCCTCTAAATGGATTTGTCATTTTCCAGTATAAAAAATAGTAGCTAATACTTACATTACATATGCCATACATAAGCACTGTGTGTGCTCACTTTACCCATTTACTCATTAACTCTTTGCAACACCCTATGCGCAGACACTATTGTTATCCGGATTTAACAGATGAGGAAATTGAGGTACAGAGACTTACTTACACAAAATAAGAGCTGGCTGGAGACACAGCTGGATTTTGAACCCATGCATTCTGTTCAAGATTCACACATAACCACTATGCATACTGCCTCCCATGACAGGTGACTAGGAATGGAATCACAGAAATACAAAAGGCTCTTTAGGGCTCATCTAGTCCAGTGGTCCTCACATTGGCCACTGGAGAATCAACTGCAATTTGTTAACAAAAATCCCAGGTTACTGAATCCCAGATTCAGTAAATCTAGAGTGCAACCTACAAATCTACATTTTTTAAAGCTCCCCAAGGTGAAAGTTTTGGAGAAACCACTGGTATGGTCCAAAACCTCATGGAGGACACATGAAGTTTTTACAAGTAGAATTGTTTTTAAAGGCTTGCACTTTTCTAAATATGGCTGAATTCGACCACTGGCCTCAGTTCTGCTTTGTGCACAAGTTTATTAGCATCTCTCCAAATACATCACATTCTTGAGGAAAGTTATCACGTCCCCTAAGGTTCTATTTACCAGGCTGAAAGTCATTGGCACTTTGACAATGTTCTTCATTATAACATAGGTTCAAGTCTCCTGTATCAGCTCTATCATTACCTTCTGAGTGGCATTTCCTGTTTGTTGATAACATTCTTAAGATATGACCCTGAAACTGAAGGCCAGTTCTGTAGTGTGGTTACATGAGTATACAAGGCATAGCAGGGGGCGCCTGGGTGGCTCAGTCAGTTAAGCATCTGACTTCGGCTCAGGTCATGATCTCACGGTCTGTGAGTTCGAGCCCCACGTTGGGCTCTGTGCTGACAGCTCGGAGCCTGGAGCCTGCTTCGGACTCTGTGTCTCCCTCTCTCTGACCCTCCCCCATTCGTGCTCTGTCTTTATCTGTCTCAAAATTAAATAAAAATTTAAAAAAAATTTACAAGGCATAGCAGGACTGTCACAGCCCTTGTGCACCATTAATTCTAACAATACATTTAAAGCTTTGAGAAAGAGAGAGAGAGAGAGAAAGAGATAGAGTGTATCTAGAAACGCTGACCCCCTGAAATCTGCACTTACATTGAACCCACTATCAATCAATTTTAAGTCTTTTCCACACAGGTTTCTGCTAAGCCACATATTCATTTCCTCTAATTTTATATTTGATAACTCAGATATTACTGTTTATCTCCATTAAGCTCCATCTCAATGAATTCTACCTACTCTTCTAGGGATAGCAAATATAATGCAGTTCATCTATCAATTCCGATTGGTTGGTAGAGTGCTGTGGCTGCCAGAGTGCCAGATGATGAGCCCTCCATCCAGGTGATAGAGAAAGACTGCCATCATCTGTTAGTCATGTCTATCGTTGGTGAGGGGTAGAGTGGTAGTGGCATGCTTTCTATGTCTGTGTCATTCCAGCTCCAGCACACTAACATAAATCATAGAAAAGTCAGGGCAAGGAATATTCTGGTAATTCAGAAAGTCATTGAATGTAAGTGGTAGTTAAAGCTGTAGAAATGGTTAGATCATCTATGGAGATGGTGTAGGTAAAGGGAAGAGAGAAGAGAAGTTAGTACTTCCTGATGTCAGAGCATTGATGATCTGTTATCTCACCCTGATGCACTGGGTAGAAGCCAGGTCCATGACATATCCTGCTTTCATTGGATCTCCACCTTTGGTACTGCTGAATCCTGGGCCAGATGTGAGTGTGGGAAGCTGGTTCAAGGTCACCCATATCCCTGAAGCTGGGGCACCAACACTTAGACACAGTCTTCAGTTCCAATTTTGCCTCCCAAGTAGTTTGTCTTCACTCTTCCTTGCCTCACAACCATTTTTCCTTCCTGTCGGCCCTGATAACTTCAGGCCCAACACTAGGTACAGAAGAAATGGCAATACCTAGACTGCCTTACTAGTTCCCATAATTGCCTAAGGTCAGATCCTTATAATAAGTTCCTTATTCTATATTAGTCATGGTGGTTGTATTCCTCTGATCAGACCCTAACTGGTAGAGGTGGTATTGAGGAAGCAGAGAGAACAAAGCTTTTTTAGAAGAATGAAGGAATCACTACTATCATATTTAATCCTTATGGACATTATTAACCCATTTACATGTGATAAAACCATGGTTTAAAGATATCGAAACCACAGTAGTAGCAAGGCACCTGGGTAGCTCAGTCAGTTAAGTGTCCAACTCTTGATTTTGGCTCAGGTCATTATCCCAGGGTTGTGGGATGGAGCCCCATGTCAGGCTCTGCACTGAGTGTGGAGCTTGCTTCAGGTTCTCTTTTTCTCTCTCTCTCCCTCTGCCTCTCTCCCCCACCTGCTCGCTCGCTCACTCTCTCTCTCTCTCTCTCTCAAAAACAAAACAAAACAAAACCCTACAGAATTAGCAAGTGGAAAAGCTAGATCTAAATCTATTTCTGATTTCAAAGCTAATGATATTAAAAGCATTAGGGCTTTTAATAGAAAAATGGGAGTGAGGGAAGGAAAGTAGAAGAAATCTGTTTCCAAAAAAACCTTAATTTGAGACTAATATGTGAAATAGACAAGGCATAACTGCTCTCATTGAAATGGGGGTTAGAGGATTCAAACATCACTCAGTTTCCCATCACACTTCAAGCATAGCACTTAGGCTACCCCCAGTAAGGGATTGTGGGCTCTGCAGAGCAGAGTTTCAAAACCACTGAATTTTGTCATGCTACCCCTCCCAAAGATAACATGAGGAATGCTTATATGTCTAGTATTAGACTTGCACTATGGAATATCTCTTCCCTGTGAGTTTAAGTCAAAGTGACCCCACTAAGACCAGGGTTTGTTGTAGTCCCAGTTAAAGAAGAGCCTGTATTCCTCAATCCTAGAGTCTTGACAATGTACAGGATGCTTAAATGCTTAGCCTTCTGAATTCATCCCACTGCCTATGGGCATAGACTGCGGGGTACCAAACAGTCAATTAACAAAGAACACACATTATCTAAAACAATTCTTTCTCTACTTAAACAGTATATATGTGTAGCCTTGAAAATGGAATCATGAGGCAAATAGCTTTGCATCTTCAAAAGCTATTTCCAAACAAACAAAACCTAAAGCTATGGAATAAATTTATTCTCAGTAATTAAAAGACCATTTCAGCCATGTTGGATGCCTGACCCAAGAAAGGACTGGAAAATTGTCACCCTACTGAGAAGACTCAGAAGGGACAGAGTAATTTATTCTTAATATTTAAAAAACTGCTTCACTGGAAGAAGGCTTAGACGTATTCTACATGGCAGAGAATAGATGACACATTTTCATGCTTTGAGCAAATCAGCCCCATACAACCTTGATTTTAGTCTTAGAGGTTATCAGTACTATTATGGTAATATCCAAAGGATTGAACTTATTTTTCTTTTATTTTTATGAGTTGAATTAAATGTTAAGAAAACAGAAATGAAATTACCCTGAAACAATCCATTATTTGAATTGTACACAAGTGATTTTTAAAAATATAGTAAATAACCACTTACAACCAAAACGCCTTCATCCTGGTCTGAATATTGATGTGGTACAAATGGAAATTCACAGAACATGAAACGTGCTCTTTCCTTTGAGTCCTAGAGCAGTGCCATCGATCTCTATGGATATAAACAACTAATAACATAGCAGGGGATTTCTTTTATGTAAAGTGTTTTCAAAAAAAAATATTTTTTTCTACAACACAATTGCTGATTACAGATTCCATTATTCCTAAACTAGACTACACTCCTAACATGAAGTTGTGGGCTGTGGCATCAAGTTAAACAATGGGTTAAATTAAGGCTCAGATAGTTGTTTGTTACCCAATAGGTGTGTAGGAAAGCATAGATGCATTTCTCTGTCTTGCAGTGGTACCTCTTCAGACCATCTCTCGTGTCTTCCCAAGGGCTAGGGATCACAAGCTGCTGTGATTTCCTTCAAGAACTGTCAGTAGTGCTATTAGGGCCACAGCTGTCAAAGAATTGTGGTATTGACCTTTAAGCTGCATCAGCTGAGGACACAGTAATTGTCACCTCTTTTAGACATCTGCTGAAAGTCCAAATGCATCTTTAGCAACCTTTGCTATGGAGCTGTACCAGCTACCTGGTCAATCAAAAAGTCCCAGGAAGCAGGAGAAGCAGGAGAAGCATTAGTGGTAATTTTTAAGTCTAGCCCAAGAAAGATTCAAAAGTGAAATACAAACAGCAAAAATGTCCTAATTGTCACTATCTCCTTTTAATCACTTTATAAATGAGACTGTGCTCTTTCCCTCTCTCTATCATTCACACACAAACCAACTGTTAGGTACATGAATATAACCTTGGGTGTCCTTCTGGTTCTTTTGTTAGTCCTTCTGGACTGCCTGTAGACATCTATCTACTATGGCCAGGTCCTTACCTTACTTTGAGCAGATAACCTGGCAAACTCTGTGTTAAATCGTGGCTATAGACTGCTTTCCTCCAGGACTGGCCTTTTAATATGGATGTTTGAAATTAAAAAGTCTTCAACACTCAAAGAAAATAACTTTAAAGGTGGAGTTTCAGGGGCAGCTGGGTGGCTCAGTCAGTTGAGCGTCTGACTTCTGCTCAGGTCATGATCTCACGGTTTGTGAGTTCAAGCCCTGTGTCGGGCTCTGAGCTGACAGCTCAGAGCCTGCTTCGGATTCTGTGTCTCCCTCTTTCTCTGTCCCTCCCCCACTCACACTCTGTCTCTCTCTCTGAAAAATAAATAATAAACATTAAAAAATATATAAAATAAAAGTGGAGTTTCAGGTTTGGCCAGATGGGTGGGAGAGAGCTTTATGAAGTCAGTGGTGTTCAAATCACTGCAGCCACATAGTGGCCTGTTCTGCCTTCCCCTGGCAGACACCCTGACACACATGGCCCCCCTGCAATTTGAAGAAGTGACTTTTCTTTAGGACACGTGGCAGGAGATTTCCCTGTTTAATACCATTATCCCAGCAACCATACCTATTTATAGAAACATGCCTGATCTTGTTTGATTTACAAGGTAACAGAATAGCAAAATGTACAATTTACATATAGAAGGAATGTGATTCTAGGAAAAGAAAACATTATAAAAAATCTAGAAAAGATGGACTCAATAATTCTCAAATATACTGGAGTCTGAGAATATGGGAAACAACTGATATGGAAGAATCAAGTACCCCTTGATCATATTCAGGGGGAGGAACCTGTATTTTTCCCCTCTTTCAATCTATACTTGTTTTTTAAAACTCCACTCCCTAATCTGTAGATTGAAAATAATAATTTTACCTATTTTTGAGTTATTAGGAAAAATCAAAGAGTTAATATAGTTGAATAACAACCAAACAGCTCAATAAAGGTAAACTACAATTATTATTGTTAATAATGATGATACTTTGCTTTGGACAAAAATGCAGACTGAACTTATGAATGGGAGAGTCAAAATAATTTAATATTCCAGAATAAATTCTCTTTTTTAGCATTCTGAGGCATATTGAAATTATTCTGGCAAGCTGCCTTCTCTACAGATGCTATTTATACACATCTTTTTTGACAGGTCAAATGCTTCCTTATATACTAATCATCCTATATATTTGCTTGGCATAAAGTTGAATTGAAAATTATCTCTATTCTTCATTAATTTTTTTTTTGAAAACATGGAAGATATGACATTACATGAACTGCTTCTAAGAAAGCTGTTGACACAGTGGATCTCAATATATTTTGTCTGCTTTGTTCTTAAATTGAGTGATTGAGGCTATTGAATAGGTAATTAGCTAAGTTCATAAATTAGATAAAAAGGAAAATGCAGAAGGGTATATTGGAAGTCATCTAATTGCATCTTCTTTATTCTTAAGGAGCACACTCAAGGATCCATCAGAAGACTTGGTTTTTGTCTTCCATTAGCAGTCTCTGTTAACAATGCCATTTATTCTCTAGAGTCCTTGTAAACACTGAGCAGGCAGCGGCTCTGGTGAGAGTGGCAATTCCTATCCAATTGCTCAAACTGACTTCCCAGTAGACTTTGATGTATCTAAATATCTATCTATCTATCTATCTATCTATCTATCTATCTATCTATCCATCCATCCATCCACCCTCTATTATCCATATATCCTTATAATGATATATAATGCGACATGATATATGATATTGTTCATGGATTCATATTTACAAAATTATCTACTTGCTAAAACGTATTTGTAATTCCTGAATCAATACTCATGATGCTTTGTGATCATTCCCAGATATGTACAGAGCAGCCCACATGCATGTTTCTGCCTTCTTGTTTCAGCTTTCAAACAGAGATGACCAGAGGATAGAGATGGGAGGGACTAGCCAGTGTAGTCCAACAAATTCCAGCATTGGGGCCAGTTGATGATATTTGAATCCCAACTCTGGCACCTATTAGTGGGGTGGCTTCAGGAAAGTCACTTAATGCTTCTGAACCTCATTCTCTTTTTCGTAATATAAAGAAAACTATATGTATGAGTGGTTTGTATGTATGACTCTATATGTATGACTCTATATGTATGAGTGGTTTGTTGAAAAGATTATAATCTTTTTTTTGAGGGAACGGGGGGTGCAGAGAGAGAGAGAGAAAGAATCTTAAGCAGACTCTATGCCTAGTGTGGAGCCCGACAACAGGCTCGATCTCATGACCATGAGATCATGACCTGAGCTGAAATTAAGAGACACATGCCCAACTAAGACACCCAGGCACCCCAAGAAGATTATAATCTACATGAGATGTGTATACAGACAACTGTACATATTTCCTCTAAGAACAGTGGTTCAGTAGCAGCTCAGTCATAAAGAGGCATTTATAGAATAACTAGCGTAAATAGAGAATCCACTGCATATATTTGCAGTGGGAGGTTGAGGCAGTGTGAGGATCTAAGGGCCATAAGTCATAAAATGCCAAAAATAAAGTTAGGATATTACCTTCTCCCCCTAAAAGAAGAAAGGCAAGAGAGATTTAACTGAAATGTCTGCATTCATAAAACCAAGCTTTTTGCTTTCCATTTGGAATCATCCCTCCACAGTGCTCTGCTCTCCAGGCTACCCAGACTCCAATGTTAGAGCCAACCTCCAATCCTCTTTCCACCCTATCCAGCTCAGTTGGCTCCATTTTCAAAATACATCCAGAATCTATTCTTACATTTAAAAATGAAAATTGTTTTGATCATGGTAAATACAAGTAACATAAATTTGCCAACTTGACCGTTTTGAGGTGTACAGTTCAGTGGCATGAAGCACATCCACACTGCTTCACTGTCCTTGACGCCCTCCACCCATGGGACCCTTCTCATGTCACAGAACTAAACTCTGCACCCATTGAATGGTAATGTCCCCTTCCCTTCTACCCCCAGCCCTTGGCAACTTCCATTTTACTTTCTGTCTCTGTGAATGACTGTTCATATGACTGGATTCACACAGTATTTGTCCTCTTGTGGCTGGTTTATTTCCTCTATAGTCATGTCCTCAGGTTCATCCATGTCAGAGCATGTGTCAGAATCTCCTTCTCTTTTTATGGCTGAATACTATATTCCATTTGTGCATATTGCCACATTTTGTTTTCCCATTCACCCATTGACAGAAACAAGTTGCTTCCCCCTTCTGCCCATTATGGATAATGCTGCCATGAGCATGGTGTGCACTTCTTTGCTTGAGTACTTGCTTTCAGTTCTTTTGGGTATATACACAGAAGTGGGATATTTGGATAAAATCAATCCAAAATCCATTCTTGACACCTCTGCTGCTACCACCCTAGCCTAAGCCCTGCTTGTTTCCCATCTGAATGATCTCAGTTGGAGTCTACATCCATCTCCCTGCTGCTGTTCTTTCCCTCCCGACTTAGTTCTCAACACAGCAGTCAGAATGACCCAGTGAACAGGTCAGTCCAATGGCTTCCCATCACACTCTGATTACAAGCCAGAGTCATCACAATGGCCTCACACCATCATACTGGTCTGACGCCCCCCCTTGTCTCTCAGCCTCCCCATCCTCCACCCTCACCCCATGCTTACCCCTCTGTTCATTGTCAGATCTGTGCATAGCTTGTCCTCAGCAACTTCAGATTGTCATTCAAAAGTCACTTTCTCTGGGAGGTCTTCGTTAACTGTTCTGGTGACACTGCAAACCCCCTCACCTCACTCCCCTCTTTTTTCCCTTCATCTTTCTTCTAGCACTTAGCAGAATCTAACATATTATATATTTTACTTTTTAAAACAACTTTCTGGGGCACCTGGTTGGCTCAGTTGGGTAGGCGTCTGACTTGATTTCAGCTCAGGTCATGATCTCACAGTTTGTGAGATCAAACCGCATGCCGGGCTCTATGCTGACAGCTTGGAGCCTGCTTGGGATTTTCTCTCTCTCTCTCTCTCTCTCTCTCTCTCTCTCTCTGCCCCCCCCCACTCATACCCTCTCTCTCTCAAAAGAAATAAATAAATACGCTTAATTTTTTTTTCTAGAATGCTGCATTACAATCTGTGTACCAAGCTCTGGGGAGCATCTGATACAAAGAGGCACTCAATAAATATTTGAATGGATAGATGTATGGATGAACAAATGAAATGAATAACCATTTAAAGGTAATATTGATAAAGATAAATTGAACACTGAAGAAATAATTAATCTTTAGAGAAATATCCAAATGGTCCTTTCCTTTTTGGTTACTTGGATGGGAATATTCATTTAACTATTATTTGAATTTCATGGCTATTTAAAAGCAATGTTTGTGGATGGGGGAGGGGGTGTCAAAAATAACTACAGTGTGGGGCACCTGGGTGGCTCAGTCGGTTAAGACTCTTGATTTCTGCTCAGGTCATGATCTCATAGTTCATGGATTCAAGCCCCACATCAGGCTCTGCTCTGAGAGTGTGGAACCTGCTTGGGATTCTCTCTATCCCTCTCTCTCTCTGCCCCTTCCCCACTCACTCTCCCTTTATCTCTCAAAATAAATAAAAACTTAAAAAGATAAGTTTTCCTCCCACCAAGATTCCAATGTGCCTTTCCAAAAGGAAGTATTTGAAGAGAAAAAGAGATGTGTATTTTTAAAAACTCCCTGGATTTTGTGATATAAGATTAAACTACAGATTGGGAAAAAAAAAGAACACACAATTAATTTTTTTTTCATATGCCATTATGTAATATGCTTATTTTGAACATCAAAGTAAATCACAATGTATGTTATTAAAGGGTATAATGAATTTATTGTGGAATTTTTTGTGAACATGTATAGAAAAATAAAATATTAGGCCTGCAATCCCATGAGATAAAATCCCAATAGCTGCAAAATACTTTTCTGATGCTCCAACTGATTGTTTCTAGGTATAAGTATTACCAGGTGTGTGGAATACCACAGGATTTTTCCTGATCAGACAATACAAATAATTGATCTTTAATCAATAGATACAATGTGGTGGGGAAATCGGACTAGAAAATGTTTAATTCAATAAGTAGACATAGTCAAATCAATCAAAACTTCTTAACAGAAATTTTCTCTCATCTTTTTCCCTCCTCTTTTTTCCATTGCATTTTAATTATCTAATGCTCTGACTTCTTGTCCTACTTGGTTATAAGTCCCTGGAGAACAGAGACTCTCTGATTTATTTATGTATTTCTAACATAAGGCTCTACACACAGTAGGTGTTCAATTTAGGTCTATAATTAAGGTTAATCAGGAGGGCTTTAATTGTCAAATATACACATAAATATATACAAACACACACATAAATACATACACATACATACACACATAGACATACACATATAGACTTAAATGTTTTCTACACCAACTTTAAGGAAGTTGAGGAGCTAAATTTCCAAGATAAAGCTGAAGGGCTTCACCAAAGGAACCCTCCCCTAGTATAAGGGTCTTCTCCACTAAAAGCCAAAATTGTCTTTCTTTCAGTAAAAACTAAGTTAACACCTCACACACAATGATATGCCTTCTTACAGAACCAGCCACTTCCTCTGAATCTAAGAATTGGAGTATGGTGAGGGCTCATAAGTGTGCGGCTGTGTGGTAGTCCAAGTAAGGCTTCCTCTCTCAGGACTGTGCCTAGAGGCAGGTTGGGGATGGGGTTGGAGACATCTGGAAGAGGGACATACGAGGATGGTGATTGCTTAAGCATATGCTATATAAAGGAGAAGTGTGGGAAGGGAGAGAGGATTCCTATCATTCAGTCCAACTGAGCCTTCAGTTCTGGGGCCAGTCCTTTCTGCCTGTCCTTCTTCATGGTGCACAGTGCCCAGGTCATCCTCTGGATCCTTGGACAGTGATTGTCTCTACTAATCATGCAAAGTTTGCAACTTATCTTGGTCCTCCTGAACTATTCGAAGTAGTACAATTTAATCTTTCCTATGTTTGAATATCCCTATTAAAACTAAAAGCTGTTTCAAAACAACAATGGCATTTCTATACAGTCATCTTTTTGCTCACCCCCAACACCTGCCATAAGTCCTGCTCATAGAGCTGCTCACTAAATAGCTGTTTAGTTGGATGGTTGCGGAGAGGGCGGGTGGAGAGGGAATGCAGGTGATGGAGAAAGTTCTCTCTCTCTCTCTCTCTCTCTCTCTCTTTTTTTTTTTTTTTTTTTGCCTTATTTCCATGAATTAGAGTATCTGTCATTCCACCTAAGGCAAAAGCAAGAGATAAGGAAGGTAAAGTTTCCCCTGTCAGATTTTCTCTGTTATTCCGACCTAAGCCTAAGCCATGTTAATTTTCATCTCCAAGTTCTACCAAGATAAATCTGGACTGACTAAAGCATTCCTACACAACTCAATATGAATTGTGTAGAAAGTATAGGAAATTGGCAGAGTCCTGCTTGGGTCCCAGCCCACATATATGATTTCTTCCTTCACAGGTGGCCCAACTGCCCTTAACCACAGGCAAATACACACACATACCTGTAACACCCAACCTCCCCTCTTGTAGTCCCTAGATAGAGCCCCTCTCAACCTCAGGCAGGAGGAAGTGAGCAAGTTCTAGTCCCACACCTCAGGACTGAGCAGCTGGTCACACTCATTGTAATCTGAACTTGCTATGGTGCCCCACACAGTGAGGCTTCTGATGGGGCTCCCAAAGTCTAGACTGATACATCTCCCATCATGCCAAGTCTAGAGACCAGATTCTTGCCTTGGCCGTGATGTCTGAAAAGTGCCTACGTCCTCATGACAGTCCCCACTGCTGCTCCAGTGCCATTCCAACTGTCCACAAAGAGACCCACAAGGTGCTCTACCCTTCTCCTCAATTACAGTACTCCAACACAACAGAAAAGAAGTCACATGTGTCCCTCTGGTCAGGTGAGTTTGGAAATCTACTATTCAGTCTATACCTGAGCACTTAAATTTCAAGTGTATAACATAGACTGGCAGCAGTATAAAACTCACCCGCATCCCTCAGCTTAAAAATGGCTGTCATTTTTAGCACCCCCTTAGTGCTTAAATATATTCAATTGTTGAAGGAAACCATTTAAGGGATGCAAATAGAACTAAAAGGCTTTGTTCAGCTGATGTGCTATCAGGGAGCACTGAAGACCAGTGACATCCAGCTGAAACAGGGTCAGAATTTATAGGGCAGGGGAAAGTTGAGTGTGTATTCTTATAGTTTTCACTTAGGTGGCCACTTCTCAATGTTATCCGAAACCTGCAGTCTGGGTACCCACAACCATCAGCGCAGTATTTTCCAAGAAGTGCTTCAGTAAGCCTTGTGATTTATCAGGTCTTTAAAGTTCCCAAGGAGGGGAGGTAGACAGCAGAAAGAAAGAAAGAAAGAAAGAAAGAAAGAAAGAAAGAAAGAAAGAAAGAAAGAAAGAAAGAAAAGCTAGAAGGCAAGGAAGAAACTGAGACCTGCTGAGGTCTGTTTTATTTCTCTTACACAGTCAGTGCTTCTCCAAATATCTGTGGAAAAGGACCAGATTTTTTCATTTTTATTGACTTTTAATTTTCAATATGTTGCAGACCACACTTGCGTAAAATCCAATAAAAATTAAATTAGTGGCAAAATAAAATAAAAAAACAAAGACATGGAAGATGCAAGCCCCAAGTTTTATTATCAGATCTAACAGACTTAAAATTACTCTATAAAAGTTACAGTAAAAGTTTCTAAATGTTTACTCTCAATTTCTATACTTGCCTCATTACAGACCCGAAAAAATCAGTTTTTTTGGATCAGCACCATGAACTATGTTTTGAGTAGCACCGCTTTAACTGAATGAAGTGTGCACATTTCCTCTAGATCTCGAGGCCACGCTGCTCCTGCCCACTGCAACACTCCCCCACTTCACATTGGCCGTCCCTGTGGCTGGCTGTCTGTTTTACTGCCAGCAACATGCTGACCACTGCCCCAGGGTTGTTTACCAGCCTGTTGGTTACCTGACCACTGCCTGAGGTTTGGTTATTTGCTTTTAAGCAAGAACTTCATCCCCAAAACCACAGTTTAGGCTCTGATACTGGCCAATCTGACTTACTATCTGCCTTTTGAACTTGGCCAAACCAACATTCAGTATGACAAAAGAGCACTCAGATTTTCTTTTTTCTGGATACTTCTCAATATTCTTCTCACATACCCTCACTTTTTTTGATTCTTTGATGGGTAATCGATTTAAGGTCCTTTGGTCTGTCACCCCTCCAAATTTTTCCCATAGCGTTGAACCCCTCGGCTTCCCTCAAGTTTTCAAGCCCTTTCAGTTTATTTTTGAGACTCTCCATGTTCCAGCTGAGCCCACAGACTACTAACTCAGAGAAAATACAGGTCACATAATTTGCTGTGTCGATGGTCAAATGTAGGCCTTAGTCCCTTCTTTATTCTAACCTGATGTAGTTAACCAGTTCCAAGGTAAGACAGCATCTTTAACTATTATAGTTGTTACAAGATTAATCAGTGCACTGCAATTTTAACAGATTCCAATTGGTGAACTGGACAGAGTTTGTTTAAAGAATAAAAACAAAAGTATCTCCCAATAATACCAAGCATTGAAAGCAAAAGTACAAAGAATCCACAAATAAATCCCCATTGATTATTGAATCCGGGGCTTGGGAAGCTTCCATTTTATACAATATGTCCAGGAAACTGAGAAAGCATTCACAGAAACACACATAAATAAATTTAAAGAATACCACTGCACAAAAAAACAGTGTATTTTTACTTATCCTAGATCAAACAGGCAAAACTTTGTAAGCATGTTATGCCTTAGGTAGACACACTATTACAAAGCAAAAATGGGTTGGATGAAGAGCTATGTAGGGTCAGAATTCATCCCATGAGGGGATATCCAAAGAAAATCACACAAAAAAATATCCTAATCAAGTGGATGATCCATCAAATTATATACATTTTTTTTTTATTGCATCTGTCTGGAAAGCTTGATTGCCAGTTGAATGACTTAAAGGAAAATGAGTCGTCTGCTTTATTTAGATGAAAAGCAGGAACAATTTTTTCACAAATGGCATGAATACAATTTAATTCTGTTATCTTTTTTGCTTGGGAAAAGTGCCTGGATTTCACACAGAAATAAAAATTTGATGTTTGTATGTTTGCCATGTTTTCCTTGAGACTGTAAATAAGAAAGAGATGGTGCGTCATGCACTTTTGAATCTTTGGATATGTCTTTGATTCAAATCTGCAGGCTCCATAAACAACAAAAAGGTGGGCAAGAGAGAAATCAAGCTGTGGGTAAAACCACAGTAGTTCTAGACTAACTTTCTCCTATTCTCAAACTAAGTAATCAGATTTACTCTCTTACATCACTTGGCTTGTCTTGGCTCGTGTGTATGATGGCTGTTATGGAGATCTCTCCTCATCATCACATAGCAAATACAGAATTATCATTTTCAGAAAGACCTAGAATGGCACCTGCACTCTCCTTTGAGTTCTGAGAACAGTGGTCTGTGCTTAATTGAAAAGTTCCTTTTGCAAATGCAAAATTTGTGGAATCTTGTGCTATGGAGAGTCACTTAAAAGTAGTTTTAATGGACCATGTAATAGCTTATTTCACTATGCTCTTTTATTTTAGCATAAAAGCATAAATATTCCATTCAAATGTTGGAAATCTATTCAAGGAAAAAATACAGGCCCAGCATGTCCACTACAGCATTATGTCGGTAGTGGTCCACTTAGACTACCTCTGTGTTTCATCATTAATTGTGTCTGCCTGGAATGTTTACATATTATCTGTGGAATATATCTAATCTCTAAAATTCACACTTCAACGTATTGTCTGGTGCATGTAATCACATTTAAAAAAACATTATTCTCTCCTATACCATATCATTGTAGGATTTCCTTCTGGAGAAAACGTTTTGTGTGATGTTCATTAGTCTGAGCACTAGTGAGGGGGATCAGTAAAGATGAAAAGTAAAAGTTTCAAATGTTCAAATGGTTTCTCAAGAGAGGTTAAAAATAAAATTTTACTATCATCTATTTTAGTTTTACAGACAAGCAGCTTAAGTGCGGCACTAAACTGGAAGTAGGGTCTGGAACTCTCTCTGCAATCCAGAGCTGCTTTTTCAGCAAGATTTTTATGGCCAGATGCCCATTGTCATGGGTGAAAGGCAAAGGTAGTCCAGTGTAAGGAAAGTACATGGACTTTGAGTTCAAACAAACTGGAGGCTCCAATGTCAGCACTATTACTAATGTCAGGCCCTGAGGCCAAGTTTCCTGCCTTGTAAGAATAATAATGACCCACTCACTTCATAGGATTATTGTGAAGGAATGAAAGTGGCACCATATATCAAGTGCCCAACATAGTTCATGATCTATTATAGACACTCAATGCATTCTCATTTATATTTTCTCTTGCTTTTTCTCTCTCTCATGAGTATGTGCATGCTAACTGAAAGCTTAGGGTGATATTTACAGACCCAAAGATACATTTCTGTGTCCACACAAAGAGTGGGAGTGCAGGTTCCATGCCAAATAAGTTACTAGTGACACCCACAGGAAATTTCTAATTCCATATCTCTGACAATTCTTTCTAAGTGTCCCTTATTGCCAACTCTTCCCATGCATACACAATATCCATTCCTCACATGTTGATATTCCTCAAGTTCTTGTGCTTGGCTCACTTTCTTCCTTGCTTTTATCACTAATTTTATTCATTCAAGGATGTCAGTACCCCCTCCATGCTGATGATCTGAAGTCCATGTGGTTAGTCCGGGCTTCACCCCTAAGCTCCACTCACATATCCAATCCTGCAGGCACCTCAACCCTAACATGTCCAAAAGTGTCCTTGCTACTTCAACAAACTCAATCCTCTTACCTCCCAATAAACGGGTTTCACTTATTTTCTATATTCTTGTTAATTGTATTTCTACCCAATCATTTAAGCTAGGAATTCTTCACTTACTAATTTAAAATGGTTAAATAAGCTTTGCCCTCTTCCCAGCATTCTTACATTCACTACTCTATTAGCTATGGAGTTTTATTCCCTCCTGACTTTTTTCCACCCTATGCCTTTAACATGTTCCCTACTTCCTTATCTATTTGCATGTCAAGTGCACATCTCATCTGTCATCTTGAATTTCTTCAGCTGACCAGTTTGCTGGACTTGATGCTACCACTAGGGGCCAATAAGTCACTGGGCCTTAGAGCTGTGGGCCAGGCACATGAACTGAGTTACTGGCTCCTTCAACAACTTCCAAACTTGAATGAAACATCACACTGCAGAGTATGGGATCTGGCATCCCAAAGCAGCCTCCGAACGGCTTAGAAAACCTACTCTGGAAGTATGAAGGAGTTAGCTTTCCATGGGGCCAATTTTGCCCCAAGGAAAATCAGAAATGGAATGAATCTAGACAAAAGACTTCCCCCTTTGTTCCTCCCTCTAATGGGCTTATCTAAGGTAAGTCTCCCCCTACAGAGAGTCCAGAAGGATCCACATATTGAGTGAGAGCCCTGCTGGATCACCTCTGTGTCTCTTCACAGCTCATCATGAAGCAGCCGCCCACACAGTAATGTATCACATTTTATTGCCTCATCTCGTTCTTTGCATTCCCTCCATTTTTTCCTCACTTCTGTTGCCCTGGGTTTGCACCTAGCAAACAAAGCATCAACATTTAATCCTTGCCTCAAGCTCTGTTTTCGAGGGAATTCAGGACTGAGAAAACTTCTAAAAAGGATTTTATGCAACTTTAAATAGAAGCCTTTTTTCAATAAGATAAGAACCTTTGGCTCATTTTCCTTTTTTAAATCAAGCCTTAAAGGAAAGGAAAAATGAATATTTATAGTTTAAAAGCCTATTGGAGAAAAGCGACAGTAATGTCATAAAATTTTGGTTCAGTTTTTCTAGCAGCCAGAATGAAGAAAGAAAAATAATTGGTTTCATAAGTGAATAATAACTGGAAGTAAACTTATCAAGAAAAAAAATCTGGACTATTACTAGACCCTGAGCTTTGGGAGATATTTCTCATGATGTCACAATGATCTGTACACAAGGATCATTAAGTAATGTAGTGAATCATATCCTTTATATTATATAATTTTTTACAAAAAAAATTAAAAACACATAGAGTGTTCCTCATGGTTTTTGTTTTGTTTTGTTTTGTTTTTTACACTAGGATTTAGGGAAAAGCAATAGCAAGATTTTAGGGGAATCGTTGTAAAACATTGATATACACAAGAAGCTTCTTAAAAATACATATATCGGGGTGCCTGGGTGGCTCAGTCGGGTTGGGCGTCCGACTTCAGTTCAGTTCATGATCTCATAGTCCTTGAGTTCGAGTCCCACGTCTGGCTTTGCGCTGACAACTTAGAGCCTGGAGCCTGCTTCAGATTCTATCTCCCTCTCTCTCTGCCCCTCCCCTGCTCTCACTCTGTCTCTCTCTCAAAAATAAAATAAAAACATAAAAAAAAATTTAAATACATATTTCAGGGCCCTATTTCAGACTCATGAACCAGAATTTCCAGAGCTAAGATCTAAGCATCTGTATTTTGGACAAGATGAATCTAATGTTCACCAAAGGTTGAACATTGCTAATTTCCAACTGTTCAACCTAAATGTTATCTAAAACATTGTTAGCATTTTGTAGCAGAGGCAGCTTCTGAGAATATATTCTAAACGATATCATAAAATGGAAGATCACCACACAAATAGACACCATCTTTTGGATTTTTGGAATTTCAGAATGTGAATTAAATTAAAAAGAAATGGAAAATTATGGAGCAGGAACATTATGAATATTCTTTCAGCAAATATCTGTAAAACATCCTCTGTGGTTACAATGCCTTAGTTAAGTAAAATAGCATGATGTGGAATGTGGGATACTTAAGAGTAGAAGCAGGGTCCCCACCATCAATAAACTTATAGCATAATTCTGAAGAAAAGCCACACAAGTAAATATTGTTATATTTAAATATATTGTTAAATATCACTGAGGACCCGATGATATACTGTGAGCTATGTCTACAGATAAAAACTGTTTACTGAATATGCAGTCCACTGAGGAAGCCTAAGATCAGTCAAATGTTTTCCCTTTTCTAAAAGGAAGTTTCTCTCTCATAGGTAGTTTGGCTGTGGACCATTGGTATGAGATTAAAAATAAAGCAAATAAGGCACATGGAACAGATCGGACCACTAGAATTTTCTCTCAAATTCCACCCCACTCTCCACCTTTAGAAGGTACAATTGAGATTCCTGGATGGTGGCTGTTGAATCACGACTGTTTTTTTCACACTAACCTGTAGGCACTAGGTTTCCAGTCTGTGTGTGTTTTAACAAGCTTCACAACCTTTAGAAACCAATACCATCTTAATCTGACTTTTCACATTTGGTATTTAGAAATTTTTAAAAATATAGTCCAATTAGAACAAAAAGGAAAAAAAAAATCTTTTCCTGGGATATCCAGGACAAAGGCAATATGAGGCAGTGTTTTTCTTTGTAACAGAGAGTCCCGCAGGAGCCATTGGTAGTTATCTCCTATATCACTGCTCTAAGAGGCTAAACGCTTACAAACAATTCTGTCAGAGGGTTCTGGGAAAAAAAGCAGGCATAAATAATACTTCCCGACATCAAGTATATTTCATAGTGTCTAACCGATGCTCCTGATTTAAAAAATGAAACCATGGTTTAAATATCTTTTAAGAGGATGCAGTTTGTGTTGACAGAAAATCAGAAACTGCTCAGTACAAGGTTTTTAATTGTCCTATAATACTTTTAAATCCAAGCTACTCACTCATTTGTTTAATATAAAAATTGAAATTACGTGGTCATTATTATTGAGCATATTACATTATCCTCCTAGTAAAAGAAAAAAAAATACAGGTTTTAGAAGTCAGATCCACACAAAAGATGGAAAAGGGAAGAGAAGCAAAGGCTGGCTCATTCGTTAGTATGAAAAATAGCTTCCTAAGTCATGTCCTTACTTGGTATTGTTTAAACAGCTTCTTAGTTTAGGTTTCTTTAGAAGTGACTGGTTCAAGGAATTGCGTGCAAGTCTATTCTGGAGGCAATTCCGAGAAACCCTAATGAGGGAGTGGGGAAATAGGCAGGTAAGGAAAACAGCTAATGAGGGGTTTGTTTTCTAGTAGGTGAGCTCTAAGAACACAAGTGACTCCCACTGGGGACTCGGGAGCCAGTACAAAGTAGAGTGTTGCAGGGCAATGTCAGCTCAGGGGTGAAGGTCTTATATACCAACACTCGGTCATTGAGATAGGCTGCTGTGGGGAGGGGCAGGGGATATTAATTATCTGATACTTTCAGCCTACTACAGGGACAGGAAAGTGAACTCGGGACCAGAGAAAGCCCTCAGACAAAGAGATGCTGGGGGTAACAGTGTTAAGTCAAGTTGATGTTCACTGAGAGGCATGGGGGTGGGTGGTAATATGGGCAGAGCATCAATGGGATTGTCCCCACAAGGATTCACAAATGGACAAATGCCCATTAAAACTCTCTGGAGTTATCCTAGTTCAGGAAGATGTCTCGGGGCATGGAGAAGGCAGTAAAGGAAAAAAGGAAAATAATTAAAATAAAATAAAATAAAATAAAATAAAATAAAATAAAATAAAATGAAAGCACAAATAATTTGGATTTCTCTACATGGGTGGAGCACACTTAGCACCTTCCATGCTTAGGCTTCGCTGGGTGGGATTCAGGCTGCTGTCAAGCAGCTCACAGAGGTGCTCCTAAGGCAGACACTGATGGGAAAGCTATGAGTCCAGAAGGACACAGTCAGAAGGGACAAACAGGGAAAGAGACTGCAGTGGAGCCTTTTTCTTGGTCATGGGGTAGCACAAGGGGGATATGGCGTAGCCAGAAGAAACAAGGTCCAAGTTGGCAGGTACCAGAGATAAGCAGGGACCTGGAGACAGTCAGCAACATCTAGAAAAGAGTACTTGCCAGTACCTATTTTATCTCACCCATTTCTTAGCACCAGCTATCCACTGCTTATATTTCAATAACAGGCATTAAAATGGGATTCGGCCATTTTCTGCACTCCCCTGAGTGAAGAATCACGTCCTGCAGAAAGTGGGGAGGGGTCCCTGTAGACCACATCCACCACACACAGCCCAATGCACGCTCTCTAACTGTGGATTAATGTGTCCTCCCTCCTTGAAGCACAGCTCATGACCAGTGACCAGAGATACCTCATTCTCATTGCACTGAGCGAATCACTAACTTGCAAGAAGAAAGCCCACTAGAAATATTCGGTTCCACAACTTTTAGGCCACCAGACAAACAAAATCCCAGCGTATGGAGGGTGTTTGACACGAATTTTCTCTCTAGCTGTACAGAGTTCACAGAGATCTCAAGATATGAGAGTGTCTCAGCTTATTTAGGAACGCAGCAGGCTAAGAATTTCTAGAGGGTGTGAGTACTGACCCAGCTTGTGATAATTTCACCTCTGCCACTCTCCATCCTGAAAGGACAATGGCAGAGGCTAACTTTAAAGCAAAAAATAAAAGTCTGGACAAGTTAAAGCAATAAGAGAGTCGATGTTGGAGCAAAGGTTGATGTGGGAAACATGTCAGAGAGCTCCCTCCTGTACCATTCCCCAGAGCATGGTGGGACTGATGGCCACAGGCCACAGAACCAGGACAAAATGAGGTCTTCCCTGCTCAGGGCTAGGAGATCCGTTATGTAATTAACATCACCTTCACTCCTCTGTTAAAGAACGTTTTTGTGGCTCAAGATCTTTCTATAAGATCCAGAAAACCCATTTAATAGCAAGGCAAGGATTTTGTTCAAAGGGAGATAGATTCGTTTCTGATTTTGAGATGCTCCCAATGTCAAATCTATCAGACATTATTATAACATAAATTTTCTAAACCAACAATTCTTCACTCCCAATTGCTCGTTTCACAGATTTTATCATTAAGGTCTTGATCTAGCCACTTGGCTTCCTATTGCTTCTATTTGAGTCATCCCATAATAAATGTCCCTGCTAGGTTATAATTCTGCAATTATGGTGTCTAATACAATCTGTACGTGAACTGGCACAAAAGTGTTGAGGAAGATCTGTTTGTATTTAGTGGGACTTTCAGACAAGGCTTTTTGTTGCTCCCGCTCTTTTTAAACCCGCGCTATACATTTATTTTTCAATAGAGGCATTTGATTACATATCCCCTGCTGCTTACTCATTTACAATGCATCTTAGACCATTTGGAATACTAGTAATGTCTTGACAGAATTATTTATATCCTAATATTATCAATGTTCTATTTCAAAAAAATGGGACCTATGTCATTTTACTAGAGAAGTGACAGCCATGTTTTCTAGTGTCTCTAGCTTAATATGAGTGGGTAATGTATTACAGAGGACAGTGGACTGGATGGAAGGAGAGACACTGTGATTCTAGTCTCAGCCTTACTAGGGAGGGATTTGGGGCACTTTGGGAAAGTTACTCAGTGCCAGACAGAGCTTGTTCTCGTGAGATAGGCCAGCACACACAAGGACCACTTGTCTGGGAAAACCCACCAGGCAGAGGGATGGGAGGATGTTGGAATATTCAGGCCAAGCCAGATCTTGCTTCACTGAAGAATGAATACAGATGCAAGCGACTGAAGACAGTCCCAAACCAGTACTCGAATCTGGAGGGAATGGCTGGAAGCAGGAAATAATTCCACTTGCCCTGAAGTGAGTCTAAGTCGGAGCAGCTGGTAATCTGCAAAGATTCAGGCGTTCATGAGTTGGAACAAATAATAAGGACAGGAAAAAAGATTCACCCTGGTGGTACCAGGCAGGGCCAGGAATTTAAAGTCTCAAGATTAGAGGTGAAAGAAGCAACAATAGTGATGCATGTGACATCATCATTAAGTTAATGGCATTAAGTCCTTGAACCTTGACCTTGGGCATGCTTCCTACTACATCTAGAAGCCATCTAGAGGCCTCAGCTTTTGAGGTCACTGGAAAATGCGATGGGGAATCAGGAAAACATTGCATGTCTCCTCTTTGGATTTTCCCCTCTGTAAAATGAACGACTTGGACCAGATGTCTAAGCATCATGCAGCGTCTAAGACCTAATTATTTTAGTGATTCTTTCATACCATCTATGAATTGTTCAAGGCAGGTCAAATCATATTTTTAAAGCTTACCCATTGCTTACCTATTCACTTGTGTTAGAGCTAGTACGTCATTTACAGGGTCATGGAATTTATTTAAAGGCACTATACATATTGAAGCTTTCACTTAATTTTAGTAAAAATAGAAACTCCACTCTCATTTACTAGAATAAGTTATCATAAGCTTAGTAGCAAGAGTTTGTGCAAAGGAGGGGCAGCTGGGTGGCTCAGTCAGTTAAGTGTCCAGCTTTGGCTTGGTTCATGATCTCACGGCTTGTGAGTTTGAGCCCCGTGTTGGACTCTGTGCTGAGAGCTCAGAGCCTGGAGCCTGCTTCAGATTCTGCGTCTCCCTCTCTCTCTGCCCCTTTCCTGCTCATACTCTGTCTTTGTCTCTGTCTCTCTCTTTCTCTCTCTCGAGAATAAATATTTTTTTAAAAATTAAAAAAAAGAGTTTGTACAAAGGAATTAATAACATGTGCATACTGTACATCAGCAATAAGTAAAACTACAAGGGAAAGTTCAGTTGATAAATGACCTGGAAGTTCTTTTTACTAACCGATTACTATGCTTATCATTTAAGTGTATGAAACATAAAGGAAACAAAATAATTTATTTCAAATATCCAGAGTTTATACTTGTATCTGCTAAAGGAAACAGTGAAGAGAGTGAATATATGTGTATGGTCCACAATTGAAGGAGCCTGGGAAGGACCTTTTCTCCAAATACCCATCTCCTTAAACACATAAGAGGAGGCCCTTTTGAGGACCTGGTGTGGCTGACACAGGGTTATAGACAGGAAGGAACCTGGACTGAGAATCTGTTCTCTTCTAAACAATGGCACTCAGGGGGCACCTGGGTGGCTCAGTCGGTTAAGCGTCCGACTTAGGCCCAGGTCATGATCTCACGGTTTGTGGGTTCAAGCCCCGCATCGGGCTCTGTGCTGACAGCCCAGAGCCTGGAGCCTGTTTCAGATTCTGTGTCTCCCTCTCTCTCTGCCCCTCCCCCACTCGCACTCTGTCTCCCCCTGTCTCAAAAATATATAAACATTAAAAAAAATTAAAAAAAAAAAAAAACAATGGCACTCAAGGTGACCTTACACAAATCCTTCTATTCTCTGAGTTCTGTGCCTTATTTGCTAAAGAGGGTATTTAAGGCCACCTCAAATGTTATGATTCTAAGAGATGATATGGCATTGACACTTTATTTGACAAACACTTACTGCCTCCCAACTATGTGTCAGACTCTGTTAAGGGCTGAAACACCAAGACAGATAAAACATCATCTGAGGTCTCTGAGAACCTTCCAGCTAGCTGGGAAACTAACAAGGACATTGCTAACCACTGAGCAGAATGAAGACTGGAGAAGGCAGCACAGGTTGCTACCAAGACGGAGAAAAGGTCACTTGATTAGTGCCTGGTCATCCCAGTGCTTGGCTTCATGGCAGCTGCAGGGGGACAGCATGTGACACTAAGACAATATGGCACAGAGGAAAGAGTGCTGACTTGGAGTTTGCTCCAGGCAAATGCTGTCCCTACTCTAAACATTCTTCCATGAATGTGAGAAACAAGATTAAATACTATTTTTCTCACCGGCTAAGATAATGCATAAGAAAATACTAGTAGGTGCCTAGTATGATTATTTTACCTATTTTCACTTTTACCAATAGGCAACTTACTCAAAAGAGGTGCCCAGAAATCAAAAAGACACACTTGGCAATTTTGCCTTAGCTTGGCCTTGCTTAATCTGGCTGGACGAAGTAATCATGGCTGAGCCTGTAGATTCCCAGTTCTATCTTACCTCTGATTTGGGGGAAATATCATGGGCATAAAGGACTGCATTAAACATTCTACCAACAACCAGAAAACAACAATTCTCTCAGTTGTTGGAAATCCATCATACTGGGGCATGAGCCATGTAGAGGTCTAGAAACCACAGGGACCCCTGACAGGTCACATCAATCCTAAAATGAAATACAAGACCCCTTCTTCCTCCAAGTTTTAGCCCTGCAGTAATAAACACAGAAATAACAAAGTCTCTGCCTGCCCCATCCAAACAACACAGTGCTGATGTGTGGATTCCAGACACTTTTGGTGACCTTTGTCCCCTGTGTCCTACAGACACTTGAGACTTACAGGCTCTCATCACTGGCCCATGCCGACTCCTTTTGGGAAGCATATGGACCAGCTAACCCCTGTTCACACTACCTTTTCTTGCTTGTGCTTCATAGCATCCCATGTTTCCCTCTGCTGGTGCCCTGCAAGGACCTGGGTATGTGTTTGCTATGGAATGAGTTGATGTCCCCCCACATTCATATGTTGGAGCCCTAAACCCAGTGTAGCAATATTTGGAGATGGGGTCTTGAGGAAGAAATTAAAGTTAAATGAGGTCACAAAAATAGTGTCCTAATCCAATAGAATTGGTGGTCTTACAAGAGGAAGAGAAAGAGAAATCTCTCTCTCCCCTTTGCACACTCACTGAGGAAAGGCCATGTGAGGAAACAGCAAGATGGTAGCCATCGGCAAGCCAGCAAGAAGGCTCACACAAGAACCTGACCATCTAGCACCCTGATCTTGGACCTCCAGACCCCAGAACTATGGGAAAATGAATTTTTGCTGTTCAAGTCACCTCATCTTTGGTACCTTGTTATGGAAGTTTGAGTTGACTAAGACAGTGTCCATTTTCTTTATCAAACGATAAACTCCTTAAGGGTAGAGATCATGATTTACCCCCTTTTGTTGCCTAGCTCCTATTGCCCAACACGCCTCTGATCCCTAAGAAATGTTTGTTGAGGGGCGCCTTGGGTGGCTCAGTCAGTTAAATGTCTGACTTCGGCTCAGGTCATGATCTCGCGGTTCATGAGTTCAAGCCCTGTGTCAGCCTCTGTGCTGACAGCTCTGTACCTGGAAACTGCTTCAGATCCTATGTCTCCCCATCTCTCTACTCATGCTCAGTCTCTCTCTCTCTCAATCTTTCAAAAGTAAACATTAAAAATTTTTAATTAAAAAAGAAATGTTTGATGAATAATATTTGATTAAAAATGAATAGCTGTAAATTTATTTCAAATTTCTTCTCAGATCGCAATACATATTCTCTTCCTACTTGACTCAGGGACTGAACTAAAGGGACTGGATGACAGAAATGAGATTCTCACCTATGAAGGGAACTTCCATTTTTTCATCTAGTTGCTGAAGATGCAAAGCAGTAAGAGCTGGTCGAACCTAGTGGTTAATCAGTCAATCAACAAATAGTGACTGCGTATATCCTCAGGCCAGGCACTGACCCAGTCACTGAGGATGTGGCCATGAAGATATGGACAGAGTCGTTGGCACAAAGAGCTCATACTCTGGTAGACAGAAACAGATAGTGAACATGTGGGAAAAAATAAGATAATTTCAGATACTGCCAAGTACTCTGAAGAAGTTGAAATACAGTAACGCAGCAGAGCATAATAGAGCAGGAGCTGCCTTTCCCAGAGTATTGAGAAACATCTCTGAAAATAATGACATTTGAGTTCAGTGTGCATAATGAGAAGGGGGCAACCACGAAGAGATCTGGGGAACAGAATTCCAAGCAGTTAGGAACAACAAATACAAAGCTCTGAGAATGAAACAAGCTTGATGTATCCAGTGTACAAAAAATCAGCAGCTGGAGAATAGTGAACAAGGGAGAGAGTTGAGGCAGGGGAAGGCAGGTTCCTGATCATATGGGCCTTATAGGATTTTATCCAGTTACAATGGAAAGTCATTGGAGATGTTTTAGCAGGGGTGCTTAATAATTTATGCTTTAGAAATACAACTCTGTCCTACAGGATAAGAAGAACATGGGGGTTGTGGCTGTGGTCAGGGAGAGTTAAAATAGCTTAAACTAGGGTGGTCGTGGCTTATAGCCAGACTAGGGGCACCTGGGTGGCTCAGTCAGTTAAGCATCTGACTCTTGGTTTCAGCTCAGGTCATGGTCTCACGGCTCGTGAGATCGAGCCCCGCATCTGACCCTGCACTGACAGCACAGAGCCTGCTTGAGATTTTCTCTGTCCCCTTCTCTCTCTCTGCAACCCCTGCAACTCATGCTATCAAAATAAATAAACATTAAAAATTTTAAGAAAAAACATGGCCAAATTATGGGTATATATTTTGGAATAGAGAATCCTGGACTTATGGATGGATGAAATGTGGGATTTGGGGAAAAAGAAAAGAATCAGCAATTACTTTTATCAAGGTTTTTAGCATGAGTAACTGCATGGATATGGTACCACTGACAGCGACAAAGTGGGAATCAGGACAGGCAGTGCCGCAGTAGGGAGGTGATTGGTTTGTCTGAGACATGTTAAGTTTAAATACTTATCAGACACCAAATGCAGATATAGTACAGGCAGGTGGATACATCAGGGAAGAGGTTAGAGTAAGATAAATGAATCTGTCAATCATCATTGTAAAGACAATATTTGAAGCCATGGAACTAGGTAAGAGCATTGAGGGAGAACATACAGATAGAGAAAAGAAAATGGTGAGGATAAGGGCCTGGGGTATTTCAATTTCTAGAATTGGATATGCAAGAAGAAGACAGTCAGGGAGCCTTAGAAGGCACATCTATTGAGGAGGAAAATCAGGTAAGTGTGGTATTTCAGAAACCAATAGGAAATAAAAATGTTCCCAGTTGAATAAGATGAAGATTCTGACAAAGTTGGAATTTGTGTAGCTACTTTCTAGGAATAGCAGCATTAGAAGACATTTCAGTTCTTAAATAAGGAAACTGAAAAAAAAAAATCTCCAGGGATATATAAGTCAACTGTGTGTAGGGCCAAGACTAGCCTGCCAAGATGAAGTTTACCTGCTAACTGGCAATCCTGCCTCCTCTACATGCCCCACCTGTCCCATCAGATGTCACTCTGCCCACCACCGTGTCATCAGCAGGAAATACGCAGGGCTTGTGAGGAATGGTAAGCTGGTTGTTTAAAGATCTATTTGTGACTGAGCTCTGCACCTAGCACATTGTCTGAGAGGACAGATCTTCATCCTGCTGGTGTCAAGGCAGGCAGGTGTCAGACTGAGAAAAAAAAATGTGTGTCTTTCAAATGAAGAGGGTGCAAAATTGCAGGTGCTAATGAGAGGTGTTGGATGGACAGGCAGTGAGCAGCGCAACGGAGGGGATGAAAGAGCACAGAGAAGAGGTGGTAGGCTGGAGCGAGCCATTTACTGCTGGCCATTTACTCAAGCCCTCCACAGGAGAAGCCACAATGCACTGGCTTTGGCATTTCGGTAAAAGAAGAATAGAATGAGGAACTATGGAATTACTCAGTTGATGAACTAGATTTCCAAACCAGAGTTTAGGTCATATGACCTTGTGACAATTTCCTGATAACCCCGTCTGAATTGTTTGTTCCCTTTGCAGTTTTCCTGAGTAATTCTGTTTATAAAATTGTATCGCTCTTATCTACATTTGCACCCACCTTCCCTGTTGAACGGTGCCTGGTCTAGCAGACAGTCAATAAGTGATCGTTAAGCCAATCAACAATCAAAGAACTAATGGGTCAGGATATCTGAAACTTGGTTTGTCCTGGAAAATCTGAAACACATATTCCTCTTAAGAATATCACTGTGGAATATTCTATCAGAGAGACAGATTTTCAAGGGTATTAAGCACACAAAGAATGTTATCACCGCAATATGTAACTAGAACATTTCAGAATCAGATATATGCTAACAGCATAGTCAAGCATTAGAATCTAATGCTTAAACAAAGGACAAACAAGAACATATATGCATACATATACACACTCACATATACATATAAACAAAGTGTATGCATACATGTGTGTGTATATATAGACAGAATATTCATTGTTTTACTGTCTCCATGGACCAGAAAGACATATACACTCCTAAAATTAATATTCATTAACATTTATTAACAATGCTATAATTCAATTTATCATTTGTATTATATTTCTTCTACCATTTAAAAATTTTCAACTATGTATGAGCAAGGAATATAATTAAAACATCTTATACTTGTGAGATTTAAATACTTTCTAAGCTAATTTTTCATATTTGAATTATTTCAGCTTACTTATTCAGACTTTAAATCCAGTGAGAGAAGCATCTTTTTTTTTATTTTTACATAGCAATAAGCACTCTCTGTGTTCAACAAATACGTTTGTTAATAAGGCTTTGTAATTGATATAGCTCTATTTCTGAACGAATCCTTTGAGAGGATGGGGGAAGGAGGTAAAAGTAAGTCTGTAGATGCAGAGGCAGGAGGCCATGGGATTTACCGCTTGAAGTTCTCAATTTTGTCTCTGTAGGACTGGGGCAGCCCCCTGCTGAGGGAGAACTTGGTAGAGGCTAGACTTCAAACAAGTTGTCAGCCTTGAATTGTCTGTTCACAAGGAATGAGAAAAAATATGATGTAAGTATACACAAAAGAACTGAGGTCTGACCTAAGAGCTAAGGAAGGACTGTGTTAATTTGTCATGGCCCAAGTTTTAGGTGATTTTTCCCATTGGAGCCTCAACATCCTGATCATAGCAGAGGAGGTGAAGGCCACTGGATGGCTCCAGGTTACAGCCTGTCTGAGGAGGTATAAATACAAAAGGGCAAGGGACCCCAGGGTATAATTAGAGATGTACTAAAGACTAGCAGATATGTCCACATCTAGGCTAAATAAGAAAGGAAATGAAGACAGGAAAGACTTGTTAAGATGGTAGTATATGGATTAAAGGACAAAGGTCATAACACTGAATAGCACAATTTTTGGAAGGTTTATTATGCACCAACTATGATGCTAAGGATTTCATACACATCATTTTATTTCATAATAACTATTAAGTATGCACTATGCTTATTGCTGTTATGAGCTCAGAGAAGTTAAGCAAATCATCCAAGATCATATGACTAATAAATGGTGGAGCTAGGACCCAGCCCTCTCATCTGTGACGTGACAAGACCACATGCAGAACAGTTATAGGAGAATTAAAGTTTAGAAAGCTATGGTTCAGGCATGAAATCTTGGATGGAAAGGGGATTGCTGGAGGAGGTGACAAGAAAGTCTAGAATTTGGTAGCTAAATGACATGAGACTCAAAGGAACTTGATTACTAATTTGGAGCAGAGAGGTGGGAATTTGGAAATGACATTAATAAACTAGGATGTCCATATTGTTCCTGGGTTCTTTGGGATTTAGAAAGGATAAAACTAAGAAGTAGCCATGAGAGAAAATGCCAACACAAATCTATGCTATACAGAATCACTACTACTTAGAGTCTAAATATGGTTGTAAGGAAACACCATACAATGGAAATAAAAGGATTACATTTCTATGAAAGATCATGTGTAAATATGTTTATAATGTCTACTTGAGAAAGTCTTACTCTCAGTCTTCCTTTCCAATGTAATTCTCTGTACTTCCTCTCAGAAATCTTATTTTCAACACCCACTTGATGACTGACTGTTCCATAGGGAAAGTTCCATGTCACTCGTGTCGGTTCCTCCATTTGGAATATCCAACCCTCACCTGCATTTAGGTAAATTCTCTCTTGCCTGGACCAAATCCCACATTGTACACAAAGCTTTTCTTCATTTTTCAAATGGAAGAATATGCTGCTTATTCTAAAAAATTCCTAGGGCACCTGGGTGGCTCAATCAGTTAAGTGTCCATCTCTTGATTTTGGCTCAGGTCATGATTCACAGTTCGTGAGTTTGAGCCCCATATGGGGCTCTCTGCTGTCAGCACAGAGACTGCTTCAAATCCTCTGTCCCTCTCTCTCTCCCACTGCTCCACTCTCAAAAATTAAAAAAAAGAAACATTTAAAAAATAAAAATAAATTAAAATTCCCAGCATTTTTATTTGTACTTCAAATGCCTATCCTGCCTATGGGATTATGGGATATATATATATGATATATACACATATGTATGTGATATATATACATATGTGTATATATCACAGTTATATCCAAAATTAAAAAACAGTAGCTCACATTCATGGAGATTTCCTGCCAGGCTTAGAACTGACCCCTTTTAATAAATTATCTTCTCTAAACCTCATACATAGTCTATGTAGGAGATGACTGGTACCAGTTCCATTTTATAGATGAAGAAACTAAGGTTCAAAGAGCTTAAGTTACTTGCCTAAGTTCACACAACCAAACAGTAGGAGACCTAGTATTAAAACAAAGGCATTGTGATACTTAGTATTTATATTGTGCTCACTCCTGTCATAAACTATACCATATGTACAGATTGACATTCTATAAATCTTACATATTCCCTAAAGAATAAGTACAGGTTGGGGTGCCTGGGTGGCTCAGTCAGTTGGGCATCCAACTTTGGCTCAGGTCACAGTCTCACTGCTCATGAATTCAAATCCCACATTGGGCTCTGTGCTGACAATTCAAAACCTGGAGCTTGCTTCCGATTCTGTGTCTACCTCTTTCTCTGCTCCTCTCCTGCTCACACCCTTTCTCTCAAAAATAAACAAATGTTGGGGCGCGTGGGTGGCGCAGTCGGTTAAGCGTCCGACTTCAGCCAGGTCACGATCTCGCGGTCCGTGAGTTCGAGCCCCGCGTCAGGCTCTGGGCTGATGGCTCGGAGCCTGGAGCCTGTTTCCGATTCTGTGTCTCCCTCTCTCTCTGCCCCTCCCCTGTTCATGCTCTGTTTCTCTCTGTCCCAAAAATAAATAAACGTTGAAAAAAAATTAAAAAAAAAAATAAACAAATGTTAAAAAAAATAATAAGTACAGGTTAAGATGTGAGTCTAATTTATCTTTGCATTTCCATGAGTGCCTATGACAGTGCTTTGCCTATAGTGGGCTGTACAAAGCTACTGAATGAGATGATAAATTAATCTTATGATACTTAATAATGAAAACTTTTTTTCTGAGAATGTAATTGTAGGATAGTATAAATTATCAGAAGAACATAGGTTTAGGAGTGAGGAATAATTGGTGATGGGAGAATAGAGAGGAAACGGGGCTGTCGGTGGTATATATATCACAGATGCTACGGGGAACTGAGTCAGAGCAGGGCAGCAATACCATCACTGCCCCTCAGTCACTGTGAATGCATGCATGTCGTATGAATGTATCTGTGGATATGTTCATGAGGTCATTTTATTACCCTTAAGCATTTTGGGGGCACCTGGGTAGCTCAGTCTGTTGAGCATCTGACTCTGGATTTCAGCTCAGGTCATGATCCCAGTGTTGTGAGATCAAGCCCTGTGTTGAGCTCCACACTGAACATGGAACCTGCTCAAGATTGTCTCTCTCTCCCAGGGCACCTAGGTGGCTAGTTGGTTGGGTGTCCGACTTTGGCTCAGGTCATGATCTTGTGGTTTGTGAGTTCGAGCCCCATGTCGGGCTCTGGACTGACAGCTTGGAGCCTGGAGCCTCCTTCAGAGTCTGTGTATCCCCCTCTCTCTGCCCCTCCCCTGCTCACGCATGTGTCTCTCTGTCTGTCAGTAATAAATGTCAAAAAAAAAAGATTCTCTCTTTCTCCTTCTGCCCCTCTCCCCCACTCATGCTCTCTATAAAATAAAATGAAATGAAATTCAAAATGAAATGAAATTCAAAATAAAATGAAATTCAAAATAAAATAAAATAAATAAGAGTTTGATATTTTCTCATTTTAATTTTTTTTCTTTTCTCATTTCCTTAATACCTTAACAATAACCTGTCAGTGGCATGTATTATTTTTTTCCAAAAGTAAGTAATGTTTAAAAAGGTAATCTATATAAATACATAACTTGTATTAGGTCAAAGCCTGTATTTTTCTAAATTGAGTGTTTATAACCAACTGGTAGTGGTACTAGATCGCCTGATAGTCAAGAGAGGGGATAAAACATGCTTTTACAGTAACATTGTTCATTCGTTTGTTTATTTTAGAGAGAAAGAGAGCTTGATTTGGGGAGAGGGCCAGAGAAAGAAACAGAGAATGTCAAGCAGGGTCTGCACTCTGTGTCGACCCCGACGCAGGGCTTGATGCCATGACCTTGGGATAAAGACCTGAGCTTAAATCAAGATTTGGATGCTCAACCCACTCAGCCACCCAGGCACTCCAACAGTAACATTGTTTTTTAAAAGATGCCTTGTGTATATGTATATGTGCAGGTAGTTATATGCATACACATGCAAATTACAAGCACAGGCAGCACATGATCACTGTATGTAACTCTGAACATATAGACCTTCATCTCAAAACTGTTTTGCATAGATCTAGAACAACACTATACAACAGAAATTATATTGTGCTCCACATATGTAATTTAAATATTCTAGAAGCCACAGTAAAAATATACAGCAAAATAGGTGAAATTAATTTTAATAATAAATGTTATTTTATCTCATATATCCAAAAACTATCATTTCAACATATAATTAATATAAAAACATTAATGAAAAATCTATATTACTTTCATATGTATATTACTTTCCCTACATGTGGCCAGTGGCTATCACATTAGACAGTATCAAAAGTGGAAAGTTAGAGCTAGAAAGGCACATAGGGATTATGAATTTGAATTCCAATGCCATTATTTTATAGATTAGACACTATGGAACAGAAAGGTTGAGTGATTTGTTTAATTCTGCTTAGTTATAATGCAATATAATTTCAATTTCCCTTTCTGGCCTATTCTGTCAGTGTTTCATATTTTAATGGAGGCATAAGGAAGATAGGTTGTGACAGTCAAATCATAGTCATTTAAACTTCCAGATATAAAAGGAGCATAATGGTACCATGTAGTCCAAATCTCTTATTTCACAAATGAGAAAGAGGAATGGAGTCACTTTTTTTAAGTTTATTTATTTATTTAGAAAGAGAGAGAGAGAGAGAGAGAGAGTGGAGAGAGAGGGAGAGAAAGAATCCCAAGCAGGTTCTGCACTGTCAGCACAAAACCTGATGCAGGGTTCAAACTCATGAACCGTGAGATCATGACCTGAGCCAAAATCAAGAGATGGATGCTTAACTGACTGAGCCACCCAGGCATCCCTGGAGTCACATTTCAAGAGAGTTTCATGTTGCAAGATTTGGGGAAACAAATCTGAGGCTCTGAATGGGGAGATACCCCTTAGAAGTTTCCTGAACCTAAGTCTAAGCTGGCACCCTAACCTTGAGATGATGATGATTAATTCCTCAGGTCAACAGGAATGCTCCTTCTTCAAATTCAAAGACTGAACCTCTTAAGTCAATACTGCCCTGAAGACATTTTGTGCCTATAAGTAACAGGACTCGTTTTCCATTCACATCTTCTTTCCAAGTTAAATGGCCACGGGGAAATCTCTTCTGCCTGTCCAGCTAGTTAAGTAGAACCAAGAACTACCGTGATTCTATTGATAGGGTTTAGTGGTTGAACAGACAGGGCTGCAAATTCCTGGGGTGGAATATTTGATCCTTGATGTCTTCAATACCAGCTTTACAGAGCTCATTTCTAGATGCAAGAATTGATGTAAAAAAAGATGGCCAGGCACACAGAATTTCTTGAGGAGAGGCAGGGAAAAGTTTAAGAAAAGGGAAATTATCTAAATAACAGAGTTTTGTTGATTTTTTTGAAATCCATGCTATCCATGCTAATTGATGGTGGTTTGAATAGTAAGTAGCCCTCAAAAGATATATCTACCTAGAATTCCAGAATGTGAGCTTGTTTGGAATAAGGGTCTTTGCAGATGTGGTTAAGGTGGGGATATCAAGATGAGATCTTAAATGTTCTTGTTGTTTTTTTACTTCTCAGTCATCCTGCCTTCCTAACTACCCCTTCAAGGTAGCATTTGGGTGTATGTAGAGAATTTTGGTTCATGTAAACTCATAGTCAAGAGGAGGTCCCTGGGCTCAGGGTCCTTTAGCAATGCTGACCTTCAAGGTGATGTCTTTCAGCCATTTGGTTATTTCCCTGATGGCATTTGCAGTGATAGCAGGGGTAACTCATGATCTAGCTGTTTTCTGAGCATGGACAGATCATAGTAGCACTCCTGGCTTACTTGGACTCACTTCAGCAACCCCAGATACTGGAGACATCTTGAGACTCTGACAATGACAACCACTTACTCCTGCCTGGGTGAGCTGTTTGGAAGCTCTTCCTATAGAGCATTCTGCCCCTATTTTGGCAATCCCTTCTGGAAGCTCGGGCTTGCCAATATTTCTGGGATCTGCATATACCACTAGTGAAAGAAGGGAAGCTTGGAGAAGTGAAAGCTTCAGGGCCTCTTAGCTTGCTTACACTATACCTAAGTCACTTCGATGTTACTGCACCAGGCTTATATGGAGATGGCCCATGGGGTGGTAATGAAGTAGAGAAAACCCTTTTCTGCATAAGTACCACTCTCACTTAATATACTTCTGCCCAGTGGTTGACTAGCTCTTTTCCCTACACTATATTCTCTCTTTGTCAGCACACATCATGCTTCACTGACAAAGGTCTCACTATTGGGACAGAAGGGATATTGTACCCTGGTAGAACTCTGAATTGAGTTGCCCAGGCTTGGCCTTTTATATACTCAGTAGGGTAGATTTGGGCGTGGACTTGTGGGCAATGATAGAGAAAAAAATGGAAGGGTTTTAGACATTAGCCTAGCTTTCATGGCCATTGGATTACTGGACATATTTTGAATGTCAAAGGGTAATGTTAATTATCTTTCTTTGCATTTCTTCTGCAACAGATTGTAATCTGCTCCCCATTATAACACAACTCTCCCAACCCGGGGAAGATTCTTAGGACTAAATGGTTGAAATGCATACCCAACAAAAAAAGGGAAGCCCCATGATAGCAAGTGCCCACTCTGTTTGGCACACTGAGTATACTCAATAAGTAATAGCTGTCCTTCCCTTTTTACTGGAACCTATACCATAACTCTACTGTGTCAAATATGTGTGCACATGACAATTACAGAATGGAGACAAACATTTGATGGGTTATGGGTTATAGTGGTGAAGTCATTTCTGGCTGTATTCATTTCCTAAGGTTGCTATAACAAATACTACAAACTGCATGGCTTAAAACAACAGAAATTTTTCTCTTGCAGTTTGGGGGTTATAAGTCAGAAATCAAAGTGTCGACAGAGCCCCATTCCCTGTGAGGCTCTAAGAGAAAATCTTTCATTGCCTCTTCCAACTTCTAGTGGCTCCTGGTAGCTCCTGGCATTCTTTGTTTTGTGGAATACATAATTTCAATCTCTGTCTTATCTCTTATCTTCAAATGGCTTTCTTCTATGTGTTTCTGGGTTGTTTTCTTCTGTCTCTTACAAGACTTTCATTACTGGATTTAGTGCCCATTAATCTCACTTTGAGATTATACTGTAAACTACATCTGCAAAGACCCTTATTCCAAATAAGGTCAAAGGTCTGAGGTTATAGGTGGACATGTCTTTGGGGACTATTCAACCCACTATAGTGATATATTGTTCTCTTTTATTATCTTCTTATTTCTATGTTAGTACTCTTTTTACATTATCAATTGGTAATAAGCCAGAGAGAAAATAACATGGCTTTTGAAAAAAAAATCTATAAAATTATTTGACTAGAATGATTTTCTGCTGTAGACAGGGGTAAAAGGAGGGGTTGGAACAAATACCATATAAGTGGAGTGTTATCTAAAGGCTGTTCAAATATCAGGTACAACTATGCTTTAAATGCCATTGGACTGAATAAAGTTAATTTCTTTTTGGCCAACAATAATTAGAAGTACATGGAAAAGACCCGATAGGTTTAGACAAACAAAAGAGCTTCCTTCCTCTATGCAGCTAAGAACTGTGTGAATAAACTTGCATTTACCCCAGGTTTACCCCTTTAAAGAGCTGGGGAGAAATATCTTCTATTTTCTGTCACCTCTAAGAAATTATCTTTCACAGCCCAGAAACACTCTTAATAACACCAATCCTAGAGAAAGATTATTTCCACATCCTTAATTTCACCCAGAAATTTAAAAGTAAGCCAAAGCAATAATGTTATGCATCAAGCAGTCAGTCTACATGTAATTAAGAAGCTCTAGAAGTTCTCATTCTGTATGCAAGGAGTAGGGCAGGAAAAGTGCACTGTTTGCAGGTAAAGGTTTCCTTTCCAAGGGAATCATTCAGCACAGTGATCTTAAGCTCAATTGCCTTCTTTGCATTCCTAATACCTTCTGATAACTTTACAAAAAACAACTCAAACATCAATAATCTCACACGATTAACTTATGCATAAAAGCTCCTAAGGAATGGAGCCATCCACACAGTTATGGGAAAATACTAATGCATGATTTATTTTGCAATCTAACTTCCTACAGATTCTGAGGAGTCCATTCCCCACATCCCTTCGGCGCCTTGCGCATCATTTGCAGTATATTAATCTGCATACATTTATAGAGGGTTTCTAGTGATATTTTTAGAGTCCAGTCATATGTTTCGATTCTGTCTCCCCATCTAGATGGTGGATGATCTTCTCAAAGGCAAGGGCAGTGACTTCCCAGCGGTCCATGTGTAAACTGCTCAGCCACTCATACAACTCAATTCTCCAACATCACATGAACAACAGATAGTGTTCCTAGGTTTTCTCTCCCAAATGGAAATGCTGTACAAAGCATTTGCATTTGTATGAATCCTGAGAGGCCCCCTTCACCAAGGAACCAACTTGGCTTGGGAAGTGATTTTCTATAAAGCTTGATCATTACTTTCTCTGGGGACCTAAACACAAATGGTAAGAATGACTAGGTAAAATTTGTTACCGCTTCCTTCCATCTTATTCTGTGCCCCTCACTTCCCCTAACCCCTGCTGCCTCCTCTGCTCTCTGTGACCTCTTTCTCTTTAAAGAACACCTCTACCCTACCACACATACTTCAGCCTAGCACCCAGGCTAACTTATGTCCCAACATATCCTGTCCTCTGAGCAAGCAACCAAAATCCCATTCCCTGGTAGTAGAGGTTCACTAAATATTTATTTAAAGGAATTTCCATTGAAACAGTGGCTGCAATATTCCCGAAAAAGCACCAGAATTCAAGTTGAAAGTCCTGGGTTTGCATCCTTGTATCATTTACTAATGCTGTGGCCTTGAAAAATCACTATGAATCTTCAGACCTCCTCATTAACTTCGGTGTCATGGCCATGAAAAGATGCCTGAAAATATTTACTATTGTAGACCAAGTGACTCACGGCCTAGCCTTTATGCATATGTTCTGAAAAGCAATGTTTTCAAAGGCGAGCTTCTTATGAAGTCAAATAAACTGTAATTTAATTAACAAAAAGTTTGAGGAGGAAAGACTATATTCTGAAACATTTTGGGGACCTCATCATCATTGCCTTCCAGAAAAAATGTCAGTGGTTCAGGCCCTTTTCTAAAGGTTACAGACATTTGAGTAATCTTCTCGGCTGACTGCTGTAAGATGTGTTGTGCAGAATTGACAAATTCCGCAATAAAAATTGGGGAAACTTCCAAAAGAGCCTATGATTATTATTTTTTTTAATGTGTATTTATTTTTGAGAGAGAGAGAGAATGAGTGGAGGAGGGCAGAGAGAAAGGGACACACAGAATCCAAGGCAGGCTCCAGGCTCCAGGCTCCGAGCTGTCAACACAGAACCCAATGCAGGGCTTAAACCCATGAACTGTGAGATCATGACCCGAGCAGAAGTCACCCAGGTGCCAAGAACCTATGATTATTCACACTTCTCAATATGCCATTGCGTTTTGATTTAATGAACATAAAATTCATTAGTAGAAATTCAAGTGTGCAAACATGCACACACCTTCTGTGCGCCTTTTCTTCTCGAGAAATATGTTTACACTCACAGAACTGATTGCACTTGAAACACCAACCCCACCAAGTAGCAGGGGCACAAAAGCTTTCAGTTTGGGAAAAACCAGCGTCTCTGACACAAAGTCAAACAGTTGCCTTGAGTCCCGCACATATCCTTCATTTTTTTTATTTTAAGCCACTGCTCAACTTATTCTGACAAACACCATCAAAATTGCCTTCCAGTAGCTGTTCATTTAGGGGGTTTTTTTGGTGTTCGGAAGGTCAGCTTTAAATGCCTTCATATTTCTTTGGCTGCCTTCTATTATTCTTTCAGGAAAATAAACAGCACCTTAGAAAAGGAGGATAATTTGCTGTGCCTGCTAAAGCTTCTTGGGCTGTAAGAGAAGAACAGAGGGCGAATGCAAGTGGCACAGCCCAAAGGAGCTCATAATTAAATCGTGGAGCTTACGGTACCAATGAGGAACCACTGACAATGGATCAATGGGCAGGGAAGAGTCTGTGTCTCAGACAATCAAGTAGCAGCCTAACGGGTACATTTGGGGCACTGAGGAATCTTTTTATAAGGGACTGGGGCCCTGAGATCAATTTTAATTTCACCGAATTCATAAGCTGCAATTGCCAAGTTTTTTAATGAAAACCTTTCATCTTTTTAACAAACACCTCCCTCCAGAGGGAGTCACAGTACCTTTTTGTGATCTGAGAGCTGCCAAACTCAGAGCTACGTATCCTTAAAAAGTAATTGCTTCTGTAGCTGCAGCTTCAATGTGTAGTTCCTGAAAAAATAACCTCCTTCAAAGGTTCCAAAAAGAGGAAGACAGTCTGAGTCTCAAATATAAAAAATAATGAAATAGATTTAAAAACAAAAAAGACAACAACTCTGCAATCCCCATGAGGGTGTACAGAACTCGTGAAATGCCTTCTCTGTCTTGAAACTACATTTCTCAGCCAAATTGCAAGTATCAGAGAAGGGCTGGGAGAGAGCGCCACAGTAATATCACCAAAATAAAATAACATGAAATTAGTTTCAGATTATTCTCAGAATGGAACCAATTTTAGAGAGACAATAAAAGTCAACAGTTATCATGGGAATTGCTGAGCACCAAATCAGAATTAATGACAATGAGGCTGACAGTACCAGTAAACATGTGACTTCTACATAGAAGTCTCCATATCACCCAAGGTCTGGATAAAAAAAACTTTAAAAAGGTGTTAACATGCAATTCCTGAAGGTTATGCACCCACCACTCCCTGTCTCCCCAAAAAGAGAGAGATTAATAGACTCAATCAGAGAATCATTAAAATAAAATTTTAATAAATCCCCTAATTGCCACATTAAAATAATTGTTAGGTGGGTCACTTGCTGCAGTAGAAGCTGTATACAGAAATAGCCGCCAAGACAGTCCAGGCCATTACAGCATCGTGGGCAAATGGCTCCTTGTGAGAATGCCTGAGCTACTCACATCGCCATCATATTGGGGGAGGGGGTCCTTTTTTTCCAGCCCCACCATGACACTGTGTACCAGTCCCTGGGAGGTCTGTGTGTGGAGTAGTTTGGGGATGCCACAGTTTAGGGGGTGCTGGGAAGATGTTCACATCAACGACAGCAACAACAACAAAAACCACAAATCTTTGATTTGTCTTTATACTCATTGAATGGGAGATAGTCTTAATTTTTTTTAAAGTTTATTTATTTATTTGAGAGAGACAGAGACAGTATGAGCAGGGAAGGGGCAGAGAGACAGACAGAGAGAGAGAGAGAAAGAGAATCCCAAGCAGGTTCCTCACTGTTAGCCACAGACCCCGACATGGGGCTTGAACTCATAAAACCATGAGATCATGACCTGAGCCAAAACTGAGTTGGGCACTTAACTGACTGAGCCACCCAGGTGCCCCTTCTTTTTATAGATTTTTAAGTTTATTTATTTCTTTGAGAGAGACAGTGTGAGTGACGGAGGGACAGAGAGAGAAGGAGAGAGAGAAGAATAGGAGATAGCCTTTCATTGTACAGCTGAAGTAAGGGCAAAAAAGCACCTCTCATAGGAGGAAATCCACTGAGAGTCTGTTTGGCAGTACAACTTATTGCCTACCGACAAGAGAATACATGTGTTATCAGGAACAATGTGGGGAGAGTTAGAAGTATGGGGAGCAGAAAGAGAGGTACTGTAGGAGAGGTTCTGCGAGGGCAGAGAAAGCATCAAAGAATCAAATCAGAGCATTAAAGTCAAACTTCACCCACTTCTAATTTCTGCATTTCTCAGGCTGTGCCTGGATGTGAAGGCCTCCGAAAAAGCTTCTGGTGCTTTGGAGAAAATTTGCATTAACAAGAGGATCCGCGATGAATATATACACTGTTTGGATTTCTATTAAACAGGGAAGCACTGAGTAAATGTAGAAGGTTCATATTTGGAGGAATACAAATGATAATAAATAGAAGGCACATTATAAAGATTAAATGCAAAAGAAAACCTTTTAAGGGTTCAGTCTATTACATAGTTGTGACAAGCCTAATACATAACTGTTAAGTCATTATATAATAATGGAATTACTGCCAGTGGCAGTAAGTTCCCTTCTCCTCCTCTGGCATGCTGTGTTGGCAGACAACAGGGCAACCCCTACTGCCATCCAGCATCCAGCACTATGATGGTGGGGCCTGGGCTTCCTGCTTCTTAAGCTGAGCAAAGCCTGAAGGTTGTAGTGATTCATGCCATGGACAAGAGCATGGAGAAACACTGGCACCCATCACTCTTTAAAGGGGATTCCTGCATTCACCTTTCCTAATCTCTTTAACTTTATTTCTGGTCTCTGACTGCTTAGATCTACATGGAAAAATTAGGGATATAAAACTTGTACCCTGGTAAAGTTTCCTATGGGGTTTTGAACGAGAATGGATATAGTTTGTGAGATGGCCAAACATAGTTGGGGCAAATGCACCCAGGCTGGCTCTGAGCCCTCAAACCTACATAAGGTTACCAAACCAATTCAGGGATACAGCTCGCACAGTGATTCTTGAGCTTCAGAGTTTCTACCTCTCTTGGTCACAGGGATTTTTCTAATGACCCTCTACAGAGGTGGAATAGAAAGACAGAAAGATTCAACCAAGGTAAAGTTAGATTTTCCCAAAAAACTTTTCCTACAAAAATAAAGAGGGGGAGGGAAAGAGTGAGAGAAGACAGACACACACACACATGCATTGATGAAATTACCTGTATCTGCATCCCTGGGTCTAACCCTCACAGCTTTCAGGGTGAGTGCTTATCTCAAACTAACAAAGGATTTTATTATATTCACACATATTTTTACATAACATAAGGATCAAGGAGAGGACTCAAGTGAGAAGAAGTTTTAAAAACAAAGAAGAAAAAATGGCAAGTTAACACAAGTCATTCCCTTACTCTGATCTCTGTTTTTTCCTTATACTCATCTTTTTTAAAAGTTTATTTATTTATTTTGAGAGAAAGAGAGAGAGAGAGAGAGAGAGAGAGAGAGAGATTGTGTGCACACATGCGTGTGAGTGGGGGAGGGCAGAGAGCAAGGAAGAGAGAGAATCCCAAGTAGGCTCTGTGCTGCCAGTGTGAAGCCCAACATAGGGCTCCATCCCACGAACCATGAGATCATGACCTGAGCTGAAATCAAGAGCTGGACACTTAACCAACTGAGCCACCCAAGTGCCCCTCCCTCATATGCATCTTAATGTTGGTGGAAAACTTTATAGAGCCTATGAAGGCTAGGAGGGTGGCTCAGCAGAATTCAATTTGTGCACATATTAAGTGATACTTGAAGAGGCACAGTTATGAAGTTTTCCAACAATCACTCTACCTTGATTGCATGGAGGAAGCATCTTTATTCTAAGAGCTGCTTCTTGTTTGTATGGATCTTATCACAAAGATGGAACAGTCCGTGCCTGTTAATAACTCACAAAAAGCATTTTTTCTTTTTATATCTAGGCTTGGTTTGTTGCCAAGTAATTTTAAAGATATATCAGAGGCTTTTCTTGGTACTTCTGCAGAGTTCTTATTTGGAAAAAAAAACAAGCTTTTATTAACTTAATTCACTTTTTTAAAAAGACAGCATATATTGCAGCAGCAAAAACAAAGCAGAATACACATGACTTGCTTAAGAATTCATAAACTTTTCAAATCAAACTTTTTAAATATTTAAGAGAATGGCTAACGTTAGCTCAGTCCCAATAAGAATCACTCTGTAAATGTGTTAAATATTTCCAATATCTCTGGAGCTCTGTGTTTAGATGGCAGATAAAATAATCTATCTGAAAAAAAACAAAGGTTAGTAACGGTCAAAATTGACATTGACACCCTTCAAAAGAAACGAGGAGATGGCCAAGGCTTTGATGTCACAATTTAATGGAAAAGAAGTAAATTTGATGTGGAAAAACATTTACATTTATTTTGCTTAGGTCATTTTTCAAACCTTGTTAGAGGAATAGGAATGTAGTAAAAGCTCAGAGATGTTTATATACTTTAAACTCCCTAATAATTTGCACAGAAATGAATTATTTAAAAGAACAGTGTTGGTAACTTTACTTTTTTCTTCAAAATGCCTTTGCAAATTTTGAGATCCCAAGAAGCCAAAACTGTTGTTGTAGAATTGCAGTGAATCCATTTTCCTCTTTTAAAATAGTCCTTTATTCTTTGATTGAAATTCAAACTTTTAAAGATATTTTGGCCTGAAGGATTAGGCATAACATTAAGCTAGTAAAAAAGCAGGATGCTTGGTTAAATTTGAATTCTGGATAAACAAAATATAATTTTTTAGTATAAAAATGTCCCAGATATTACATACTTGCATATTTATATTAAAAATATTTGGTTATATGAAATTCAGATTTAACCAACCATCCTATATTTTTTCTGTCAACCCTAGTGACTAAAAAAAAAAAGTCATACCTGCACCACATGGTCCACTGTTTCTAATGGATGAACATTAAATAATATACAGTACTGACAAAATAATTTTCCTAGGTTCTCAAAGATAAAGAATAGAAGAAAAAAATTAAACCGTCATCTTAATCAGCATGGCCAAGAGGGACAGTACAGATACACAATCAACCTGGCTTCTAGGAGACTAAAGAAACCAAATACTTTAGTGTATTCACCTGTTCTGTCTTCCTCAATTGACCATACAGAGTAGTCCCTTTAAGACAAGTACATCTAGTTAACTCCACTTAAAACCAAGGTGAAAGACTTTCCTTCCAAATGTGATGCACAGCATGATCTCCTTCATGAGAAAAGCTTGGCAAAGTTTGGCAGGTATAGGCTTTCTGCTGGAAAAACTATCTGTTAGTGGAGGGCTATTAATATTCTCTCCATTTTGCCATTGAAGGGAGATCTAAGTTAAGAGAAGAGGGTTGAAAGGAACACCTGTAATATACTATCAGATTTAGAGGAAGAGCATTGCTGTGCCTATGTTCAGAAGGAGTAGAGATCCTTTCCATTTGAGTAGCTCTGGAAAGCTCACATTCAAGCCATATTTTATGAGAGCAAAATGATTGTCCTAGTTTCCTAAGGAAACATATTTAAAAGATACCAAAGTTTTCTGTGGGCAGAGCAATGGCAAACTGTATCTGTTTGTTCTTTTGTTAGAGTCTTTGTGAGTGTGTACCTGTCAGGGTGAAAGTGTAGAATTTTCGGAACTTATCTGAAAATATCTTTGAGACCATGTTCTATTCTAAGCCATGAGGTGCAGGTATAAATTTCTTGGCAGCTTTAGAATTCCTGTTCATTTCTCCATGGCTGGTTTCCCAGTCTGTTTAACAAAGCACATGCCCACACACTAGATTAGAACTGATCTCAAGCAGCCCAGAAGCTGCACTCTGCCTTCTGTTTGTATTTGGAAATGAGTAACAAAGGAAGCCAGAAATTCTGCCTTATTATGAGTAACAATAGACTGGTTGCATTAACTGTTCACATCTTTCCATTATGGAGGAGATGTCTCACATACTAAGGGATACTCTGCCTACAAAAATTCACATACACCTAACACTTGACCAACCATATGCCTTTGGAAATACATCAGCGACTTCTATATCCTTGAGAGCAGCACGAGGGGAAATACCTCATGAGTCACTTATTGATTCACTAAACAAATGCTTCTTTAGTGTATATCAAGTGATAGACATTTGGTTGTGTTAATAATACAGTGATGAAACAAATGTACAAAGTCCCTACCATTACATAACTTTCTGTCTGGAGAGAAGAGACACGTGAAAAGGTGACTGTCAAAAACTGTGATGAAGCTGCAGCAAGAAACCCAGGTATTGGTTCTCCCTGTGGAGAAAGCAGTTAGGGAGCCCAGCCTGGATGCATTTTAGAAAAAGCTTCCTAGAAGACAATCATCTAAGGAGAGATCTGAAAGTTGAGGAAGAATCTAAACAAGGAAGTGTGTGTGTGTGTGTGTGTGTGTGTGTGTGTGTGTGTGTCTATTTTGGCAAAAAGAGATGAGTAAGGGCAGTGTTCCAGGAATAAAACTGTGCAAGGCTTATAAGTAACTAAAATTATTTTAGTATTGTTTCAGTATAAACTGAGGTTGAGAGTTTTTAGAGGTGAAGTTGGAGAGGAAAACAGCAACCAGATCCTAAAATTCTTTCCAACAATGTTAAGTTTAAACTTTCTCCTGAGGGCACTGCTGAGCTTATGAAGGTTTTTAAGTAGGGTAATGTCATAATGAGATTTGTATTTTATAAAAGTCTCTCTGGCTGCCAAATGGGAACTAGATTGAAGAGAGAGACCATGTAGAGGAATGATGCACTAAAGGGCATAAGTGGAATTTAGAAAAAAGAAAGAAAGAAAGAAAGAAAGAAAGAAAGAAAGAAAGAAAGAAAGAAAGAAAGAAAGAAAGAAAGAAAGAAAGAAAGAAAGAAAGAAACATTTGGAGAGAAAAAAATTGATTAGATAGAATAAAAGGGAAAAATCAAAGTAAACAAGAAACCTAGCACCAGATCTTAGGATCTTGGTTTCAAATGTCATTCTCCTAAAACAAACAACAAACAAACAAACAAACAAACACCCTCCAAATCAGAACACCTTCCAGAAAACACTACACTGATACTAGGACCAAGGTAGGAAATTTAAAAGATAAGTCTCAAGCATCTTGTTATGCCAGCAAGTAAGGAGGTGTAAACAAAACAAAATAAACAAATAAACAACAACAACAAAATCAATAGAATGCAATAAAACTCCCAGCAATATATAAGTATGTGAAAGAGACATAGGTGCTAACTAAAAGAGCCCTTAAGATGATGAAATCTAGAACAATTTGAGCAACAAAATAGAGTTGGATTATAGTCAAAAGTAAAAATAAATATATCCACCAGTTTATAAATAAATAATATGAATAAATGTTTGGATAAACAAGGAAGAAGAGACAAATCTTTCCTGCAGAAGAATTCCAATTTTTTTTGCATAGATATTCCATTCATGAGTCCTTGGAGGAGAATTCTCCACTCCTCCAGTGTGGGCTCTGCATAATGACTTCCTTCCAAAGAGTGCAATATTAGCAGCAGCATCATTAGCAGGTATCAAGATTAACATTAACAACTGTAAATCATATTTATATTATGTGCACTTAATATGATGTGATAAAGAATGGCACTTTATTATCATCGTATTTGCCTCAAAAACCTATAACCCCAGTTGAATTATGATGATAACACCAATCAAGAGGTATTCTCCAAAAATCTGACCAATTTCCTCAAAACTGCCAAGATCATGAAAAATAAGACAAGTAGTAAGAAACTGTCCCAGCTGAAAGGAGCCTAAGGAGACATGATTAATAATTATAATGGAATACAGGATTCTGGAACAGAAAAAGTATACTCAGTAAAAATGAAAGAAATCTGAATAAATTGTGGACTTTTGTTAATAATAATGTATCAATATTGATTCACAAACTGTGACAAATGTATTATACAAAATAAGATGTTGATAATAGGAAAAAATGGGTGTGGTGTATATGAAAACTCTCTCTACTAGGTTCACAATTCTTCTGTAAATCTAAAACAATTCTAAAATTAAAAAATAAACAAAAATGGAGATAGGAATAAAAATCATGAGTTACTGAGTTGAAAAAGAACCTAACTTTACTCAGCAACTAGCATTTGAAGCTACACATAAGGTTTTAGGGAGAGCTCTGACATAATAAATCTTTTGCTTTGACAAAACTCGGGGCACATAGATGGCTTAGTTGGTTAAGCATCCAACTCTTGATTTCAGCTCAGGTCATGATCTCACAGTCGTGGGGTCAAGCCCCCCATCAGGTTCTGTGCTGGACAAGCAGCCTGCTTGAAATTCTCTCTCTCTCACTCTCTGCCCCTCCCTCACTTGTTCTCTCTCTCTCAAAAAAAAAAAGTTAAAGTAAATTAGATGGATTAGGGAGAATATAAAGAGTCAAATAGAACAGATGGGAAATGTAGGTCCATTGTAGTAAAGGTCTTTATTTGGTTAAATGTCTTTACAAATGGAGGAAAAAAAAATATCAATAGGAAAGAATAGGTATATGTCTACCTATGTTCTTGCTTAGGGAAAAGAATTCTCTTTAGGCCAGTGGATGGGCTATGGAGAGCCTTAAGATAAAGATACTAGACAAAATGCCTGCTTACAATATGATTGAAATGTTTCAAGTGTGGCAGTAAGATTTCTAGCACTGGATAGATGTTCATACAAGAAAGGTGAACTAAGTACAGTTCAATGACAACTCAGGAAAGACACAGTTTCCATATGAAACAAAATACATTAAAATAAAAGTTGCCTTTGAACACCCTTAAATCATTCATAAAGTATACTCTGCACGGCTGTATGATATATAGAGCTATATGGAGTAATATGTATATAGTAATGTAACAGAAATGCAATAGGGTAATTTTGCAGTAATATATGTATTTTACTAGTAGAATTATAATCTTCTTACTGTGAGTTATTCACACTATGGTAGATAAACATGCTCTCTGGAATAAATTTACACAAAGTGTCTCCATTTTAAGCTAATAATATTTAGGTCTTCACTGGTTTAGTTGAAAACATCCATCTTTTGATCCATTCCGAAAATATCCATCTTTTGATCCATTTACATTTAATGTAACTAATAAGATAGTCAGATTTGGGGTCCATTTTTATTATTTGTTTTCTGTTCATCTCATCTATTTTTTCCCACCTATTTTTTGTTTCCCTATTTCTTCTTTCATGTCTCTTTTGATTTAATTTTTTTAGAAGATCATTTTAATTTATCCATTATCTTTTAGTTCTACCTTTTTGTATTTTTTGGTGGTTTCTCTAAAGATTATTGTACACATACTTTAATTTTTTATTGTATTTATAATTAGAATTGTATCAGTTCATACAAAGTATTAGAAACTTACATTTCCATTCTTTATGCTGTAATTGTCAATTGTATTTAGTCTAAATATAGTATAGAAACAAAAGGGGACATTTTATAGTTATAACATAGTTAAACTATCAGTGTGATATAACAATTATATATGCACCTAGCAATAGGGCCTCAAAAGTACATGAAGCAAAAACTGACAGAATTTTAGAGAGAATACACAACTCAACTTTAACAATTGGAGGTATCAATATCTCATTTTCAATATGTATAGAACAACCAGGCAAAAGGTCAAGAAGGAAATTGAACACTTGAACAACACTATAAACCAAGTAGACTTAAGAGACATTTAGACATTTAGAGAACACTTAGCTCATCCACAGCAGAATACCTATTCTTTAAGTGCACACAGACCATTCTCTAGAACAGACCATATGTTGGCCCACAAACATATCCCAATAAATTTAAAAGGACTGAAATCATGCTAAGTATATACTCTACCCATCATGGAATAAAATTAGAAATTGGTAACAGAAAGAAACTTGAAAAATTCATAAATATATGAAAATTAAATCACACGTTCAAATAACCAATGGTTTAAAGAAGAAATCAAAATGGACAACAGAATATACATTGAGATTAAATGGAATGAAACCAAGATACCAAAACTTATGGGATGAAGCAAAAGCAATATTCAGAAATTTATAGCTATCAATACAGGCTTTAAAAAAACATAATAAAGATCTTAAACCCATAATCTAACTTCCCACACTAAGAAACTAGAAAAAGAATAAAACAAACCAAAAAGAGCAGAGGGAGAAAGTAATAAACATTAGAGTGGATATACATGACACAGAGTATGGAAAAACATTAAAGAAAATCAATAAAACCAGAAGTTGTTTCTTTGAAAATTTCAACAAAATTAATAAACCTTTAGCTAGATTGACCAAAAGAGAGAGACAGACAGACAGAGAGAGACAGAACTCACAAATTACTAAAATCAGGAATGAAAGGGAGGATACCACGAATAATTTCATGGAAATAAGAAGGATTGTAAGTGAATATTATGGACAATTGTGTGACAACAAATAAGACAACCTAGTGAAATTAAATAAACTCTTAGAAAACTACAAAAACTGGTTCAAGAAAAAAACAGAATATATGAAATATGCCTATATCAAGTAAAGATCAAATTAATAATCAAACTTTCCACACAAAGAAACATTCAGGACTAGATAGCTTCAATGGTAAATTCCACTAACCATTTTAAGAATTAGCACCAATCCTTCACAAACTCTTCCTAAAAACAAAAGTGGAAAAAAAAAACACTTCCTAACTCACTTTATCAGATCATATTATATAAATGAGCCAAAGATAGCTCCTGTATATTAGCCCTATATTAATGTATTAGCTCAAAGCCCACCAAAACTAATATTGAATTTTTACACATCTAATTATCTTAAACAGAGCTCAAATAAACAGATTTTAGGCAGTTAGGACCTGTCTGTTTTGCACATCCCATGAAACTATACCCCAAATCTGCTAGACACAGACAAAATAAATCTTGCAGCTATAAAAGACCTAATATTAGCCATGCTGCCTTCAGAGCTCTTTGATCCAGGGACACCCTGCCAAACCACCTAGAGATATCACTTATACCATAAGTCCCTTCTCCAATTTTTTTTTCCCCTATTAGCTCCCCTCACCTTCTCTTTTTCTGGGTAGTAGTCCTTGTGCTATAACCTCTGGATGGTCTTATACTATGAGGGACTTTCCCAGCATGCAAACCTGACAAAGCATCACCCAAATAAAACTCCCATGTGCTACTGTCACCTAGTGGTCATATCTTTTTCCCTGATCAGTCCCCAGATTCCTCAATCTCAATGTCACTACAGGCCCATACAGTACCCTCTCACACACACATACACACACACACACACACACACACACACACACACAGACAAAATCATAACAAGAAAGCTACAACCAGTATCTCTGATAATAAAAGTCCTCAATAAAATACTTGCAGCTGAATTTAGAAAAAATAAAAAGGATTATTCACCATGACCAACTTAAAATTATACCAGGAATGCAAGGTTGGCTCAACATATAAAAATTTATGAATATAATTTATCATATAAATGGAATAAAAGGCACAAATCACATTATCATCTCAGTGCATGAATAAAAATCATTTGATAGGGCACCTGGGTAGCTCAGTTAAGCATACAATTTCAGTTCAGGTCATGTTCTCGCTGTTCGCAGGTACAAGCCCCACATTGGACTCTCTGCTGACAGCTCAGAGCCTGAAGGCTGCTTCAGATTCTGTGTCTCCCTCTCTCTCTACCCCTCCCCACTCACTCTGGCTCTCTGGCTCTCTTTCTCAAAAATAAATAAACATTAAATTTTTTTAAAAAGCATTTGATAATTCCAAACAGTCTTTCATGACAAAAACATTCAACAAACTAGGAATAGAAAGGAAATTCCTCAACCTGATAAAGAGCATCCATGAAAAGACCACAACTACCATCATACTCACTAGTGAACAACTAAAATCTTTCTTCCTATGATCAGGAACAAGACAAGTATGCTCACTCTCACCACTTCTATCAACAATGCCCTGGAGGTTCTGGCCAGGGCTGTTAGTAAAGAAAATGAAATAAAAATCATCCATATTGGAAAAGAAGAGAGAACACTCTCTTTTTGCAGATGACTTGATTTTGTATATAGAAAGTCCTACGGAATACACACACACACTCACAAACTACTAGTGTTAATAAATAAGTTTTACAAAGATGTAGGATACAAGATCAATATAAAAAATTCACACAATTGTATTTATATGCACTTGCAATGAATAATCCAAAAACAAAATTAAGAAAACAATTCCACTTATACTTGTATTAAAGATAATACAATATTAGGAATAAGCTTAACAAAATACATGCAAGACTTGTACATTGAATACTATAAATTATTATTGAAAAAAATGTTTAAAAGACCTAAATAAATGGGGAGTCATCCTGTGCTCATCGAAGACTTAATATTGTTAATATGGCAATATTACCCAAATTAATCTACAGATTCAAGACAAGCACTATCAAGTTTTAGCTGTTATTTTCAAAGAAATTAACAAAGTGACCCTAAAATTCATATGGAAACGGAAGGGACTCAGAATAGCCAAAATAAATTTTGAAAAAGAAAAATAAATTTGAAGCACTGACACTTCTTGATCTCAAAGCTTACTGCAGTGCTACAATAATCAAGATTGTGTGGTACTGGAATATAGATAGACCTATTGACCAATAGAATAGAATTGGTAGCCCAGAAATAAACTCATAAATTTATGGCCAATTGATTTTCAGCAAGGATGCCAAGACAATTCAATAAGGAAATAGTCTTTTCAACAAATGCTGCTGGTAAAACTGGATATTCATATGCAAAAGAATGAAGTTGGAATCCTACCTCAAACCATATATAAAAATTAACTCAAACTGGACCAAAGTCCTGAATGTAAAAGATAGAAGAAAATTTGGTGTAAATCTTTGTGACAATTAAACAGTAGTCCCTTAGAAAGGAACAAAAATATAAACAACAACAAAAAATACATACAAATTAAACTTATCCAAAATTAAAAATATTTGTACTTCAAAGGATACTACTAAGAAACTGAAAAGATAATCCAAAAATGGAAGAAAAAAATGCATATCATATATCTGCTAAAAGTCTAGTATCCAAACCATAAAAATCTGAAGACAAAAAGACAACTCAATTAAAAACTTGACAAAGGGGGCACCTGGGTGGCTCAGTCGGTTAAGTGTCTGACTTCAGCTTAGGTCATGATCTCGCGGTCCGTGAGTTCAAGCCCCGCATTGGGCTCTGTGCTGACAGCTCAGAGCCTGGAGCCTGTTTCGGATTCTGTTTCTCCCTCTCTCTCTGACCCTCCCCCGTTCATGCTCTGTCTCTCTCTGTCTCAAAAATAAATAAATGTTAAAAAATTAAAAAAAAATAAAAACTTGACAGGATATGCATAGAAAATACACAAACATGTATGAACATTCACAAATGTCCAATAAACACATGATAAGACACTCATGTCATTAGCCACTAGGATAGTTGGGAATTAAGAAGACAGATAATGATTAGGGTTGGCAAGTATATAAAGAGATTGGAATACCTGTATATTGCTGATGGGAATATAAAATAGTACAACATTTGAAAGCAGGTTTATAGTTTCTTAAAATGTTAAACATAAGAGTCATCATATACCCCAGCAATTCTAATCCAAGGGAACTGAAAACACATCTACACATCATCTTTTACATGAATGTTGAAAGTAGTATTATTCATAATAGTCAAAATGTGGAAACAACCCAAATGCCCATTAATTGATGAATGGATACACAAAGGGTTATCCATAGAATGGAATATAATTCAACAATAAAAATGAGTGATGCGCTGGTAGAGTACATGTTACAACATGAATTAACCTTAAAAACAATATGCTAAGTGATATAAGAAGGCACATATTGTAGGATTCCATTTACATGAAATGTTGAGAACAGACAAGTTTAGAGACTTGTCTACTCATGGTTGCCAGGGTCTGTGGCAGTGGAGAATGGGGAATAACCACTGATGGTACAGGGCCTTATGGGAGTGATGAAACCTTCTAAAATTGATTGTGTTCATGGTTGCACAAGTTTGTGAATATACTAAAAACCACTGAACTGTATACTTTGAAATGGTGAATTATGTCTGTTTTGAATTACATCTCATTTTTTTACAAAAGAGGCATAGGAAAGGATCATATGTATTTCAAAGAAATTAAGAGAAAAGAAAGCCTGCTATGCTAATCTACATATTTATCATGCCTGGTGATTTTCCTTCCTTCGTGAAGATCTGATTTTCCATCTGGTATTTCTGGATAGCCTGAAGAACTCTTTAGCACTTCTTGTTGTGCAGATCTGCTGGCAAAAATTCTTCAGTTTTTGTTCACTTGAAAATGTCTTTATTACACCTTTATTCTTGGAGAATATTTTCACCGGTCTACAGGTTTGTTTGTTTTTGTTTCAGTACTTTGAAGAGTTTCACTGACTTCTGAATTTGATTTTTTTGTTTGAATGAGAAATCAGCTGTAATTCATATTGTTGATGCTTTCTTTGTAGTGTGTAATTTTTCTCCGGCTGCTTTCAAGATTTTCTCCTTATATTTTGTTTTCAGCAGTTTGACTATGATGGCATGATGATTCTAGTGTGGTTTTCTTTACATTTATCCCACCTAGGGTTCATGAGCTTCTTAAATATGTAAGTTTTTGTCTTTCACATATGTTCTACTTTTTGACATTGTCACACACTGTTATGATGGTTTTTAAAATATTTTTTCTTTTATTTATTTAGATCAGGTAATTTCTATTGATCTAACTTTAAGTTCATTGACTCATTAATCCAATTAGTTATAAACACATCCAGTGATTTTTTTTTTTTAATTTTGACTATTTTATTTTTCAGATCTAAAATTTTCACTCGGTTCTTTTTGTTTCTATTACTGATTAGATTTTCTGTTTCCTAACTTACTGTGAGTATATTTTATTTTATATCTTCAAGCATATCCATATCATCACAGTATTATCTCCATTGATTGCATTTTCTTTTGAGTATGGTTTACATTTTCCTATTTTTTAATATGCATATATATTAATACTATATCTGGACATTATGAAATGATTCATTGTGTAAACTCTAGATTTTGTTACATTTCTTCAAAGAGTCTTATTTTTAAAGCAGGCAGTGAACTTAGCTGAACTCATACTCCTAACTCTGTCTCCTTAGTAATGTATGTGTTGGGAGGGTACAGCAGCTAAATTTTCTTCTCAGTACTTTTAGCCTTAGCTAGGCTGTTTGTAGTCGGCATCCTGGATGTGTTGCTTAGGTATCAGATACAAGTTTAGGAAGCGTATATACTTAACTTTGAGCCATACCCTCTGTAGCTTCCTCTTTTCTTGAATTTTCCCTCAACTTCCAAGTTCTATGGCCACTTGGCACTCTTTCCTCTGTTCTTAAAGCCAGCAAGCCTATGGGTTTTTATCTGAGTTTTAGCTAAATAGCTTGGTGCCTTCATGGGTCAGCCCTGAATTTAAAAGCTATAAAAATTGGGAAAACCATTCAATGTTGTTTCCTTCTTCCAAGTATTCACTTTCCTCAAGTTTCTGCTTGTTTTTGAATATTACTCATTGCCTTAAAGCAAACAATTTTAATGTTTTGACCAGAGTTTATAATGTTCAGTAGGGGTTAATCTGATAAGAGTTACTCCATTATTACCATAGTGGATTCCATGACTGGGTAGCAACAATGGTGCATTCCATTCACATGACAACCACACTTGGTGAAAGTGAGAGACAATTATAAACAATATATATGATTAGCAATCATGTTTATATGTGTGGGTACATGTGTGTATGTGTGTATGTATGTTGCAGAGGTCAATGACCACTGATTCCACTGAAGAACTTTTATGTCTGAGAACTAAAATAGGGAACTTACAGATTTGCACTTGAAATTAAGAGAGGGCTATAGAAGAGAGACCAGATAAAGGGATGGCTAAAAAGATGAAGTTGGCATTGTCTTTGAGGATTAACAGTAAGTCTCAGGTATGAGGAGAATAACTTGAAGTGTCTCCTCTGTTTGTTTGCTTAGGACTACAAGTCAATATTCAGTCTGTTCAGACTCAAGCTAAACAGAAATCAAAAGCTTTTTGGTATGACCACATACCTGAATCAATTCTTACATTGTCCCTGGACTGTGGAAATCCATAGGTGGTCAAAGGAATAGAAAGGGGACAAAATAAAACTCTTTCTTATGGTCCCAAGGTAGGATCAGTTCATCATTAAAACTGGGCTTGGGCCATCTGATATAGCAAATCCTATCCTGGAGGTGAAACTCTCCATACCCCTAGTATGCAGACTCACAGGGAAGGGCTCCTCTGTGGTTCACACTGACCCAGATGGAAACTAAATAGGAGACAATGTGAGAAGAAACACTGTGGATAACCCAACCCAACACCTTCATTTTATAGAGAGGAATGTGAGGGCCAGAGAGGTAAAGTGACTCATCAAGATCTATCTCACAGCTACTTGGTAACAGGACTTGGGACTCACCTCCAGGGTGTCTGACTCTGAGTCCACTGTACTGAACCTTAATGATTCACCAGGATTTTGTGAAACCATGGCTACCCCCAAAAGGGTTCATATTGAGCAATAGATGCCTCTCTTTCACATGTAAAGGCAAAGGAAATCAAGACTTATTTACAAAACAGCAGTGCTTGATAACTCATTTCAAATCATTTAACAGATTTCCAGCTGGTATCTGTGAAAAGCTATGCTACCACTTCACTGGTCCATTAGCTATTTCAGTAAATGTATCATTATTTGTCATACTTTATAAAAATAGACTCCAAATTCAAATTATTGCATATTTTTGTTCATTATTCAGGTCTAAGAACCCACTTAACTAATGTAGGCATCATACACACCTTCCAAATAAAAGATCTGTTTTGGTAAATAACGTTTTTATGGCAGCACACCACCAGCTTCTATATTTCCAAAGAAATCTTTAGTTTTATTGCTGTATATTTTTTAGTTAAAGACGTTTTTCCAAGATTTTAGAGGAAAATTTTCCATTTCTTTCAGTAAAGACATTTCTTTCAGTAAAGACATTTGGGGATTTTAAACACAATCTTTAAGTAATATTAAAATGCTTGCATTTCCTACTAGCATAAAAGTTTCCTGAAGGCAAGGACTATGCTTTCTTCAATATTGTATCTCCAGCATTGAACATGATGTCTATAACATAATAATCACCTAGTAAGTATTTGTTGAATGATTAATGGGTGAATAAAGAAAGAGATCTTTCTTACAGGTGACCCCATTATAAAAAACATCTACAGGATTGAATTTCTCCATTTTATGTAGCAGCTCTGGTCCTGGGCATACAGCCATACAAAGGTTCCAAACACAATTTATCAAGATGCCTGCTGATGCCTTCCTTACTTCAACCTCAAATATAAAATCTCCATTTTCTTGGGGAAATAGTCACAGGATATGATAATTGTCAATAGCAGAATCTCTTTGAAAAATAGATTGAAAGTATAGAATGGACTACACTTTTATCTGTTGCTTTCTTTTTCATGTATCTATTAATTTACATACAGAAGAAACACCAAAACCCTTCAAATAGAAAGCTTTTTGCAATACTTCACTGGCCACAGCATTTGTCATGTTGTAGACTTCTTGAAGACAGAATAATGTCTTCTTTCACATTCCAGGACAATGTCACCTTTATATTCCGGTGTTTATCAAAATGTCTATCACATGATAAGTGCTCCTTAAAAATTAGTCAAAATAAGATAGTGAACAAAAACACCAATAGGTAGGTTCTACTTTGAGTAAACCTGACATTTATTTCATTTGTTTTAATATCAACTTATAACCAACTTTATAGAATCCCATCTACTGCAGAAAAATTCAGTCTATCTGTAGCACCTTTAAAATAAAAGACTTAGGACCACTTTTTTGCATGGAGTCAAAGCTATGATTTTAGAAACAAACAAAATAGTTTCCTGTTTGTTGAAGGACAGGTTTCTCCTGATTTTGCATCTTTTCACAAACATCCCTCCTTTTGTCAAATGAATACATGCTACTAACAAAGCCCACAGCTATTAAGAGCCAGGTAACAGATACACATCCCTAGAACCTTAGGAAAACATTGTGCTGAGCCCTCACAAAATACTACCCTAGTTTTTGAGCTTAAACTAAATAGTAGAGACCTTCAATCAATACTGAAAAAGGACCTTAAGTTACTGAGAAAGAAAAATAACTTCACATAATACTCTCAGCTTCCTCAGTGTAGCCCAAATTGGCACCTATGGATCAGTTAAGTGACTTGGATTTTGGTGGGTGTGTTTTGATGTTGCTTTTGTCCTATTCTCGTTCAACATCTCACAGCCAAGGACACTGGTTCCATGCATCAAATCTGAGGCTGTTTCTAATCTATTAGCCAACTCTGAAATTAGAAATCCAAGTTGGTACATAGTTTTCTATTTAATGAGTGTGCCCACAATGCATAAATGGAGGCGGAATGATTCCATTTTAAAAGCCAAGCTTATCTTTTTTGAAACCTGTGATGATAGTCAGTGATGATAAAGAGTTAACCAAGCTTCTTTAGACAGTGTTCCATTTATTAGTTTCATTAATAACAGTGATGGGTAAGAGTCTGTCTCAGCTGAAGAAAGAATTGCCCTACAGGATGTAAATAGACTACTGTGAATGTTCGACCACATTCCTTGTTGGATTTGAGATTGAGCACAAATTTAAGTTATTACTCATATTACTCATTAAATTTATATTTTTTCCTATTAGTGTTCCCAAGGCCTTGCCAAGGTGTCTTTCAGAATTCTAATGCTCCTGCTGTCTTGAATTTTGTTGAGGGGAAGAACATGCTGACTGCTACAGAGAGAAATATATCTTTTACTGCCCCCCTTCTCCCCCGCCCTCCAGTCCTCTCCAGGCCTTCACACAGGCCTCTGCATTAGTCCATCTGGTTTCCTGGCCTCTTGAATTTCCCCACTCCAGTCCATCACACAGTAACCCCCCTAAAGCACACATGAAACCAGCCATTTCCCTACTTAAAAAAAAAAAAAGTTTGTGGCTATCAAAAAAAGTTCAGGTTTGCCTGACATGCAAGGCAAGGCTATTTATAATTTGGTTTTGATCTGTCTTCCCAGCTTTATCTCACTTACACTTTATACTCACTGAACTTGATTGCTAATTTTGCTCACATTTTCCCCATCTCTCCGTGCCTTTGGTCATGTTGATCTCTTGGCTATAAAGAATCTGGTCACCGATTTCCACATGCCTGATGCGAACTCCAAGTTGGAAATCATTTCTGCTTGATTTTCAAATCCCTAAGCATTGGGATGAGGTAACTCCTAAGCTCTCATTTCTTTTTCACATTTTGTGTTATATTTACTTCCATAAAGGTATTAGCTTGCTCTCCTCCCCTTCTTCAGACTCTAAACCCTTGAGATTTAGAAGATGAGTCAGACATTTCAATATTCTGGATAATTTCAGGCACAAAGCCAGCACATAATAGACATTTAGTAACTGTGAATGAATGAATGAATGAATGAATGAATGAATGAATGAATGAAAATGATCTCTTCTATATCACACTATTTTCCCACTTCAATAACATGACAGGAACATGAGCCATTTAAGCAGTTTAATTATCTAACCTAAAATGTGGGCTCTGAAGATCAAAATGAATCTATATGCAACAGCTGAAGTGTCAAAACACATTAAAAATAATAATGCAAAAATAACCAGGTGTAATCTAAGCTGAGTATTTTCTTCTGGCACCTCTTCCCCTACCATTCAATTTAGAATTGTGTTCTATAATTATCATATCTGCTTAAAGGTCCTATTTTCTGCTGATTCTTAACTAGCTAAAATACATACAGTTTTCAGAGACTGAAAATATTAGTACAAGGAATGAACTAATGTTTTTGTTTGAACTTATTAAATGCAATAAAAATGCACCTCACTTAACATGGTAATTTTTTTATCAAATACTCATCACTGAAATGTTCAACCATCAATTTGAGACCCATAATTCTCATTGTACTTAGAAATTGGAAAATATGGAACACATTCTTTAACTTGGTTAACCAGGTAAGACCATTCAAATCCCTGGATATTCATGCAGGACCTTCTATCAACAATATATTGTTTTAGATTCTGTCAGTGAGGCAAAGAATAAGACATGGACCTCCCTGCCCTCAAGAAATTTTGACAAGACCAAAACTGGGTTAAAATTATCAGGACTGATAACACCCAGTGCTCAGTGCTTGGATTCACACTTCAGAAGAAGGCTCTCACAGTATCTAGCATGTGGCATGGCAAGTTTAAGAGTAAATCACGGACAAGTCCTGTGTCTATGCCAAAGGGGCAGCTGTCAGGGGCTGTGAAGGACCAACTGTCCACCAAATTCCGCTGAACTCACATCCATTTTTTTTTCTCATTTTGTTCTGTTATGCTCACTGCTAGTATTTTCTTTAATTCAAGTTAGCATAATTTCTCACAGGAGTAATTAATAGCCTTCCAATATATCTCCCTGTCTTCTGTCTAGTTCCCTTCTATTCCACCCTCCACACTGCTGTCTATAGAGACTCCTTTCAGAAATACAAATGTCCTGCCAAAAATCTTGAAATCACTCCCACAGCCTTCAGGGTTAGGTGAAAGCATTCAACTCCTACCATGATCTGACTCTCTTTCTCTAGCTACTTGTCTCATTATTCCCAAACCTGGCCTGAAGTTCCAGCCACACCATACCTCTCCTCAAAGGGACCCCGCAACCTTTGCTGCCATGCTTTTTCATAGGCTCTGTCCTCAGCCTGTGACTTCGTCCCCTTCAGCCGCCCAAACTGAATATCTTTTAGTTGTCTTTCAAGACCCACCTTACTCTACTGATCTCAAATTCTAGTGGCTCCACTGCTCCATTCTCACTGTCACCTTCACCTTTCCTTACCTGAGCACTCTGGCTCTTCTACTTGCCCAATTAGACAAGGCTTAATCAGTGACCAGAATCCTCTGCTTAAAATGAAGACATCAGTGGATACTTGTTAGGTCCATTTTCTCATGAATAAACTGCCCCTCACATGGTCAAAGGCACCTAACGCATTCCCATTTAACACCCCAGCTACCCTGCAGTGGCCAAAATGCTGCTCCTGAGCTTAGTTTCCTCCTCAACTCAATGACCGTTAAGACACTTCTCTTCTCCAAAGCACTCACTCACCCACAGCCATGAAAGAAACCATGAAGGGAACCCATATCAGTTCTTCTTACCTATAAACATTAAAGGGACTCCAGGTTTGTGTTTTGTTTTTGAACCCTGAAAACCATGAATGAATGATGCATCTCTTACCAGAAAGTTTGCCACCCTAAAACTCTGCTAGTAGCATGAGAAATGCCTCCTTGAACAAAGGAAATATGTAAAGGGTGTATTTGCAGGAATGACAGGAGCAACACCAGCAGGTCTTAGAGGGAAGAGAGGTGACCTAGAGTGGAAATGAACCAAGCCCTTCAGGAGAGAAAAAGTAGAGCATGTGGCTTCACAAGCAAGAGGAGCTGCAAACCCCTCTGTGCATTTAGAATAAATCAAAGCCTCTCAACGACCTATTAAGATCTGCACAGTGTGACTCTAGCTAAATCCAATCTCACTGTTTACCCTTCTTAGTAGCTTCAGGCACTCTGCCTGCCATCAGTCCTCAGATGTGCCACACCCTTTCCCCCTACACAGGGCCCTTTGCACTTGCTAGTACCTCTGCAAAGAATGAGCAGGTGCTTCATGTCTGGATCCTCCCCCTCAGTCAGGTCACAGTTCAATATGTCAGCTTCTCTGAAAGGCTGTCACTAACCATCCCATTAAAGAACCTATTTCCTATTTCATTATTTATTATATCGCCCCACTTTTTTTCCCTTTAGCATTTGCCATAGGCTAAAAATGTTTTGCTTCTTTACTTTCTGTCTTCTTCCCAAGAAAAGGACCTTTTTCTTTCATTCACTGTAGTATCTCCAACACTCTGTGCCTGGTATTAGGTAGGAGTTCAATATTAGTAGATAAATCGAAAAATGAATAAATAAATGAGTGAATGAGTCAGACAGGAAACCAAGCAATAACATATAACAAGCTTTTTGTCCCTAAAAACTTGACCTCATCATCTGATTGGAACTTCTGTTTCTATGAACTCATGTGGGGATTGGGAGCCTATAATCAAGTTGTTAACTCCAATTAATTTGGTCCCCAAATCTTTGGAATCCCTTAGGCATATTGGATTGGCCAAGCACAAAGGGATTATGGTTGTTGGATGAAAAAAGGATTGTTTAAAACTAATATGGATATTCTCAAGCAAACCTCAGATATCTGGCCATGACACCCATCAGGCCAGACCCAGACCTTGGGCAGAGGATCACAGACAGACTATTTGCTGTTGGTTTGGTTCTCATGAGGATAGGCAGAAATCTCTGTTAGATTTTAGTTTTTTAAAAAAATGACAGAATGTCATAACAGAATGTGTTGCAGGTGACGCTATGTGACCCTCAAGCATTCCACCTGATCTGTTTCAGGAAGGGCTCACTCTGTGGGAAGCCAGCCACCATAACAGAAGTATGTTAAACACTGGGAAAGGACCACAAGGAGAAAAACTGAGGCCTCCTGCAAACATATGAGTGAGTCACCTTTTCTTTCTTCTTTCATTCAACTTTACATTTTCTGGAATCACCCAGCCAAGCCACTCCTAAAGTCCCCCACAGAAACAGAGAGATAGAATAAAAATCTATTGCTGATTTAGGCCTTTATACTTTGAGATAATTTTTACAATGGCAATAGTTGTACTGGTTGCCTTTGAAAACTATTTATTTATTTATTTATTTATTTATTTATTTATTTATTTACCTACCTAGCATGCCTTTCTTTCCACTGGAACAGACTTTGGAGCAGACCCAGTACCCAAGTCCCCCTGCACAGGTATCTTAGGTAACTGAAGGTAGAGGAGTGCCACTGAATGAGGTGACTAGGCTATCTATTATCTGAGCTATGAGCAAAAGCCACAGGAAGATTAAGTGGGACAAAATCTGAGACAGACAACCCATTATCACCCAAAAGACCACAGCAGAAGTAACTCAAAGAGTAAAAGTCTCTCACTCCAGTGGTCTGCTTATTTTGAGGTAGGTCTGCTCTTTCGGATTCACATACTACTTTAATGCTTTGAAGTCATATATAAGCTTCTTGTATCCCTTGGAAATTAATCTCCATTCCCACTAATAAAGGCAGAAGCTGCATTATAGAAAGAGTAATAAATTCTAGTGACCTCTCTGGGAGTATGTTTTCTCTTCACAGAACTTTGCTTTCCAATACCAGGCCCCTGTGAATAGTAAATATGATTTCTTTGCCTTTCTATATTCACTCCAGCTGAGATAGTGTTCTGAATGTGGGGAAAACTCCTTTATTAAAGCTATATAAGGAATTTTGTAAGTGATTCATTCCCAGAAAACTGAGAGTTGACAGTGCCCATTCTGTACCTGAGTTCTAAGCAAGTTTCATGCATTTAAAAATAGATAAGCCCCCAAACTCAACTGTTTTTCTAAGTTAATTATTAAGAGTTCTAGTTAGTCAATGATGAGTCACTAGAAATTGGTGTGCACAGAATCGGGAGTTGTGGGTCTAGCCATAACTTAGAAGGGAAACAGTCAAGTCACTTCTCTGAACGCTGCTCTATTAAAACAATACACACACAAAAGAGTATAATTTGATGATGTTTGATGTCCTTCCCAATACTATCTGCTCATAATGCTCAGAAACATTATTAAATTTTCAAATGAGTTCCTTTGCTCTGTGTCTTCGGAGGAGAATCATACCAGATTTCTAGTTTCCTCTGAGACACTGAAATAACTGCGTTTTTCCATTCTACAACTTTTAAAAGAATGAATGATAGAGATCTGCAAAATGTATATTCTATGTCCACCTAATTACTGTCCACTATTTCCAAACAAGAAACTACCTAATATCTGTGTTTTATGCTAGCAAGAAGAATTTAAACTATAAAATCTCTGAAGTGTTTTGTGATCTTTGAATTTTATAATTTCATAACTCAGTGACTTCTTTTGTTTTTTACATTGGACTCCATATTCAGAAAAAGATGACTATTGTTCTTAAGTTAAAACTCGGAAGTAGAGACATCTGTTTTCTGAAACAAATAACTTTAAAGTTGAATTAGTAACCAGGTTATGCATACTAATAACCATTTAGGCCAATTCCGTTTAAAATTCTTTCTTAATGTATGAGAATAATTTTCTTTTTTAAAATTTGATTTCCTACCTGAAGCAAAGGAAGGCAAGAATTCTTCTATAGTTTTCAATGGCTAAATAGTGTGAATACCAAAAATTACAAAAGGTGTAATTTTCTGTGCTATTAAATTATATACAAATAATGGGTGGAAAGTTACGTGTAGGTTACAGGAATCAAGATCAATGTAGAAAAATCAACTACATTTTCTATATCAGTAATCAACACATAAAAATAAAATTTCAAAAAATAATTTATATTAAGTGTTAACAGAAAATACTTGAGGAAAAATTTTAAAATAATGTGCTAACCCTTTAACACTGGAAACTATAGACTGTTGCTGACAGAACTTGAAACAATCATAAATAGATAGGTATAGATGTTCATGGATTGGAAGACTCAATATTGTGAAGAAATTAAACAAATATCCCCAAATTGATCTATAGATTAAATTCAGTCCCATTCAATATTCCAATAAGCTTTCTGTGTAGAAATTGAAAAGCTGATTTTGAAATTTATGTAGCGAAGCAAATGATTTAGAACAGCCAAGCAATATTGAGAAAGACAAACAAAGTTGGAAAGCTTGAATTACCTGGTTTCAAGACTTTCATAATGCTAAAAGAATCAATACAATGTGATACTGGCATAAAGAAAAACAAATCAATGGAACACAATAGCTCAGATACAAAGAGACTCACACAATCAATAGATTTTCAATAATGGTGCCAAGATCATTTTGTGAGGAAAAGAAGATATAGTATAACCTGCATTCCACAGTATATTTTATATAAATACTGTGTATATATAAAATATACTGTGAAATTTTTAAAAATTAGAAGAAAAAAATCATAAATAATTTCTTGTAAAATTTATTCAGTCAGGATCCTTTTAGAAGTAAAAGTGATTATTGGGGTATCTGGGTGGCTCAGTTGGTTAAGATCTGACTCTTGATTTAGGTTCAGGTCACAACCTTGCAGTTCTTGAGTTCAAGCCCCACATTGGGCTCTGTGCTGACAGTGCGGAGACTGCTTGTGATTCTCACTCTATCTATCTATCTATCTATCTATCTATCTATCTATCTATCTCTTTTTCTCTCTCTCTCCACCCCTCCCCTGCTCTTTTGCATTCTCTTTCTCAAAATAAATTAAAAACCCATTTTAAAAAAGAAGTAAAAATGATTAAGAATGTAGGCTTTTAGGTGATTTTTTAAGTTTTTGCTACCTCTATTTATTCAGCAATGATTGCGAACCTACTAAGTGTCTGTCATCATTCCAGGCATTTTGAACACATCACTGAGCAAAACAGACATAAATGCCTGCTTTCAAGTTGCTAACAATCTATAGGAGTAGGGAGGAATACAGAAAATCGGGAAAACCCTAATAAATAAGTCAATGTTGTAGTGTTTTAAAAACTGAGAAGTTCTATGAAAGAGAGAAAGCTTGAAACACTGCCATATTGTGCACTAGCTGTATCACACCACTTTTAAAAAAGCTATGGGTATACCTATATTTACTAATTAGTAGCTTTGTCCTTAGTAATTGATTGATAGTGCATTGGCAGTATTCCAGAAATAGGGGTTTGGAGTGTGTGCATGTGTGCATGCATGTGTTTAAAAGTGATGGTTTATCATCAATGCTTTATTCTTCAAGCTTTTGCAATATTTAACATCTGAATAAACATATATCAAGATGTCACCTGGGGTGGGTGGAAAGGTTCGTTTCAAGGACACTGTATTCAAAGCTAATCTCCTCTCATGTGCTACTGAGTCATAGTCACAGTGAGTTATCAAGTCAAAGAGCAGCCCTTTTTGTCTTCTGTATAAAAGACAAGATGCTCAAATGTTACAGAATTCAGACGCCCAAGTCATTAAGATGTGGTTGTACATAAAAGATGCAGCACTGATAATTCAAAATAGACAAGAAGAATGTGCTCTAGAAATAATTCTTCTACAAGTCATAATATCTGGCACAAAACATAAATAAAGCCCTATTTTTCTCCTTCAGTGCCCTGCTGTGAAGGAGTCACTGAGCCAACTTGTTATCTGCCAGTAACAGCGAGTTTCGGGAAGGCCTTCAGCTATGAAGAGACTCTTTCTGTATTTTTTAACAAGACATAGACTGAGGATACAAGAAATCCCCCCCAAAAAGGCAATAGCACACCAACAATTCAAAAGCCTCTGAGATGAAATTATCCAACATTCTGAAACACGAAGCCCCATGTTGTTTTTCTATAGCTAAAAACACACCCCACATAAAGTGTTTTTCATGTTTGTTCTTGTTTGTCGTTCTTAATTACATATCTTGGAAAAATCCATCTCTAATCAAGCTCTATAGATGTACTAATGGACCTCCAATCCTAAATCTATATACCATTAGAGGATCCTTCCATGATGACGTGTTTATTTGCCAGCTACAGCTTATGTTTTCCTGTCTCTTTGCCTATACATATAGATATCTGCTCACATGGAAAGCCTGCTGCAATTCTGCCCACATTTCCACTTCCCACTCAAATCCCTTTCCTGGGTGAAGTCTTCCTCAACCAACAAAATCAGAAGTGACCCGCCCTCAGCCCTCTTTATGCTCACACAGCGTGATCTTCAGTCCCACTACTCATCTGCTCTGGAATTGTACCAGGGCATTTCCTGACTACAGTGATCTCTCTTGGAGGCTCATAGCCCAGTTAGGGAGAGAACTGTAGGCTCCACACAAAGAACCCAGATTAAACGCAGATTGCATTCTCAAAATTCTCAAAATTGAACTGCAAATTTTGTTTTTAGAGCTATTAGGAACAATGATTCTTGGCCAGCCTATCAATGTTCACCTAACCCATATAGCACTTGGAGTACAGTATTAATAGCACCCTTTGCAAAATTATTTTTCTGAGAAAATGTATTGTCTCAGAAAAAAGTATTGTATGTGATTCTGTCCTACCTCTACACTGCCAACATCAATTGATCAAAAATGTTTAGGTGATCAAAAATGCTTAAATAGTTGTTGATGATATGTGTTAAGTGCCATGAATTGGTAACTGTCTTCCTAAAGAACCCGCAGGAATGATCCTCATCCTGTGGTTCCCAAGTCTCCACTCAACAGCTTCTGTGAAACCCTATGTGAATTTCAAATGTTGCATATTTTCCATCACTTGAGAAAACATCTGCCAAAGTGCAGTGGGGAAGCTGGGTATTGGCCATATGGTGGCACGTAGAACTGTCTTACCTCAGCTTCCTAGATATTTCTATTAAAGGAACTTGGGCTTATTTTAAGCTATGAAATAGAGTCAACAAGTTGCTTTGTTTGGGTTGGATTCATAAAACACAATAGTTAATAAGATAATGTTATTTGGTCTTTTTAGCATCTTCTCTCACACGGCTCATCTACAAAAGCAGTCATTAGCAAAGAGAGTTAAAGATAAAGCAGAAGAAGAAAATCTGGTTTATATATGGTTGGCTTCAATCTGAAAAACAGTCAATAAAAATATGGAAATAACAAAGACTTTGAAATGAAAGAGATTACAAAAGTTAAGCTAGTTTTCTACTCATTTCCTTTGCCTTCTATTCCTTTTAGATGAACCTAGATTTTTCCTTAGAAATCAATGCAATTTGTGAAAACACAATCTTTCTCTGAAAGCCCAGTTCTGTGGCAGAAATTGAAGGAGTTTCTCTTACCTCTTAGTTCCCCCATATCCAGAGTTGTCCCAAGCTGTTCTAATAGAGCAACTCTTGCTGCGTTCTTTTTGTGTTTCTTGCCATCATAATGTTGCTGGGCCATCAGAGGATTGTTAAACCAGGCTGCACAGAGCCCACAGTATCTGTCTGAATCTCTTCTTTGATAGGGAGATGTGACCACTGGAGCAGTGTCCACCCTCGGAGGCTTCAGTGAGTTCAGGGGTGTTGCTGTGAAGGAAAACAACCAGAGGGACACACAGACCAGGTTAGTCCATTACTGAGTACGAGTACCCATGTCTTCAATATCTGAAGGGGGAAGGGTCTCATGTTCATTCTAGAGCTCGAAATCCAGAGTTTACTGAAAGCAGGAAAATGATCTTTGCCAGCCTCCATTTTTGAAGCTGAGATACAACCAAAAATTCCTAATTTATTGAGATCAGATTTCTCACATTATTATGCTTAAATCTGACCGTTCAGAAGACCATCCCTTATGAAGAAAGAAAGATGTTCAAAAATAAACTCTTGGAGGTAAGGGAGGGACCCATTAAATCGAAGCCAAAACTTGGAGGAAACGTTGAACAGTTATGGCTTCAAAGATTTTGAATGAATGAATTCGACATGTGTGTGCTATAACTAGAAATAACCAATACATAAAGGACTTGCCCAAGTGATAGAAGTAGATCTTTTCAGTTACAAGGACTGTACCAATTGACAAAATCGTGCTCATTTTATTGTCAGTTTCTTCTGTTTACTGTGATGGGTTATTTTCAATCCATACCTGCTAAAATTGATGTTGAAAGTATAATATTGTTTTAAAAGACCAAAAGACAAACACTATACAGCAGATGTTGCTTTATCTAAACTGAAAAGGCATAATATCACTTGAGATTGCACAGCCCTAGCTATTAACTTAACACATTCCATTGTGAGCCTTCAGTTATTTTTGGTCCAGAAATAAAAAAAAGAACCTAACTTGAAGGAGTTTACCAACAGAAAGTAAAAATAACTTTCTTCTGTATTACAACATACAATGTGCTTTCATCCTCCCAATAGCTATGACTTGAATTACTATCCCATTTCTCACCTGATGGACCTCGCACAAGCCACATGATTTATTGACAGTGACATTTCTAGTTATGGGGAAGGTAAGATTCCAAATCAAATCCTTAATTTCCAAGTCCAATGTTCCTCACAATACCTCTAAAGACTCTTTTTATACTTCTTAATAAGCAATTTTATAATAAGCAAATTTAGATACTTTTCTAGACCTCAGTCATCTTTGTTTTACATAGGATTTAATTTAAATTTGGAAAAAGGTTCTAATCCAAATATTTTACAGAAGAAAAAGAAATTTAAATTCTCATATGCCCCATTAGTCATAATGCAATATAGCAGTACCTTCTGTTCATTCTTTGCCCCTGTAATGTAGAGTAGACTTGGAAAAACCAAGAACATTAGGGCCATTCCAAAGAAAAGCTAAAATCTGGAACCTCAATAGTAAGTAATACTTAATCAGCTCCCCAACCTTTCAAATCAGTTTCATGTGGGCTTTTTTTTTTCAGATTAAATAACAAACATGCAAGTAAATACTTGCTAAATAACATTTTGATTCAAGGAATGACTGTATTGTGGCAATATCTTGAAAAAGTCTTTTCTTCTCAACCCAGAGATTTCACCAGATGGGGAAGTTTTAGCTAGCTTGGATGAAATTTAATGGTATTATTTCTATAGGGACTTAGAGAAATAGTATGTCTCTTAAAGGCCTCATTACCAGATCAGTCATATATCAATTACCATGTGAAAATAAAGCTGAAAAGTGGGCCATACTACACCAGCTGTTACCCAGTATCATTCTGTTGTGACTTAGAAATGTTAATAAAAGCTACAAATACTCAGTTGACCTGTATGTAAAAGGACTTCTACACACTTTTCAGAAGGAAATTGGATCTCGCTTCCAAAGTTTCCTGCAACCCTATCAATTTCTGAGGATTTATATCTATCTATTGTTTGTTTGTTTGTTTTTATGGCAAGGAAAACATATCAAATGCTTAAGAACAGAATGAACATTGATTCTTGAAGCATAACTCACTTTTCTCTAAACTGGGCCCTAAAAAAATATCTGAGCCAATTTTATCTATTGATACCTCTTATACCACTTTGCAGCAGGAGTGATGCACAACAGAATATCCATCAAATAAGATAATCTTATCTCTCACACAAGAAAGTAGGTTAATGCTGCATCTGTATTATAGCTTCTCCTCCTTAATAATTCCACTACCTGGTGTACCGCTGCAAAGTTTAATTTTTCTTATGCTCCTATTACCAACTGTCCTCACCAATCCCAACCCAGTTTATATTTCCTGTAAAGGCAAGAAAAGGCAGCAGCGTGAGAGAGTGGAAACCGTGTGGGATCAAAGTCAGAAATCAAGGTTGGATTGGATTCCATCACCCCCTGAGCTGTGTCACCTTTGGCAAATCTCTGATGTCTCTGGTTTCCACAAGGTTAAAATTCAGGGTCACCATCTCTTTAAAGCCCATAGTGTGGGGATAGAACAAAATTGTACAAGCTTGCTCTTTCTCTTTTATGGCTTTGACTGAATGCCAAATAGCGAGGTTATATGGGAAGAGAGCAGTTTCCAGATCATAATGCTAAATCTATGTGTGAGCATGGACCATAACACCCATAGTTCTTTGGCAAAAGTATGTTATTCTAATAAAATGAATACAAAATAGGGTAAAGATTATGGTTTGGCTTGAAAACATATTTATAACAAAACACTTTAGTTGATGTATAGTTCATTTTTATTTAAATTTCATGCTTTATGTTTTTATTCTAATTGCAAAAATATGTAGCTAAATACTGACTTCACCTCCTCTATGTACAACTTAAAACCAACAGTTCATTCATCAAAACCAGTAGTTTTCAACCTTGGGCGAGTATTAGACTCAGCAGGAGCTTTAAAAATCTCTGTGTCCGGACTGTTCCCCAGACCAATTCTGTTCAATTATATCTGAATCTCTGGGTAGGAGCCAGGACGCAGGAGGCTTTAATGCCCCCTTCCCACACCACCTTGATCCATGCTTCCAAAGTACAGCCAATGTTGAGAATCACTAACACAAATATTGCCAGATTTTGTTTGAAAGTGACTACACAATAGTCTTCCTAGATCTTCACATAAAAGAAAGTCACATACTACATCCCACAGCAATAAAGCCAATTTTGTAGGCATTAACTGAAATGCCACATCTTTATCTATGAGGCAGAAGGAAATAATAATTACTTGGCATTTTTTAAACCCCTAATCAATTTCTCCATTTCGCCAAGATATAAAAGTTTCTCCAAAATAGCAGCTAATGTTATACATTTATATTACAAAAATTAAATAACAATTCCGATCCCTTGTCCCAAGCAGAAACTCCTATATACGTTGAGCTGCTGAGACACAGCACCACCTAACTTTGGCAGTCCCCCCAGCCTGGGCCACCATGCCTCTCCTCCTGGCTAACCACTGCCTTGCAGGGTGCTGTTCAGTTCCCTCTGCTCTGTGAGGCCTTGGAAACCCAAGTTAGTGGCTCTCCCTTCTCTAAACTCAAAGCACTTACTAACCACGCAATTCATTGGACATTTCTTAAACAATAATCTTATTCTTAAACAATATTCTTAGTTGTTTCTTAACTATTCTTAATCTATTCTTAAACAATAATCTTAGTTGTGCGTGCACGCTCGTGTGTGTACATGGCTAAGGGAAATTAGATCATAACACTTATACATCAATAATGGACACTTTGGTGTGTGCTGTATTCTCCAATACAGGTCTGTAGTCCCTTGTTTCTACTCAGAAAAAATAAAAAACCTCTAAAGTTCAAATTTTTCTCCATGATTCATTTTTTATTAAAACATGACAAGAATTCAGAAGAGGTTATTTGTCATCTTTATATAAATATATATTTTCATATAAATTTATATATTTATATATATAATATAAATGTAAATTTATAAATATATACGATATATGATATATATATATAATCACTTATATAAACATACATACATGTTGCAATAGAATGATTAATGTCTCTAAGTATAGAATGCTTAGATCTGCTAAAACATAATATATAGTATATGGACCTAATTACATAGTTAAAGTCTTACTCTCATAACACATTCAGCCCCCAGTATTTTGAACAGAAGATCAGGATCTGTAGCCAGTTCAGAGTAACTAAAATAAACTCAACTTGTTCTAATGCTTGAGACAATTGAAACAACTCAGTCTCCAAAACTTGATTTCTAAGAATCACCAGACATGAAAGCCATTTTCAATACCCCCTTTATGTCTTGTATAATGTTTGTCAAAGAGCAAGTTCTCAGTAGCTATTTGCAGACTGTTGGCTAAGTTGTCCTGAGTAATAGTTTGGAATACTATCTCTCTCCTATGTTTGCTTTTATCCTGGTAGAATAACCACAGTTGATCTAAGGACAAAAGTATTTTCAAAGCACCCTGTGTGCACCTCTCTCAGCACACCTCCTCACTCTGTAACGTAACATTGTATACGACCAGACTCTCCATAAGTCGGCACCTTGCCTGGTGGCACTAGCACAATGTATACCCCATGCCTTTTGCTAAATAAATGAATGGATGGATGGATCCTCTTTATATTAGAAGTGAATAAAGTACTGGTGACCAAGAGTTTTCTTATCTCTTCTAAATTGTATCATTTAGGGCTTGAGTGCTGTACCAGTCAATATAAATATAAGTATTAGAGAATCACTGGCAAGATTCTGAGTGGGGGTGGGGAGGCGAAGCCTAAATTATAGAAAGGCAACCTGTCAAAGTGGAGACACACAGCCCAGTCTTCCTCTATCTTTTGGTTTCAATTGGATATAACGGAAGTTAGTATTGTAACCAACTTCTGTCTGTTTGCCAAGGTGGCCTATTTCTGTACATTTTAGAGAGTTCAAATTATGCACATCATCCTGGAAATTTTACTTTTAAACAGGAAGCCATTTACTTGGATTCATTTAACACGGCATCTAAACCCTCACTCCAAGTTTCTGGCATGGTACCAACCATCCCAGTTTGCCAGAAACTGAGAAGGTTCCCAGGACGTGGGACTCCCAGTGCTAAAACAGGGACGATTCCAGGCAAACAGGAATGAGTTCGTCATTCTAGCTTCTGGGGTCACGCCTGATTTCACATCATACAGGAGAAAGCAATTAGTAAAAATTTTGGAAATAACTGCTTGGGAGATTAGAGCAGGTGCTTTCTCAACCAACCAAACAGAATTTATCAATAGATCTCAAAGCTTTACTTGTCAGATCACCATGTGGGTATCCTTAGCCAGAAAAGGGGATAACACAGTCAGCAGGCAATGGTATTCTTACCTGCCTGTCTGCCTTCTGGGTCACGGCACAGGGTGCTCTTCAACCCCCAAATGTGCAGCTTTCATTGGCATCCCCTTCTCTCTCTCCTCCATTACTCTCCTCTTCCTTCCTCCCCTGTCGTTTCCTTTCTACCTCTTTCATTCATTCCTGATGCTTTCTAGGCTTTAGGACTAACAAAACTTGGTCCATCCTCACAAAGGACTTGGAGGCTATTGAAATATTTTCTGGAATTTACTTCTTCCAAAGTATGTGGCTTTCTCACCTAAGGTGTTCTTATCCATAATACTAATTCTTCAGGTTTGTTTGACATTATGCAGTTTATTCCATTCTGTCTGTTCCATGTATTTTCTTCTTTAAGCTGCCCCCAAATCCTGTTTGACCAATGAGGTAGCTTTAAGTTCAGGGAGATAAGTCAGCTATCACAGTGTCCTCTAATTAATAAGTGGCAAAGACAAAGGCAAAGGCCAGATCTTTTGAGTCAAAGACCAGCACCATAGTTTAATGCCAACTAGTTTCCAATGATGCTGAGGTAGCAATAGGCCAAATAAACAGTCAGAACACTTTTCCTGGGCTTCAACATCTGTTCTCAGAAGGGATTATTTGGAAATATGCATTTTCCCTAAAACAATTTTTTCCAATTCCCAGTGCCTATGATCATCTGCCTTTCCTTTTTCTCTTTTTGTCCCACCCTAAATCAAATTAATAACAGTAGGAATCCTCCAGCAAGTATCACTGTTTGAGGGCGGGGGTGGGGGAGGGGGGGAGAGTGTTTTGTTTTTGCAAATGCTATTGACAGTTAAATGTGCCTAGGCCTTTCAGCAGCCTGGCTGAGGAGACAGCTGTCAGTGTGGGTGGACAACTCAGTCTTCCAGTCTCTTCTGCAGGTAAATGCCTCAATTCCTGCAAACCAGGCAAAGGCAAGGCTCAAAGCGTATCTCTCTATGCATCTCTCCCAGAGGACAGGGCCTCTTGTCTAGATGGTACATGCTCAACCAACATGATCAATAAAAGAAGAAAAGGACTAGTTAATTTCAGGCACAATCACCTGGGTAGATTTTCACTTTTTCCTAGATGACTCATGATAGCTAATTTTAAATATTGAATGATTTTGTTAAACTTTACAGGGTTAAAAACAAGTGAGATGTTCGTATTTGGGGAGAGATTACATAAATTGTGGGCATCTACATTCTGAAATACAATGCAGCAATCAAAAACACATTTTAGAAAAAAATTTAATATTTAGTGACCTGGAGAAATGCTTAGGATATAATGTAAATCAAAGATGTGTTTATATGTAGGGTGTAAACCAAATTACTTATTAAATTATACACACCCACATATTTAAAACTATATAAAGACTAGAAGGCTATAAATCAAGATCTTAGGAATGGTTATTTGTCAGTTGCAGATTACGGTGATTTGTTTTATACTAGTGGATATACACTCCTTGATGCAGAGGGAAAACATTTTTATTTTACAACTTACATATAGGCCACATTTCATGCTAACTTGTTTTAGTGCAAAGTGGAGAAAACACTGCTTAGGGGACGTGTGGCACCATAACCAGGTCTTAAATTGCAGAAGATTTTATTTGTGGTGATTTATTTATTAATTTATCGTTGATTTGGAGGAAAACAGGTTGGGAGAAAGCTGGCTCAGTCAGAATATGATGTAAAGGCCCCAGCTTCTCGTATTTCTCCAAAAGATACAGGGAAAAGCCGTTTTCCCACTGTATAGCAGATCCCCAAAATCACTCTCATTACTTAGATAAAATGAAGCAACTCTCTTCCTTTTCATATATGTTTGGAAGTGAGCTCCTCTATCCAAGGCTGCAAGATAGGAAAAGCCATGTCCCATTTCTTGTATGCCATGAATGAAATTAAAGAACACTATAAAACATTTCATGTTCCAAAATATGTGCCAATAAACATTTCCTGAGAAGAAATAAAGGCGAGGATGGCTTATCACAACCATTATTCCAATTCAATTTTATATCAAAACTCTAATTATAATCAGCCTATTAACAGGAACTGCTTCCTCATCCACACTACATTCATATATCATGAGTCTTCATTATTATAGTATTCATAGATCATTGATTTTCATTAATATAGAATAATTCCTTCTAGTTGCAGTCACTGATTGGGTTCTAAATATCTTAAGTATGCCTGTTTCCTACAGAAACCTAATCTTTGAAAATAAGCCATTAAACAGAACTTTAGAGGAGATGAAAGTCCTTTTATAATTTTCTCATGTTGTTTGACAAAAGAATCCTAAGTCTGCGATACACCACATTCTTCTGTGTGTTGAAAACAGGGGGATAGACTGTAGGCTCCATGAGGGCAGGATCTTTATCTGTTTTGTCTGCCACTGTACCCCAGGTACCCAGAACCAGGTAGGGCACATAGTATGTGTTAAATAAACCCTTGTTGAATAAGGGCAGCAGTTTATTCCCATAAAGCTACCTATGTGAGAAAAGGAATTTTACTTTAGGAAATTCTGCTAGTAGGAAGGCATCCTTCCAGTCCAGACTGATCTTAAAAACACCTGTCGCATTGTAGGTATAATGCATTCACAGCATTTAGACTTAGACACCATTCAGGAAAGGTGCTTTGCTTTTTCTGAGTTCAGTGTCAAAATCTTTGGTTATGGCCACAGTTACCAAACTCTGTGCAGAGGTGCCCTTGGATGATGCAGTCAACATATAGGAAAACCATAGGATTATTTAAAATTCTAAGAAAAGCATAGAGATATCCATTAGACACCATGGCAACCACTCTCCTGAGGAAGTTCACAGTCCCAACATTGGATGCTACCACCCTTTGAATGAGTTCATGTTCCTGTGAACCTGGATTTTTGGAGACTGCTGTCCACCTCCAATCTATCTAGCCAACCTGTGAGGAGCAAAAAACAAAGGTTAACAATGTCCAATCTAATCTAAAGGTTTGAGAAGCTATGCTGTGTCCAACAGGCAAATGCACCCATTACTGAATGTGATTATTTAAGGATGAAATGCAAATATTAAATTTTCCTTCAATACATGCTGGCTGAGTTATTATGACACAAACACTTATTGTTTGGATACTAGGAGTTATGACATCACCCTACTACATACTTTGCTTATTGCTTACAAGAATCAATGACCTGCTAAGTGGGCACTGCTGAAAATGTCTTTCCTCATGAACCTGAGACAAGAGGAAGAGTCCCAGAGGGCAGAGTGGGTTTCCTTGATGGGGACTCATGGACTCACTGGCACCCCTATGCCTGTGCCAGCAGATGCCATCTTAGAGCGGGGAGCTGGAGGGCATCACCCAGATCCCAGGCAGTGTTGCCAGAGGCTGGAGACTGGTGAGCTGAACCCTGAGGATGGGTCCTAGCTCCTATTCTTTCATTCCACTGCCACCATCCCCAGCTTCCCTTAATCCATACCCTGTGCTCACGGATGGGAATGATTTACTTATCCACCAGCATCAGCTATGCAACTAGAGAGCCAGCTTCCTGGATCATTTCTTATGTCCTATGAATATTTATGGAGGATTCAAAGATGAGAAAAGCGACTGGTGCCAGAAGCACAGCACAGATAAAGTACAGGCTAAGTTCAGAGGTAGACACAGAGAGAGGATAGCCTTTTGGTGTGGGCTGAAGGAAGCTGAACCCTTAGGAATAATTTCAGAGAAGTCAGTACTGATATTGTTCCCTGAAGAGAATGCGTGTATCTATTTTTCACCCCCAACCAGCATGCTTCCCCCAATCAGGTTTCTCCACTTCACCTCTGTGCTGAGCGACCTTAAGCATATATCCCTAAAAGTCGAATTGTCCTTAAAAATCTACAGTTTGCAAGTTAAGAAAATTGCCTCTACTTCATATTTAAAAGTAACTGAATATGAATATTAGCTATGCATATATTTTGCATGTATTTCTTTGGATTTAATCTAGAAATAAAGTACTTTTATTGGAAAACTGGAAACTGCTACATGTGAAGGTTTGATGCTATTCTAAGTCAGCTCTATCAGACTTCGAAGCAACCCTAGAACTTCTTGAGGTCTTCTGAGACAGATGGAGACACTCTCCTCTCTCATGTTAGGTATTCCCAACACTTGGATCAAGAGAATCCAGAGCATCAAATGCTAAATCAAGAAGGTCCTCCAATCCCTATAAATTTAAAGACCATTGCCTTATACCACTGCTTCAGATATTGAGCAATGAAGTTGGTGGGCAGGGGATGATTGCAAATAAAGAAGAGGTTTTAGGCTAGATAAGACTTTGCAAATCAATGTTAGAAAACCATTAGCTTAATTTAGTCCCTGGGGGAATAGAGGCCAAGCTAGAGCCCGAATTATTTAGATGTATCATCCATAATCATTCATTTAACTATGGCTTGACCACAAATTGCATACTTCATTGTTGCCATGCAGACACAGTTAAAAGGGAGTGCATGAGAGAGAATGTAAATGATTTCTATTGAAGAATTTTTAGAACAAGGGTGCCATTAACAGCTAATGAAGGTGATGCTGCTTAAAATTTGTAACCCCAAGGGTGCTCCACAGACCAAGATCATCAACATCACCTGGCAGCTTATTGGAGATGCAAATCTCAAGTCCCACCCTGGACCACTAGATGAGAATCCACATTTAGGAGAGCTTAAGATGACTGATAAGCAAACTAAATTTGGAAAGCCCTGGGTTAGGATCAGTGTTTCTCAGTCTGGTAAGGGTTAGAACCACCTGTAAGACATTGAACGCTTATGGACTCTAGGCCCCACCCCAGTCCAATTATATTAGAATCCCTGAGGGTGGGGCTGGCAACAGCTGGTTTTAAAGCTTTGCAGGTGCTTCTAATGTATAGACAGGGTTGGGAAGCATCAGTCTGGAGGGACAGCATCTGGCATGGGCCTCACTTTCACTTCAATCTTACAAGGCATCTGTATTTTCATGTTTCATTCATCCTACTCTGCATTGGCATCAGGTTCCACATTAATATACAACACCACCCCAGCCCTCATGCAACTTGAAATCTGGAATAGAAATACTTTTAATTAACTCACAGAACAAGTATATTAAGTTGTACTCATTCAGAAGCCTATTTATTCAAAAAAAATCATAAGGGGCAACAGATATAAAGAGAATAAAAGTTTTGAAATAAAATTAAACTAGATTCACATGGAAACTCAGGATGGAGTTACTTTAACTATAGTGAGAATATTTCCTAAAATAAGATGGGGTAACGGTTCAAACTCATGTCTTTGTTGTGCCTGCTCGATAAAAGTTAGTTCCTAGACATCCTGGCCATAGAGAAAACAAAGACTGTACGCCAGATCTTCTAATTCCTACTCCATGTTTTCCCATGTCCCACACTGACATCAGTTCTACCAGGCAGACACAGAGGCTGCCCTCACAGAGACTGGGAACGTGGTGAACATGAGACAAGGGAGTGTTTGGAAAGAGGAAGTCAGAAATCTCACTTACTGGTCATGAGAGGTTCATGTATCTGGTCATAAGTTTGTGGTTACCACAGCAATCTAATATCCTTTCAAAGCCATATGGGATGGATTGTAGATTGGCAGGAAGTGTAGGAAAGATCCAGAGAGGTGGCTTAAAGAATAGAGGTGTATGAGTAATGGTTAAAGGATGTAAGATTGCTTAGCCAGAAGACGAGAAGCTGAAGCATTACTTAATAACACATGAGACACATAGAGGATTGTGGAATTTAGACTGATGGCCAGCTGTTCTTCCAAAGATGCTAAAAAGGAAAAACAGACTGAGCCTGAACAGTAGACCTTTAGAAGACAAGGAGCTTAAGAGAACATGATGCATGATGTTAAGACACATTTACTGCCCATAGGGTGGGTAGCTGAGGAATGTTTACAGAACGAGAGTATTATTAATACCCAGTGGTGAAAGGGAGAGCATTTAAACCATGCCAGATGATGGGACTTAAGACTTAAAGGGAATCTTGCTGGAAACAGAGAGATGAATACGATGGTAACTTGGGATTCTATGAATTTCTAGGTATAATTTACTCTCCATCCTAGGCACTGGATGAGATAACATTTTTTTTAAGGCAAAACTCTTGAATATTAAATCATCAGGGTTAAGCAGACTTATGGACATCTTTCTTAATCATTTTCACTAAAAATGATCTCCCCTTTGTGTTAAGAAAGAGCAAGTAAAATGTTCCCATTTTTGCCAGAGTTAGTTCTTGCTTCCCCTGTCCAGCAGCATTCTTGATATATGAGTTTTACTAACTGAAAATGAAAGGTCCAGGTATTAAGATTTCATCAGCTCTGTTGACTGAAAAGCAAAATGAAGATGATAATCATTAGCAGTTTACACTAATCAAGATATAATTACAGTGGGAATTCATGAGTGCACCTTCAATCCCAGTCTTCTGCTTCTTGGTTGTGAAACCTCAATAGGTGGTGTAGACAACAACCATGCATAGGTTGTTGACTGACTGAAGACTCTCAGTTCAGATGATTATACTCAAAACTCCCAGACTATGTCTTTAGCCAGTATCACCCACAATAAGAATGGCTGCAATTCATGATACCTCAAAGTGGTCAAAGTCCTCTTGAAAACCTAGATGGATTCATAATTAAAGCTATAGACTCAACAATGTGTGTGCTCAGCAGACAATTACTAGAAAACGCACACAGGAGAAGCCGGCTCTCTGAAGGCTGACAGTAAAGTAAGAAAACACAAAATGTCATATTTCTAAGCTTTCAAGTAAGTAAACTGGCTTGGTGTCAGTGTCACATAACAAGTTAGATAACAGAATAACCTATTGAGAAATTAATTAATTGCCTTATATTCCTATGGACTCACTTCATAAAAATGAAAGGTATTTTCCACTTCATTCCAAAATGAGGCCTAAGCCTTGAAGTCTGGTTTTTTCCATGCCAAGCATGGAATGAACAAAGGCACATTAGGCTATCTGAATAACAAGGGGGTCTGTGTGTCAAAGAAGTGTGTGCCTAACTAATATCAGGAAAGGAACAGGCATGTTAGGAGCAAGGGAAAAGAGGGTTGCAGGTATGGCTAAAGACCTGGGCATATTAAAAGCAGTGTGTCTCAGGTGGCAGGACATCCCCCAGAAATGTTCATAATGGAGTTTTGGCCTTCCTTTCCATAGCATCACTTGGCACAAAGGAGATGAAACCATCAGTGGAAGTCACCGACCTGAAGGAAGACAGGAGAGGGAGACAGGCCTGAGAGGGAGACAGGAAAGTGAGATCCACTTCTGAGGAAGCCCTGGGACTTCACCTACAGCCTGTGGCCCAGAACACAACAGCATCCTGGATGACCATAAAGTAGCCAGAGTCCACAGGCTGAGATATCTTTGAGGATGTCCACATGCCTCTAGGCCCTTGTGTGGCCCTAAAGAGCACCCCAAAGAATGACCAAGATGGGTCTTCTAACCTGTCTTTAGGGCTAGAGGATAGAAGTAATTTACACTGATTTTTAAAAGGTAAAGAAATATGGGGTGCCTGCGTGGCTCAGTCAGTTAGGTGTCTGACTTCGGCTCAGGTCATGATCTCATGGTTTGTGGGTTCCAGCCCTGCATCAGACTCTGTGCTGACAGCTCAGAGCCAGGAGCCTACTTTGGTCTGTGTCTCCCTCTCTCTCTCTGCTCCTCTCATATTCAATGTCTGTGTCTCTCTGTCTCTCAAAAATAAATAAACGTTAATAAATAAATAGATAAATAAATAAATAAATAAATAAATAAATAAATAAATAAATAGTAAAGAAATATGATATTTGTTGTACTCAAGGGAAATCCATTAATTCATATGTATTAAATCTGATTATTCAACCAACCTGAACATTACACAAGACTTTTGACACTGACGTTTAAATAATACAGATATTACAAAGGATGAGAATACAGTCTGGGACACTTACTACCAATTATTTTAGGTAAGATGCTTACTTTACAAGTGCCTTTTCAATTTCATAGACTAGACAGTTTTAGGGTTCTTTTTTTTTAATGTTTATTTATTTTTGAGACAGAGAGAGACAGAGCATGAATGGGGGAGGGTCAGAGAGAGAGGGAGACACAGACTCTGAAACAGGCTCCAGGCTCTGAGTGGTCAGCACAGAGCCCGACGCGGGGCTTGAACTCACGGACTGCGAGATCGTGACCTGAGCCGAAGTCGGCCGCTTAACCGACTGAGCCACCCAGGCGCCCCAGTTTTAGGGTTCTTTAATAGTTGATTTAAGAGTAGTTGCCAGAAAATCTCTCACTCAGAGTTTTTTCTGAATAGTATTGCATTCTGTGTATGGATTCCAAGCCCTGACCACATCTTCTATTGACAGTTTTCAGCTTAAGCACAGGAAACTGACAATTTTATTGTTCTACTCTATTCCTTCATAAAAATGTGTTAAAGAACACTTTCTGGAACAAAGGTATAACCACATCATAAAAGCTGCTGAAATCATCAACTGTCTTATACCACTATTTGATCATCCAAAAAAGAAAAGTGAGTTTATGCTATTTAAAAGGATTTGTGAAAATCACCTAGGCAGTAGTCTCACTGTTAAAATCTTTAAATCCATCCAGTCTTTGATCTTTTGTTTCTCTGGTCATCAAATATAAAATCAAAAGACAGCAGCCTTGATCGAATCATTGCTCCAAGCTGCTTGTGATCCAGTGTACAAAAGTCATAGCCAAAAGAATTTAGCTAGCCTCACACTGCTTATGCATTTAAACCCTATCCGCTGTACTACAGTCAGCGGCCAGATTGGTATGTTTTCTCTTGACAGCTGACATCATGGAAGATCACTGCAAAACAAAAGAAAGCTCTTTGCCATCAACCTGGTATATCACCCTGGGCAAATGGCTTTACCTCTCTAGGCCTGTTTCCTCATCGGGAAAACGACATGGTTGGGAAATAACGATGGGTAAGCACCTTCCAGGTCTGCAATTATATGAATCTATTACTTGTTGCATTTGTAAGAATTAGAAAAGCCAAAGACATCATCAGAACAAATGCATCGATCTAGAGATGACATCTTAGAACATGCTAGCTTTTCCAATTTAAAAGAAAATGCACTGCTATGAAGATCCTCTGGTTTGACAAAGTATTGTTTGCATCTATTAAAACAAGTATCTAGACAGGCTATGTTGGCAAACCGAATAACCTGATTCAGATGATAGAACTGCTGCAGTATATAAAATCTTATATGCAAATCTGAGGTGCTGATTGAACCTGGAGTGCATATATTATTTAAAATTTGAATTTATGTAACTTACAAACAGATCCAGAACACCCTGATCTTTATTCATTCAACAGAGAACTCAAATAAGCAACTCCGTGTCTGGCATAGAAATTTATGGAAAAGTTCTGAAGCTCTGTCTCACTCATTTTCCATAGAAAGTAAGGAAGGAAAGGAGAGAACCAACAAGATTGCAGAAGAGGAATATATGATAAACACACTTACACACAAACAAGCAGAGTGGACGAGATCATTGCTTATCTGTTCTTTTCCCCACATTGCTCACTGTTCCTACAAATGAGAAATGCTTGATTTAAAGTTTATACACATATCTTTGTGGCTTTGCTGCTTCCAATCATCTTAGTGAGAGCCTTAGAGTGTGAACTCTGCTGTTCATTAGGGAAGCAAAAATCTGGAGATCATTTTATGAAGCATTATTTATCACTACCTGGAGATGAAGGTCCTGAAACATGGAATCAGAGGCCCTGAGTTCAAGCTTCCGTTACATTATTTCACTACATAACATCAGGCACGTCACTCTGCCTTCAGTCTTACTTCCCTCTTTGGTAAAATGGAGATAATTATACTTTAGACCTCATGGTTTTTATGAAGAGTAAGTAAAACAATGAATGTGATGTTTCTGATAGAATGTCTTTAACACTATCAGTTATGATCTTTTTATGTATTTTTTACAGAGAGAGTGTGAGGATGCAAGCAGAGGAGGGGGGCAGAGAGAGAGGGAGAAAAAGAATCCCAAGCAGGTCCCATGCTCAGCACAGAGCCCAACATGGGGCTCAATCCCATGACCATGAGACCGTGACGTGAGCTGAAATCAAGAGTCAGACATTTAACCAACTGAGCCACCCAGGCGCCCCTGTGATCATCTATTATTAGTTTAGATTCTGCCCTCTGAACTATAGTTTTACTACACACTAGGAACTTTAAAATATTATATCTTTTTATTCAGTTTTGCGTGATGAACAGACTTCTTGAAAAATTTTATATAAATGTAATGGACATAACTTTTGATATAGTCTTGTTATTCATAGTTAGTTATGTTCTTCATAAAGTCTCCAAGAACACTGAATTAGCAAAGACCAAACCATTGCTCCTTAGGATGAATTCAGGGTTAGGTTACTTGAGTATATGGTTACATTTTGACCCACTGATCAATATAGATCCTTGCTTTATGTGTGCTTCTGTTTAAAGATACCTTATTTAATATACATTCTTGATTCATTAACATGTAACTCAAAGTCAACAATATACAACTCATGCCTAAACTAAGCTAAGTTAAATGTATGTATTCTTGCCATAAGTCACATCCCAGCCTTCTTGCATTTATAAACACTAGACAGCACTCTAGCACTACCTTTGGGGGGCATTTTAAATAATAAAGTCACCAACAAAACCCACAAAAATGTGTAAAACCGGCACTAAATAGATTGCAAAAAAAGACATTTATTTGCAGTATGAAATTTGAAACAAAAGGCCAAGGATTGCCTTATTCATCCTCAGCTAAGAAAATGCCCATGAGGCAACTCAAATTTTTCACCATTTTACACATGTCTACAAACAAACATTAATGTGCCGTGAGTGTTGATTTTGTTGTTACAAATAAATCTTAGTGAGTAGGTGAATTCACAAATACAGAAGTTGCAAATAATGAATATCGACTGTGTGTATGTGTGTCCCTACCTACATATATTTACATACAATAATGTACTCATTCAACACTTACTGGTGTGGCAGGCGCTATATTAAGTATTACATATACCGTCTCCTTTATTATAATAATTCTGGTATCTAATTATTACCATCATCTTTCCAATATGAAATGGAGGGCTGGAGAAATAAAATAACTTGCAAAAGTTCACACAGGTATACCGATTGTAAAACTGAGTCTGACTTCAGAGCCTTTATTTATATGCTATTTAAAAGGATTTGTGACAATCACCTAGGCAGTAGTCTCATTGTTAAAATACATTACTCTGTATTTCACCTATTTTTACCAGGAGAAAAAAAAATTCTTTCAACGAAGCAAGTGGACACTCAAGACACTTCCTATAAAGTTAGAAAACCACTGCTTTTAATCATTATATTTAACTGAAATTTAAATAACCAAGGTAACTTACTTTGAAAACAAAGCTATAGAATGTAAATGCCTATCATTATTCTCATGTATGCTTCCAATTTCCACTCATCTAACAAATATTTATTAAATGCCTACTATGTGCCAGGAAGTGGTCTGCATGCACTCATCATCAGAGCCATTATGCTGTAATGCCTCTGGAACACACTTCAAAACTATTCTCTCAATCTTCTACTGTTAAGACATACACACATCACAAGAACTTCAAACTCTTAAGGGTCAAAAATGAAAGAAAGTTTACTGCTGAGTCTAATGCCATTTCCCGTCAAACCAATGATGTCTGAGAATTACATAAAAGAGAGTGCTCAATATCCATTTTTGCTAAGAATGATAGATGTATTCATAAAAGTTTATATGTGAAACAGTAACTTTAAGGGACAATGAATCAACCAGGATAGATTAGGATCTTCTGCAATAACAAACAACCCCAAAGTATCACAATAAAGGCATCTTTCTTGTTCTTGAAAAGTCTAATGTAGGTTGAATGGCCCTCCTCCGTCTTGTAGCCTGGTCTTAAATTAATGCACATTACATCTACACACGATTAACTCAAAGTCTGGGGAATGCAGGAAGCAAATGGATTTTGGATGACTAACGTGTCTACCACAAACGCAAATTAATTTTCTTGTTAATCCTAAATACGATACCTAACTATTGAGATTACGGATAATCTTAAAATTTCACTTTGATTAATGGTAGATGGTGGGGGAATACTTGTGGTTTAAAACTTTTTTTTTTCCTATGCTTCGGATTTCTACTACACAATTCATATTCTTTTGAAAACAAAATTTTAAGAACAGCTAAATGATGTCTTCTTTAGAATTTTGAGTAAGAACAAAGTCCCATTCTTGTTTCAATTATCTTGTTTGTATGGGTTTATCATGAGAAAAAGGGGAAAAACACTAGCTAGCAAGCATAATATTAGGGCCTGTGACCTGTGTCATGTACCATCACTTAAAAGAAGTTGGCTTGGGTAAGGTGTTAAATAGTGCCCCCCCTCACATTTCAAATTCATGTCCACACAGAATTTCAGAATGTGAACTTATTTGGAAACCAGGTCTTTGCAGATGTAATCGGTTATGCTGAGAGGAGGTCATAGTGAATGAGGGCGGGCCTTACTGGTGTCTTTAAAGTAAGAGGAAGGACACAGAGATATACAGAGAGGATGGGCATATGAGATTGGAGCCACAAAGTTAGAATGCCAAGGGAAGCCAGCAGCCACCAGAAGGTAGGAGGAGGCAAGGAAGGAGGTTTCCCTAGAGCCTTTAGACAGAGCACAGCCCTGCCCACATCTTGATCGTGGACTTTCAACATCCAAAACTATAACAGAATAATTTCTGTTATTTTAAGCCCCCCAATTTATGATAACTTGTTGCATAAGCCCTAGGAAACTAATATAGTTTGGATGATAGATTTCAAATAAGTACTAAAACTCAGGAATTACAACTATATTAGGATGTTGGCAAAATCTGGGTAATATTTATCTGTTTAGTTTTCACAAATATCTTAGAATTTTAGACCTATTGGAGACATTAGCTGTCACTCAAGTCTTATGGCTTCTCTGGAGACCTTTCTTGCTCTCAACAAGGGGAAGACCCTGGGTTTTCTTCATTCTCAGTTCTCGGAGTAGCTCCCCAATGTAGAGGTCTCAAACATTCCTCTGCCCTCAGTCACATCAATCCATTGATCCCTGTTCCAGTGCTTCCCCTGCTCCTCACAGGTGTACAGCCCAGGAAAATGCTGGCATTTTGTGTATAAACCCACACCAGCACCATTTTCTCTGTGCTGCCTCTTCCTTGAGATCATTCGCTGTCAGGATCAACAAACCTTTTGTGGAAAAGACCACATAGCAAATATTTTAGGCTTTGTGGACCATATGTATCCTGTCACAACTATTCAGCTCTGCCAGTGTAGCCCCCAAATGGTCTTGACTGAAGGTAAGTGAATGTGTATGGTAGTGTCCCAATAAAACTTTATCTATGGACACTGAAATATGAATTTTATATACTTTCCCTGTGTCACGAAATATTTGATTTTTTTAAAACCATTTACAAACAAACATTTTTGGCTGTCAGATCAGACAGTAGGCAGCAGGTCAGATTTGGTCCTCAGGCCAAAGTTTGCTAATCCCTGATTTAGATCAGTGGTTCCTGACTAGAGTCAGATTTGCCCACTAGGAAGCACTTGGCAATGTCTAGAGACATTTTTTTTTTATTGTTACAACTAGTGGGGCTCTTCTGGAATCTATTGGGTAGAGGTCAGGGATGCTGCTAAACAGAACAGCCCCTCCCCCAACTGAGAATGTCATACTGCTGAGTGAGAAACCCCGGTCTAGAAAAAGGATTCCTTTTAGGAATTGAGACCTTTCCCTAACAATCCCCACTGGTTAGATGGTTATTAAGGCCTTACTTAAGGTCTCTCCTCATAAATTCTTTTCAGACATCTCCAACCACAATTAGTTTGACCTCTCTTCAATATCCTATTGTATTTGTAGACATTCACACTGTGTCATATATTGTTTTCCAGTGCCTGTGTTCTCTCCTACTACATGGGGAGCCTCTGGAGCGCAAGGAGTGTCTTATTCACTTTCTTATTCTCAGGACACAAGATGTTTGTTAAGGGGAACTAAGCTAAGAAAATAATGAAATGAAACCTCCATATTATGGGGCATCTGAATGGCTCAGTTGGTTAAGCATCCAACTCTTGATTTCAGCTCAGGTGATGATCTCGCATTTCATGGGTTCAAACCCTGTGTCAGGCTCTGCACTGACAGTGTGGAGCCTGCTTGGAATTCTCTGTACCTCTCTCTCTGCCACTCCTTGCATGCTCTCTCTTCCTTTCTCTCAAAATAAATAAACTTAAAAAGAAACCCTCCATGCTATGAATTCCCTTATAGCAGATACCCAAAGAGGGAATTTCAACTTTGACAGAGAAATTACTTCTATCCCTTAGGGTGGACATTTTCTGTTTGAGAATTCCAGCTTTGTTGGGTGAGTCAATCACCAGCAGAAGGACCCATGCTCCACATAATATGAACTACCTTTGGCCAGAAAGCCTAGAAGGACTGGAGCTGTCTGAACCTCTACTCAATGAGAAGCTCCACTGTGAGCCAGCCAAGACTTCCCACAGCCACCTCTTGAAGCATCAGTGACAAACCTACAAGCATCTGTTGAGCTCATGCACTGCCTTACATGAGGCTAGGGCAATTGAGGCCACAGACAATGATGGATTTTGCAGAGTCACCCAGCCCTGAGTTTGTTCTTCCTGCTTGTCAGACCTGACATGTCTGATGCCCCTTGGATTCCCAACTCAACTTTCCTCCCCACCTCCTGATCTTCCCTCATCCTTACCTTGAGGTCTTCAGGGCTCACAGCTCATATCTGCCCCCACCCTCAGCCTCTGCACTGGCTGTGCTTCTTCCTAATACCACTGCTATCAGCTAGTCCACACCCTGGAGAGCCAGGACAGCACCTTTATTAGCTCCCTCCTAACACACATCCAAAGCCCCCAGCACACAATCCAAAGCCTCAGTGGCCAGGCTTTTGAGCATTCAGACTATTTCTCCCATCCTCCAATTTAACCTCTGTTCAAATATGGTCTCCTGCTTACTTCTATTAGCTCTACCCTTCCTCCTGTCTGTCCAATCACACTGGATTAATGTTTCATTTGGCAGATTTCTGTGGCTGTTTTGATTCCTCTCTTCCCCCAGGTTTCTGTGACCTCATACCCTAGCCCATACTTGTACGCTTGTACTTGTCCTCAAGCATGGACTGAACACCAGGTTACATTTTTCTGTCACTCTCTGTCATGGAGAAGAACATGGCAGGCAAGCTTGTGTACGGGAATGTGGCAGAATTCAGAATAACTGTGGAGATGTGGTTCCTCTGTGAAGAGTGCTTATAGACCAATGGGTGAAGAAAACTCACCCAAGGGACACGGCCTTGGACAATGGACAGTAAGATATTTTAAGTGCAAAATTATATGGCACAGAGTTCAGAGGAGAATAAATAAAAATAACTCCATTTCCTCAGTGGACAGAACTAAGATTGGTTGAGCTCTTTGTGATAAGCATTTTATATCTATTAATCAGCTTGTGTAATTATCACGGAAAACCCTTGACATAAGTAATAGCATTATACCCACTGTACAGATTGGGAAAAGGAGGCTGAGGCAAGTGAAGTCCTCTGCTAATAAAGGATGGGACCCAGATATGTCCAACTTCAAAGCCCATGCCATACTCGTATTGCCAGCAGCCATGATAGATTTCAGAGAAGGCATGAGACCTGAATTGAGCCTTGGAAGATGAATGTATTGAGATCTACAACAGGTAGAGGGAAAAGGGCATCTTGGATATAGGACAGTAGGAGGGAAGACACAGAAGGCTGATGATGCAGGAGACCTGTTTGGCCTGTGTGTAGAGAAGATAGAAGAAATGAGGTTGGAGGTATAGAAAAGTTAACTTGTACAGGCTCCTGCACGCTAGGAAAAGAAATTCACCTTGGGGCCCCTGGGTGGCTCAGTCAGTTAAATGTCTGACTTTGGCTCAGGTCATGATCTCTTGGTTCCTGAGTTCGAGCCCTGCATCAGGCTTTGTGCTGACCACTTAAAGCCTGGAGTCCGCTTTGGATTCTGTCTCCCTCTCTCTCCACCCCTCCTCAGCTCATGCTCTGTCTATCTTTCTCTCACAAATAATAAACACTAAAAAAAATTACTTAAAAAAAAGAAATTCACCTTGACATCATAGGAAATAGACCAGAAGTTTTGTACAGTATAGTATTAAATTGTGTTTCGGGAATAGACCCTGACACAAAGACAGACCTTTTGCCCCTCAGGCAATCCCCTGACAAGAGTTATGTGAGCGCTGTCTACATTGCACTTGAGGTTCCCCAAGGTGGATATGTGAGAGGTACATACGGAAGTGCCTTCTTTGGCCAAGGGCTTACTTCGGTCAGTGTCTATCCTGTGGCTGCAGTTAACAAACTACCATAATTTTAGTGGCTTACAACCACCTTATTACATTATCATTCTAGATGTCAGAAATCTTAATGCCATAGAGAATCTTAATTTCTCCTTGCTGTGTAACGCATATTCATAGGTTCTGGGGACTGGGACATGGACATCTTCAGAAACCACTGTTTGGTCTCCCACAGTCAGTGATCTTGCCCTGGGGGCTTGATCACTGGCAGATCTGCAGTTATCGAACATACCCTTGTAGGCCACCCAGGCAGCCACGTGGGAAAAAGTACAGCGAAGTGCACAGGACCCCAGAATGAAGCTATCAGGCAGTGCATGGCTCTGTCTGGTTACTTGTCCTCCTCATTCTGTTGGAAGTGCTCACTTTCACCCACAGACTCAGCTCCCTGTGAGGGGCTTCCAGGGCCAGATCCCAGCCTTACAGATGCAGAACTAAAACAGATGCAGCCTGACCTCTCAGGTTTGGCATCAGCCTCTGGCCCTTTATCATTCTGCGTTTCGCTTTGCTAACAGAGCTTCTTCCACATCTCTGAGATCTATGCCCTCTCAGGGCTCTCAGTGGGGTGTCTGGTTCCACCTTTTATCCTCCAGAGATCTTGAGTTCTCATCCTAAAAATGATTTACTATTGCATCTACTTGCCAGTTACCAGTTCCAGATCCAGGGTCCTGCCCCCAGCTTAGTGATGGGGTCTCTCTCCTCCCGATAGCTCCCCTTCCCGCCCAGCAGTCTCCTCAGCTCCATGGCCAGCCCTTCCCCCCATGCCCACCAGCGCTGCTTCACTCCAGTGGGCAGCTCCTGTGCCAGTCCCTGCTTCGGTTCATGGAACTCATCCCAGAAAGACTTGCCTCCAAGGAGACACACACAATGTCCCTGTGTGCTGTTCCCGAGGTAGTATTTGAACAACCCCACATTAACCAGGAAGTCAGTCTTTGGTAGAAGAAAGGAGTTGGGCTGCACCCCCATCAACTTATTTACCACATGTTCATCTTCTACTTTCCAAAGCTCCTTAAATCTATTGTTTGCTCTGCAAAAGGGCCTGTGAGGTAAACACATCCAGTGTTAGATTTAAATGACAGATGAGAAAACTGAGGTTGGAAAGGAGAACGAACCTAGCAGAGATCACATGGCACCTTAGGCCAAGCTGGGGCCTGGGCTCCTATCTCCCGACTCCCAGGCCAACATTCTTTCTGCCTATCGGCTCAGTGGGTCAAGCCTGCAGGTAGTATCAGGCTGAGAATCCGGTTGGAAGGATTTTAAATGTCATCTAGGCCAATGTCCTGGGCTGGACCCTCCTGAGGAAATGCCCTGTGGAGTATCAGCCAGCTTCTGCTTCAACACCCCTCCCCAACCCCTGTCACCCATCATGCCCCAGTCCTATGTCAGCTCCAGGACCTGTTACTCTGGGAGGGGCAGCTTACACAGAGTACCTGAGCAGGCATTGCCATCTCTGCCATCCTGACTCAGTTGGTTGGGTTTCCTTTTGGTTTCATTACAGAAATCTAGTATCTCTGAATCTTAATAATCTTTTTCTTATCTTGAGCTCAGATCTGACTTCTTAATGTTCTACCTACTCATTGGGTACATTTGTTGCATCCAAGCTCACACACACACTCCCTCACTCACACACACAGTCACATTCATGCACACACACACATACACAAACACATACTCTCACATATTCTCACAAATTCTCTCACACTCATGCACACATGCAAACACACACTCTCATATGCTCACAGTCTCACACTCACACATGCACAGACACTCTCACATAGTCTCACACACATTCACACACACACATATCTTCACACATTCCCTCACACACACATTCACATATTCTCACACTCATACATATACACTTTCTCATATTCTCACAAATGCTCTCTATACTCCCACATGCACACACATATACACACTCTCAATCACACACACATATTCTCACACACTCACACTCATGCACACATTCATATTCTCATACATAGTCACGTTTTCACACATTCTCTCTCTCTCTTTCTCTCTCTCTCTCTCTCTCTCTCTCTCTCTCTCACACACACACACACACACACACACACACACACACACACACCAGAAATCTCTTTTTTCCCATGATGACTTTCCAAAGATTTGCCCCTGAGCAATCTGTTTTCCATGGTAAACCACCCCTGTTTCCTTTATTCTCTCCCTAAAGAGAGGATTTTCATGACCTTCACTGTTCTGCCCTCTGACCTACACCTCCTCTAAATCCTTCTCACAGTGTGGCAAATGACCTGACTACAGCAGGTAGTCAGCCTCTGATTTGGCCAAGACCTCCATGCTGAGGTCCACTGACCCTATGAGAACAGGGTGGGCCTAGAATTCTCTTCAAGCTTTCATCTTGCAGCAGGACCTAGAAAAGCATGAACAGGAAAAGAGATTCTGAAACGCACTAAGCAACAAGAATGGGAACTGCTATTTGTCCCAGCAGGTCTGTCAAGCTTTTCAGAAATTCTAGTAAACATGCTCCCATCTGGAGAAGACAACTCAAACTGCAATAATTCTGCAGGATATCCAGTCGATGCTTGATCAAAGCACATCTTGCGTAGGCGGAAAGGTAATGATTCACAGATACCGATTGCTCACCCTCATCAGACGGAGTAGCTGGGGGAAGCAGTGACTTGTGCTTCAATTATCCCTACCCAGAAATCACTCTGGTTCAAGAGCCTGTTATTCTTGGAGGGGTAGCTTACACAGCATCCCCGAGCAGGGGACTCGCTTCTCTCTAGCACCTTAATTCAGTTGGTTGGGTTTTATGTGTTCTTTTTTTTTTCCTTTGGTTTTCATTACAGAAATAATTTCAAGCCAATCTGATGGAGTATGCAGAGAAGTTCTTAAAATTTTTTTTTTCAACGTTTATTTATTTTTGGGACAGAGAGAGACAGAGCATGAACGGGGGAGGGGCAGAGAGAGAGGGAGACACAGAATCGGAAACAGGCTCCAGGCTCTGAGCCATCAGCCCAGAGCCCGACGCAGGGCTCGAACTCACGGACTGCGAGATCGTGACCTGGCTGAAGTCGGACGCTTAACCGACTGCGCCACCCAGGCGCCCCTGCAGAGAAGTTCTTAGATGTGCATCGGGCAGCCATAGCTTCGAGGGTGATGTCCTTCAAGAATGGCCACTGGGCTTGGCCTCCGGCAGCAAGAAAAAAACGTCAGGCAATCCTGACTCTATTCACAAACTGGAGGGATTGAGCTTAGTAGCTCAGGAAGCCCATGACTGGGTATTCTTTTCTGGTGCCTCTAGTTCCTTATCCTTACTTGCAGTAACTGAATTTGTGTGTAAGACCAAGCCTCAACCTATATATCCTTGGTCTGGAAACCAGGTTCCTGATTTGTTCCTTATACTTGACTTCCAGCTCAGTACTCTTGTCTTAAATAATGGTGTCCTGTCACTCTCTCAACAGCCTTTACTTTCACCAGCCTGCAGCCAGGGCCCTGCTACCACCTGCCAGACTTTCCCGATGCTGGTACCCAGCTTGAGTCTCTGCAGGATCTCTGTATCCAGATTCTCTGTTGCTAGGTTCCACTCTCCTATTAAGCCCTCAAATCCTTATCCCGTGCCACACCTCCCAATGCCTACTCTCTGCTTATACTTGTACCTAATGACTCATCTGGCTCTAGAAGGATACACTGCTTCCTCTGCTCCCTGCCAGCAGCTGGGTTGACACTAACCCAAGCCTAGGGTTAGTGTCCCAGACCCTCTAATTCTGTTTGGTGTTGCCATCTTCCAAGACCCTTTCTGCTATAAGCAGCTTCCGAGAGAATGGGTGAGAGCCTGAGCTACAGAAGGGGATGTGCAGCCCGAGAACCATGAGCTAGTTGAGAGAGGGAGATGCAGGCATAAGGCAACTGAAATCTGTTTCCTCAGCCCCAAGCCACAAGTGGATCAAGCTACTTACCCCCCACCCTCCTTCCCTCCCCTTCTTCCCTAACTGGCATTGTGATTTTGCTCATACTGAGGATTGGGCCAGCTCTGTGGACACCAAGACAAAGTCATTGAGTAAAGGGCGCAGTTTAAGTGCTCCTGATTTTTCCTTGGGAATATACTGTTGGGAACTAACAAATTACCCCCAAGTTATATTTACCAGCTCGGAGGGTATTTGAATTCAGAAAAACAAACTGGTACTTGCTTATCTGGAGGATGTATTTAAATTCACAAAGAACCATTTGTGCCATGTGGTGTTTTTTTTCCTTACAGAAAGAATAACTCTCCCCTTTGCTAATTGACATGATAAACAAAGATCCAGCTTCTCCTCTCCCATCACTACCTCCAAAATTAAATTTAACAGCAATTCTCTGCTTAGGCAGAAAGAACAAATGGGCTAGTTACTCATTCGTGGAAAACAGGTAGAAATTTTCCAGTGACGGTTTCTTTGAGGTGTCTATTTTAAGAAATTTGTTGGGGAGTAGGTTACAAGGTGAATATCCAACCTTTTAGAGAGCAAGAATAAGGAGTTTCAACTGAGTGGCTGCTTATAAAATGCTAACACACGGAGTGTGCCCAGGAACAAGCTGAGCTCGGCTCCAGATTTCAGGTGTTTTGCAACCCCGTCCTGTATCTGAATGTCATAGCCACCTTCACAAAAACAATATCCTTCAGTTAAACTAAGTAGAAAAATATAGTGAAAAGATTCCTTGCTATTCTCTAGGTGAAAGAAGATATTTTTCTTAAGGAAAACACTGGCAAGAATAAAAGCCAAGTATTGTTTTAGGCTCTCTCCAATCTCCAAAATACCATTTAAAAAATAATTACTCCCACGATTTATGCATGATTCATTAGACAAAAAGATAAAATGCACTGCTAAATTTTAATTGCATTGGAAGAGTAGACATCATGAAATATATCCCTAGCTTCTTGGGATTATAACCCAGGCTAGTAACATCCTCGCCATAATTTAAACCTTGTCCAAATAGTCTAACTTGATTCAACATCAACAGTAGTTTAGTTTCATAATTTGATACACTTATGAAGAATTATTTTAGTTAAGCAATTACAGGGTCAAATGGTCTTTTATCAATAATTAAGCTTCTTCTTGTCGAAGTTAATAGGCTGGAATCATAGACAAAAGATATGTCACCTCGGTGGGGGGCTGGGGGGGTGGGGTGGGAATACCTTAGTTGTCTGCAAAGAAGCATTTTAAAGACCACAGTTTTCCTCCTCCACACCCTCACCAAGATAAGAGCAGGATGATATCCTGCATCATACTGACACAGACAGTGAATATACCCACTCTACACAATACACTACCCATTCCATACGGATTACACACTGAAGCTAAGAAGAATAGCATTCCTTACGTAATAGGTATAGTATCTTATATAATATATGATAAATATGATAGACAACATCTTGCAGGATGTAAACAGCCTTGCAAAAGATGCCAGCTGCTGAATTATTAATCTGAAGGAGCCAGGGTGAGAGAATGAGAATGTGCAATTATATATAACCCTCTGATGACAGCAAAGTCTGCTGTCCCATTCCTTTAGGTTTTGAAGGCTATCTACCATTAGGTTCTATTCAGGCAGCCTCTTCTGAAGAAGAAGCACAATTAATGGGATAGGCATGGTTCCTGGACTTCAGTATCTCCCATGATCATTTTCATACACATACCTGTGGTCTTTAATGGGGTTTTCTCTCCTAGCAACAGTTTTAACCTTTTGGCATGGATTTTGCCTTGATAATGTGAGTCAGCCACCACTGCCGAAGTAAAGGACATGTTACAGAGTGTACAGCACTTATTCTTATCCACCATATCAGCATCACTTCCCTGCAAAGAAGAGAGAGAGAGAGAAAACATTAGAGAGAACCCGAAGTCTTAAAATTTCTTTTTTTCCCCATTCCATTCTGTTGCAAATGAGATGTACCAAAAACTTTCTTATTGAATTGTCTAGTTTTTGCTCTGCAACCTTTTTTTATTCATGATAATCATTATCAAACATTTTCAGTTACTGACTTCAACCTACATTTATTTGGTGGCTACTCTTGCCAGACACAGGGAATATAAGACACATGAGCAGATATGAGTTGTCCAAAGAAAAACAGGGCCCACAATTAGGTGAGAGCACATTGTGTCTGGCACCATGAGGGAAATGGTCTCTAATTGCACCCATTATGCTCATTAAAGTAAGTAAAATATCAGAGTTCAGATGACCTGAATTATTTAGCAGAAATTATCATTTGGCATTCAGCTCTGTCTTTCACCAATTTTAGCCTCACCAGGATACATGGCCACATGTTCAAGATTTTCTTTTTTAAGATTTCTTTAGGAAGTTGAACATTTTTCATAATTAACTTGAGTGTATATCATAAAACTATGATGACCATGCTGGCTGAATTTTCTAGGAGAGTGTGTGTAATTTCCTTTTCTTTGGGAAAGGTGATTAGTTAAATATGGCACAGAATACTTAAATCCAGCTTGATTTTTATTCTTTTGTAAGACAATGGAAATGAATCATGATTCAGAAAAAAATAAATCCTTTGTCAGATCATGTGACCTGGCTATTGTGCACAAAGATCACCAATTGCCTATATTATACAAGGGGAAAATGAAAATTTGGGCTCTCCTCCTGCCTAGAGACTGAGAGAAAGGCAGACTCAGATAAGGAGTTAATCTAATCCTCAGTAGAACAGTCATAGCAAAGCATCTTTTTGTTAAAGAGCAGCCTTGGATGAGGATCTGGCCCCACAATAGCCCCTTCTCTTATTCCAAGCAGGCTCAAAGAATGCAATGTAAAATAGCATGAGGAGAGGATGAAGGTGGGGCTAGGATGGGAAAAGGGAATTATATATTTTCTGCAGAACAGTAAGATGTCCAGACTGCTAGAGAGATGTTGCCTTGCAAATTAAGTGGCAGTCAGAAAACTAACTCCTTCCTCCTTATGGCATTCATCGGTAATAGCTCTCATAATTAATGTTCGTCTTTGGGAGAAGTGTAGTGAGGGGTGTGGGGGCACCTACTGCCATTTATTCTCTTGACCTCAGATTATTAAATCTTAGTGTGTCTCCCCAACCCTTTTATCAGAGTTAATGGGTGAGATTTAAGAAATGTTCCGTTTGGAGGTGGGGGCCATTGAGGAAATAGATCCTGTATACAGACGAGGAGCTCCCCTAAAGGTCCTTTCCTGGACAGAGAAAACACTTAGGGCAAGAAACCTGGGTAAGGCATGAGGCTGTGTCCACTGAGTGATCCTTGCTGATGATTTAAAGCTTTGAGTTACTTTGAGTTTTCCCCTTACACTCAGTTAAAATTAAAAAAATCACCAACATTTTTACACCTTTGTGGTATATACTGTGGAAACTAACTGGACTAAGCAGTACAGGAAGAGTTGGTTTTTCGTCACCTACTTTTGCAACCAGGCCTAGGAGATGCCACAGCACCCATGCAGGGGGTAAAGCCCAGGAATATCAGGAAATTACAAATCAGGAAATTACTGAAGAGTTTGAGCCCAGTAAATAAGGAGTGGATACCTCATGAGGGCTGAAAGACCCAACTGGTACTTTACCCTATATGTGAGAGGATATTGGCCTTGCATATAAAAAAGAAGAAAGAAAGAAAAGAAAGAAAGAAAGAAAGAAAGAAAGAAAGAAAGAAAGAAAGAAAGAAAGAAAGAAAGAAAGAGATAGAGAAAGGTTGTCAAAGTGAAAGTGGATACTTAAATTACTCATTTTTCACCTTCTTATACATAAGTCAAAGCACATCATTTTTCTTAAAATTAGGAACAAGATCATAAGCCAAAACTTAACCTACACTTTACACCTATTTACAATCTGTGCATCCCTTCTGCGTTTCTATCAAAAGTGCCAGCCAAGCCTAGCCTTTCTCCCTGTAGTTCTAAGATGTAGACATTTCCACAGAAATGCTAGAAACCCAACAAAGTGGCTGGTGTCAGTATATGAAGTGTACTCAGAAATAGTTTCTAGGGCAAAGAGCTGAATTTAAATTGGATAATGATCAATCGATTTATGATATTCCTTCATTCAACACATTTTTAAGGACCTGCCATATATGTAAGATGCTGTGCTATATGAATATGACTCTCTTCTCTCTTCTTAAGGAGGTTGAGACCAGGAGAATTGGAGAAGGTACTCAGAAAATAAAAAGGAAAATAGTATACTCAAGAAAATACAGTCTCCTATTACACTCACACTCTCCCAATTGTAAAGTAAAACAAAATGAAACAAAACAAAACAAAAAATAAAAGAAACAAACAAAAAAAAGCACTAACATAAATTAAGCCCATTTGTGTAGATTTTCATCAACAAGCCTTTCTCATGCCTGGAATGCTTTTTCTCATCACTTCTTGTCTAATCCAGTCTTTCTAGAATCTGCTTCATGGCTCAGTTTAATCATCACTTCCTTGAGATGAAGCTTTTTCTGCCTCCCTCTGTTGTCCTGCAAAATTGAGCACTGATCTTAGAGTCCTCTATGTGTCCTGTACGTACTTCTTTTATAATAGAACACTGAAGTATTACATGTGTATTTTTTCATATTTGATCTCCTTACAAGCCTACAAAACTTCTTTAAGATCAAGGAAATCATCTCTGAAGGTACTGAAGCCCCAGCACCTGGCACAATGCTTGACACCCAGGGGGACCTACAGATGTTTACTGAATAAGCAGGACTGAGTGTTGGTTTGTAGGATTAATAATTTGCATGATGTGAAGATCAGAAGAGGAGACAGATAATGCAAGGATGTCACGTTGTGAGCCAGAAACTTTCAGACTGTCAGGAAGATGGCCATAAAAAGAACCAGAGGAATCAGCAATTTATAAACTAACTTGTGGGTTCAAGTAGGGGAACATTGTGTCCTAAAATTTGTTAGTTTCATCATAGTTTTAATATATATTCCTAGCTTTCTGCTCTCCTGGGAAATCTCATTCACATAATCATATAGAAGAATCAAATAAGAATAATAGAAGAATAATAGAAGAGAAGAACCAATGGTTAGGCAAGAAAATATCAGGAAATGTAGCTATGTCATAGTTGTAGAAGAAGGACCAAGGGTAAGTGTCTGACAACAGAGAAACTGTAATAGTGCCCTGAGAAGTTAAGCAGCCTTTGAGGCCAGCAGGACATGTTTATTGGATATTTACTGAAGGATCCAATATACCTCACATAAAGCAACCATAAAAACCACCAACTCTGACTATTCTAATGACTCTGGTGGAGACATAACTACCCAGAAAGAATCTCAGTACTAACCAAATAAATGTCTGCAAAGTGCTAGAATTTAATTGTGTATTCTTGGCTATCTAAATCCCAAATTAATGGCTTCTTACAGGTACAGATCATATCATCTTTACTGGAGTCTCCCATTGCACTCTGAGCAATATGGATATATGACTCAGAGCAGAAATTCCATAAAGTTTGATGAACTGACCTCAATGAATACATTTAGAGTTTCTGGCTTAAAGAATTAAAGAATTGGCCCCAAGCTATCAAATAAGTGAAGGGGAATCTAATATTATCCTAAATTATGGGTTTCAAACTGGAAGCAAATTTCAGACTTTTTCAATGTAATGTCTATATTGCTGAAAGAAAAAAAAAAGTTTGTGGAGTATCCTAAGCCTGCATAGTCAAAGCATTTTGCAAAGGTTAGAAGTTTTCAGGAGGATTCAATCAAGGTGGAAAACCCTGGCTGCCTGTGGCCAAAACTCAAGTCTTGAAAGTCCATTTTATGTTTTATAAGTTTTTTTTTTTTACTTAATTCAGATAACTGTCTTCATTCTCCTTCGGGTGCATGCAAAATCTTAACAGAAGGACTTTCACCTCCAGAATGTCAGAGTGAGAAATTCTGTACAATTACTCTCAGCAAAACAACCATAAATGCTAAAGATTATTTTAAAAAATAAAAATAAAAACATTATTGTTGAAGTCTCTGGAAATTATACCAAGAGCAAACAGAAAATTAAGAAATATTTATTCAAAAAATATGTAAGAATAGCAAGAGTCTATGGCACTTTAGAAATAACCCTCTCCCTCCCTACCAACCATCAGGTAAGCATGATAGAAGCTCCATTCTGACTGGCTGTGGTCAAGAAAATAGGGCTCCCTCTCCTATCAGCTTCCAGTTAGGGCATATCAGGAAGGCAGAACACCAACATTAATACCCTTTAGTTCCAAGATGCAGAAGACAAATTCTTGGCAATGTAGCCAAGAGATCAGATATTTTCTTCCCCCTACCCACCCTCATTCCTAGGACAGAAGTTCTCTACTAGGCATAGCAGACCAAGAATTTTGGGACCCTGACTGCAATTGCTTCAACTTATTTGTAGGACACGGGTTCAATGTCAGGAGAGACAAACTGATAAGACTAGACCCTGCCATTTCTGCCTAGCTAATAAAGCAAGGTTGTCATTCTGGTACAAATAAGCCACTGTCCCTGTTCCCTACTCTGCAGCAAAGGCTCAGAAATTTTTCCATAAGAACAGAAAGTTCCTAAACCCTCTCCAAAGGAACTGACTTTGTTTGAAATAGAGTATTGAAAGGTTTAAGCCTAAGGTTCCTCTCAAAAAGAATGGAGACTTCGGTGGTAAGCAATTAAGAGAAAGCTGATAGCTCCATTAGAGCAACAAGCTAAACCATAGGCTCGCTAACTTACCAGAGAGAACGAGGGAGATAGCTCAGGGGAGGCTTTCTGGAGTCAGAACAAACTTCAAAGACTTGACTCAAAAACTAGCCTCACAAAAAATACAATATTTAATTAGATCACAGTGTGCAGCATTTACACTCCAGGGCATTGACAAAAACAATAGAGCAATCATCGAGCAATTAGCACAGCCTAAAAGATGGAGTATTATTCCAGTAGTGGCAGGCAGCTTAATAGAGATCAGAGAAAGAAACAGTCAAAGAGAGTCCTATACAAATCACTGCCATCCCACAGTGACTGTCTCATTCCTAAGGCTGAGCCTCTGAGCAGTGACAGTAATGGCTGCATATCATGGGAAAGTATACACTATTAAAATAGCCTAGCCAAGACATCGGACAAATAAATAAGCAAACAACAACAAAAACAAACCCTGGAACAGGAATGAATCAGTATCCAGCATCACTACAAATATATAAACTAAAATATTCAGTTCTTGACAATAGCAACGATTATAAAAATGCAAGAAACCTACACACATGAAAACAACAGTAAGGGTTCAGATGTTAAATTTAACTGACAGAGACTTCAAAGATTTGAACAATTACAAATGTGTTCAAAAAATTACAGGAAATCATGCTTAAGGAAGTAATGGAAGGTGTGATGACGATGTGTCATCAAATAAAGAATATCAACGAATGGGGCACCTGGGTGGTTTAGTTGATTAAGTGTCCAACTTTGGCTCAGGTCATGATTTCACAGTTCGTGAGTTTGAGCCCCATATCAGGCTCTGTGCTGACAGCTTGGAGCCTGGATCCTGCTTCAGATTCTGTGTCTCCCTCTCTCTGCCCCCTCCCTAGCTTGCGCTCTATCTCTCTCTCTCTCTGTCAAAAATAAATAAACATTTTAAAAATTTTAGTAAAAGAATATCAGTGAAGAAACAGAAATTACATCAAAGAATCAGATAGAAATTCTAGAGTTAAAAAGTACAGTAAATAAAATGAAAAATTCACTACAGGGGTTTTGTAATAGATGTGAACTTACAGAAGAAAGAGTTGGTGAACTTGAAGATATATCAATAGAGATTATGCAATCCAAGAGGAGAGAGAAAAAAAATAAAGAAAATTGAATACATCTTCAGAGAAATGTGCAACACTATTAAGTATACCAACATGCGCATAAAATAGTAATACCAGAAGAAGAGAAAGAGAAAATAACAGAAAAAAAATATTCATAGAAATAACGACTGAAACCCTCCAAAATTTGAAGAAAAACATCCATATACACGTCGAAGAAATGCAACAAAATTCAAGCAGAATAAGTACAAAATTATCTATACCCAAAAACATCACAGTAAAAATGCTGAAAGCCAAAACTAAGGGGAAAGTCTGAAGTAGCAGAGTAAGAGAACTCATCACATACAAGGGAACCACAATAAGAATAGCAGCTAATTTCATATCAGAAACACTAGAGGCCAGAAGTCAGAAGGGTAGCATATTCATAGCACTGAAAGAAAAAGAAATCCATCAAACAAACAAACAAACAAAAACTTTCAAAAACTTAGGTGAAATAAAGACATTTAGAGATTTTTTTTTTAACTAAGAGAATTTGTTATTAACAGATCCACTTTATGGGAAATACTAAATCAAATTCTTCAGGCTAAAAGCAAGTGACATCAGAAAACAATTTAAATTCTTATGAAAAGAAAAGAAAGGCAAATATGTAGTTATAAAAAAACAGTATAAATGCAAATCTCTTCTTTCTTTTATTAACTAATTGAAGAGTATATATACAAAATATTTATTTTTTATATTTGGGCCAATAACATATACAAATATAATGTATTGATAATAGCAACACTAAAGAGAGTAGGTGGAAGCAAACCTGTGCCAGAGCAAGGCAATGACACCATATTGAAATTGTCAAATCCACAGGAACAAATGACGAGAATCAGAAAGGGTAAATAAGAAGGTTAATATAACAAACGCTGAAATATAGCTTGCTCATGTTGTTTTTCTCAGCTTCTTTGAAACATATAAAATTGCATAGATTAACAATTATTACAATATAATGCAGGGTTTATAATAGAAATAGATCCAATTTGCATAATAACAATAGCACAAAAAGGGGGAACAGAAAAAACAGCAATACAGGAGTAACATTTCTATATCTGGGTACAATTAAGCTAGGATAAATTTCTGATAAGTCAAGATGTATAGGGTAAGCCTTAAAGCAACCACTAAAGAAAAAGTCCAAAATAATATATGGAATAGTCACTAAAACAGTTAAAATGTGGCAGTACAAAATATTTTCTTCAGGCAAAAGAAAGTAGTAAAGAAGAAATAAGAGGAAAAAAAAGACACGATTACTACATAAAAATGAAAAGTAAAATGGTAGACATAAATCCAACTGCAGCAAAAATAACACTATATTTGAAAATAATATAAATTTAATCAAAATATAGTAATGATAAGATTGGATAAAAAGGAAAATATGACTAATCTACATGTTTTCTAGGGTAGATAACACTTTAACTTCAATGATACAGATAGATAAAAGTTAAAAGATTTAAAAGCTATATCAGGCAAACAGCATCCACAAGAAAGTTGTAGCAGCTATACTATCAAAGTATAACTTTAAAACAAAATTTATACTAGCGATAAAGAGGGACATTGTGTAATGATTAGAGTGCTGAGCCATCAGGAAGACGCAATAATTATATATATGCATGCCTATAACAACACAGAAAATTCAGGAAGCAAAAACTGACAGAAACAAAGGGAGAGCTAGACAATTCTATACATGTTTGTTAGGTCAAGTTGTTTTATGTCTTTTCAGTCCTTCTATTCCCTTATTAATTTTCTGCCTAGTCATTCTGCCCATTATTGAAAGTGTGGTATACTGGTCTCCTTACTTTATTTGAAAATAATATAAATTTAAAAGTTTGCAAAGGATCTGAATAGACATTTCTACAAAGATATACAAAGGACCAGTACAACATAACAATATGCTTGACATCATTCACCATCAGGAAAATGCAAATCAAACCACAAGGAGACATCACTTCATAACCACCAGGATGGTGAGAATGAAAAAGGCAGGTAATAAAAAGCATTAGCACGGACGTGGAGAATTAGGAGCCCTCACACAGCTGGCAAGAATGTAAAATTCAGCAGCCCACACTGGAAAACCATCTTCAAAAGTTGAGACATAGAGTTACCATATGACCCAACAACTCCATTTCTAGGTATAGTCAACCTTTGTCATTCACACATAGGCATTTGTTAATTTACCTACTTGCAAATACTTACGTGTGGTTACACAAATCAATACTTATGGCTTTTTTGTCATCATTCACGGGCATGTGTGGAGAGACCAAAAGTTTGAGTCACCTGACATACATGATCCCAGCTGAGGTTGAACAAGGCAATGTTCTGCCTTCTTATCTTTTATATTATAAACAAGTGTTATTTTCATGGTGTATTTAGTGCCACATTTTTTGCATTTTGTGCTTTTTGTTGGTGATTTTACTGCCTAAAATGATCCCCAAGAGTAATGCTGAAGTGCTGTCTAGTGTTCGGAAGCACAGGAAGATCATGGTGTTCTTTACAGAGTAAACACATGTGTTAAATAAGTTTTATTCAGGCATGAGTAATGGTGATGCTGGCTGTGAGTTCCACGTTAATTGATAATACTGTACATCCAGAATAAGGAAGAGGAAATTTGTTGATGTGAATGTAAAACCACTCCAGAAAGTTCTATGACAAAGCTATGGGAAAGATGGAAAAGTGGCTAAATTTGTGGATTCATGAACCAATAATGGATAGTGAAAGCATAATTGACAGCATTGTTATAAAGCTAAAAGCCAGTGGGATTTACCACCTTACTCAGAGTCAGGAAAGTTTAAGAGTCTTCTCAGCTAGGGTTTTATTGCAAAGAAATAGTACACATAATCAATCATTTGTAAAGAATATATTAAATAAGGCATCTTTAAATAGAAACACTCATAAAACAAGTTTATGTATTGATCCGTGGACAGAAGTCTTGTGACCAGCAACTTGCAGGCACTTAACCCTGTATTCCCTCTAGAAGCAATGGCTCAGTATTTACTCATTCCGAGTTGGTGACTTTATACAGCATAACAACCATGAAAAATGAGAAATGAATGTATATTCCATTCAAGAGAAATAAAAATACATGTCTACCTAAAAATTTGTACATAAATATTCATAGCAGTATACTTTATAATAGCCCAGAAGTGGAAACAGCCCATGTGGCCATCAACTGAAGAACAGGTAAATAAAATGTGCTGTATCCATACAATGGCATATTAACAGGAAAAAAAATTGTTGAGTGCTGACACATGCCTGCAACACACATGAACCTTGAAAACAGTATGCTAAGTGAAAAAAGCCAATCACAAAAGATCATACATTGTATGATTCCCTTTATGTGAAATTTTCAGAATAGAAAGATCTAGAATTCAGAAAGTAGATTAGTGACTGTCAAGGAGTAGGAGAGCAGGGAGGGAGATGTTAGGGAAGATTGGGAACAAACACTAAGGGGGTTTCTTTCTAGTGATGATGATGCTCAACTTTATTTGGTGATAGTTATACTACTGAATATACAAAAACCCTTGAATCGCACACTTTAAATAGGTGAATTCTATGATATATGAGTTATACCTCAATAAAGCTGTTATAGAAAAAAAAACCTTAAGAGATGTCATTTAAATGATTTCAAAAGTCTAAAGAAATGACACTAGAAGCCTAACTTTCCTTTTTTTTTTCTGGGCATTTTCTGCTTGGAGGAAGATCCATTGAAAAAGGAAAAAATAATGTGAATCATTTTGTTCATGTGGGCTCCTTTGTAATACTTGGAATTCCTCTGAGTACTAGCTGGCTACCCTTGGAATGCTGGTCATTGATGTCTATTTTGGCTAAAGGCATTTTAAGGCCATCATGGAACTCTACCTGCAGCTGCTACGAAGCTACACCTTCAGGCAAGAGCCATCCGAAAGCCCCTGCTAGAGACAGAAGTAACTGAACTTCTCAGTGCATGCCCTGTAGTATGAAGAAATGTCTAACACATGAAAATATTTCCAGTGTGATGCATGTTGTTGCATATACTCTGATATTTAACTTTGAAAAGAGGCAGGAATAGGAAGAATGTCTCTTTCCCTTCTCTCCTCCTTTATGGGGACCTAAAGACCCAGCAGTCATGCTTCTTGCCTGACTGCGGGATCTTGAGCAATCTTGTCTTCCCCTGTCTCTCCCATGTGTCCTGTTCCACTCCATTTAGGTCATGCTGTTCTCTCTCCTCCCAGTCTATTTCAATCACATCCAGACGTCAAGGTCCATTTTATCCAGGAGCCCTTTCAAGATTTCTGTGAACTTCGCCTACATCTTCACTGTTGACGTCTCCCCATCCTTAGTATCTGTGCTGTAAATTTTGATTAGATCTTGGTCTTTGTTTTTTGAGTATTTTTTTTCTTTTTTTGATGTTTATTTATTTTTGAGAGAGAGGGAGAGAAAAAGAGAATATGGGTGGGGGAGGGGCAGAGAGAGAAGGAGACAGAGGATTTGAAGTGGGCTCTGTGCTGAGAGCTGAAAGTCCGATGCAGGGCTCAAATTCACAAACCATGAGATCATGACCTGAGCCATGCTCCAATGCTTACCTGACTAAGCCACCCAGGTGCGCCCCTTATTAGTGTTTTTTAGAATCATCTCTCCAAAAACATCTTGAAGACAAGATTAATTTAGGAATTATACTTCCCTCCATCTCCATTGTCTGCCATGGGTCTGGATACATACAGGAGACTTGATAAACAAGACATTCTCAAGTTGCTGAAGGAATGACTTGAAGTGACCATCCATTAACCAATTCTACCTCAGTCATGCAAATCTGTATCCCACATAAAATAACCTCCCCTTTGCTCTTTTATCAACATTATTGCTTTGTCTCAGGAAAAGACAAATGTCACTGGGCATAAAGTTCATACCCAATACTGATATGTATATAGTGGAAATAGCATGTTATAGTGTGACTTTGCCCACATAAGGATGGGTTCTGCTGGCTAAAAGTGGGTGGTGTCGGGATAGCCTATGGAAAAGGTGCAATGTCTCCATCTGCAGAGTCCACTTTAAAGCCAGCATGAGTGTTGTTTTCCACCATCCACCATTAACTAGAAAGATACATACCCTGTCACTTGGATAGAAACCACACACTCAGTGGATAAAAATCCTCCATTTCCATGGTACTGGTGGGAAATGGTCATTTTGACAATAAAAGAAAGAGAGAAGGAAGATTTTCTACTCAGGAGGGATATAGAATTCGCTGTGTGCATTTGGTATTTGGAAGGCATTGGTTTGTTTTTCAGTCACTGAAGAAATATTTAAACAGATGGTAACAGTACTTATAAGACCCCAAAAGGGAGAAATTAGCCAGGGCTCCTGAGAGAGGATAAATACATAAGTTAGATAAGCCCCACTAACAAAGAGAAGTAGCTAACAAAATTGTTACCAATAAACAGATGTGCCAGAGAGAACAAAGATGGCGTGAGAGGCAGTTGGGAAGACGAGAAGACAAATGTCTAAAAACACTGGACATATCAAAATCTACCAAATGAAAGGTTTTATTGCCTGTTTGGGACATCACTTTAAGATTTAGATGGTGATGAAGCAACCTTAAAATTGTAATCGAATCCATGCCAGAGAGATCTCCTTCATGGCGGCACTATTCACCATCATCATGAACACCCTCAGACTCCAAATATCAGCACAGCTGCCATTTTCTGAGAATCATATGTTCCAAGCATTATATTGGGTGCCTTATAAACTGTGTCACATGTAGCTTTCATAATCATCCCCAGATAAGTTTAAGATTTATTCCTCTTTCCTTTTCCCTCATCTCCTAAACATAATGTATCCCCAAATCTGGTAAACTTGTCCTCCAAATTACATCCCCAAACTGTCTCTCAACCCACTTTTATGTTCTTTTCCCCTTTTTTCTGTTCAAGCCTGAGTGCCTCTCCACTGCATGCCCCTCTTTTACACTCTTCACAACACCTATTTTGCATTCTAAGATTATATGGTTTTGATATTTAAAATCTCTCATTTATTATCTATCTCCTACCACTAAATTATTCAATACTATATGCCCAGTATCTAGAACAGCACTGTCATAGAGTATATAGCTTAAGCCATAAATATGGTCACATTTAAATTTTCTAATAGCCATATTAAAAAAAATTTAAAAACTACTGAAATTATTTTTTAAATATATTTTTTATTTAGTCCAATATATCCAAATTCTTTTTCTTTCAACATGTATTCAACATAAACATTTTTTTTATTTGGGGTGCCTGGGTGGCTCAGTCGGTTGAGCATCTGACTATGGCTCACGTCATGATCTCACGGTTGATGTGTTCGAGCCCCGCATCAGGCTCTGTGCTGACAGCTCAGAGCCTGGAGCCTGCTTCAGATTCTGTGTCTCCCTCTTTCTCTGCCCCTCCCCCACTCATGCTCTGTCGCTCTCTGTCTCAAAAATAAATAAATATTAATTTTTTAATTTATTATTTTATTTGTTTATTTGTTTTTAAATATAATTTATTGTAAAGTTAGCTAACATATAGTGTATGCAGTGTTCTCTTGGTTTCAGGGGTAGATTCCTGTGATTCATCACTCATACACAACACCCAGTGCTCATCCCAACAAGTGTCCTACTCACTGCCCATCACCTATTTTCCCCTCCCCTGTTCCTCACCCTCATCAACCCTCAGTTTCTTCTCTGTTTTTAAGAGTCACTTATGGTTTGTCTCCCTTTTTGTTTGAAACTATTTCTCCCCTTCCCTTCTCCTGTGGTTTTCTGTTAAGTTTCTCAAATTTCATGTATGAGTGAAAACATATGACATCTGTCTTTCTCTGACTGACTTATTACACTTAGCATAATCCAGTTCTATCCATGGTGCTGCAAATGACAGGATTTCATTCTTTCTCATTGTCAAGTAGTAGTCTATTGTTTATATAAACCACATCTTCTTTATCCACTCATCAGTGATGAACATGTGGGTTCTTTCCATAATTTGGTTACTGTTGAAAGTGCTGCTATAAACATTGAGGTACATGTGCCCCTATGAATCAGCACTCCTGTACCCTTTGGATAAATTCCTAGTAGTACTATTGCTGGGTCATAGACTAGTTCTATTTTAAAATTTTTGAGGAATCTCCACACTGTTTTCTAGAATGGCTGCACCAGTTTGTATGCCTGCCAACAGTCCAAGTGGGTTCCTGTTTCTCCACATCCTTGCCAGCATCTTTTGTTTCCTGAGTTGTTAATTTTAGTCATTCTGACTGGTGTGAGGTGGTATCTCAATGTAGTTTTGATTTGTATTTCGCTGATGATGAGTGATGTTGAGCATGTTTTTCATGTATCTGTTGGCCATCTGGATGTCTTCTTGGGAAAAGTTTCTCTTCATGTCTTCTGCCCATTTCTTCACTGGATTATTTGTTTTTCAGGTGTTGAGTTTGGTAGTTCTTTATAGATTTTGGATACTAACCCTTGATCCAATATGTCATTTGCAAATATCTTCTCCCATTCCGTTGGTTGCCTTTTAGTTTTGTTGATTGTTTCCTTTGCAGTGCAGAAGCTTTTTATTTTGATGAGGTCACAATAGTTGATTTTTGCTTTTATTTCCCTTGCCTTTGGAGACATGTTGACTAAGAAGTTGCTGTGGCTGAGGTCAAAGACGTTGTTGCCTGTTTTCTCCTCTAGGGTTTTGATGGTTTCCTGTCTCACATTTAGGTCTTTCATCCATTTTGAGTTTATTTTTGTGTATGATGTGAGAAAGTGATCCAGTTTCATTCTTCTACATGTTGATGTCCAGTTCTCCCAGCACCATTTGCTACAGAGACTCTTTTTCTATGGATACTCTTTCCTGCTTTGTCAAAGATTAGTTGGCCATACATTTGTGGGTCCAATTCTGGGTTCTGTATTCTATACCATTGGTCTATGTGTCTGCTTCTGTGCCAGTACCAAGCTGCCTTTATGATTACAGCTTTGTGATGGAGGCTAAAGTCCAGGATTGTGGCGCCTCCTGCTTTGGTTTTCTTTTTCAGCATTACTTTGGCTATTTGGAGTCTTTTGTGGTTCCATAAAAATTTTAGGATTGTTTGTTCTAGCTCTGAGAAGAATGCTGGTGCAATTTTGATCGGAATTACACTGAATGTGTAGATTTCTTTGGGTGGCATTGACATTTTAACAATATTTGTTCTTCCAATCCATGAGCATGGAATGCTTTTCCATTTCTTTGTGTCTTCAATTTCTCATAACCTTTCTATAGTTTTCACCATATAGATCTTTTACATATTTGGTTAGGTTTATTCCTAGGTATTTTATGGTTCCTGGTGAAATTATAAAAGGAATAGATTTCTTGATTTCTCTTCCTGTTGCTTCATTATTGGTGTAGAGAAATGTAACCGATTTTTGTACATTGATTTTGTATCCTGTGACTTTGCTGAATTTATATATCAGTTCTAGCAGCTTTTTGGTGGAGTCTTTTGGGTTTTCATTCAACATAAAAATTATTAATGAGGTATTTCATATTCTTTTTCTCGTACTAAGATTTTAAAATCTGGCATATATTTTACACTTACAGCACATATCAATTCAAATTATTAACATTTCAAATGTCCATTGGCTTCATGGGATAGGAGCTACTAGATTGGACAGAATAGCTCTAGAATATAGTAATTATTAAATATTATTTGAATTTAAAAAGTAAAAGGGTAAAAAGTAAAGGGTTAGTGAATAAATAAATGAATAAATTCCCATTTTTACAGATCAGGAAAATGAAATTTGCCAATCTGTGATACTTTTAGAATGTGGGAGAGCTGACTTTTGAATTCTTGCCTGGCTAAATTCAAAGTGGTACTATTTCCATCATACTGCACTGGCATCTTGGGTCTGTCTTCTCATCAAAAACTTTCAAGAGCTCTTTATTAAAGAAAAATAAATTCCTTATCATGACATTTAAAGCGCACTACCAAATAACTCTCAGTACACTTTTCTAGTCTTTCTCCCCAGCACTGCTTTTCACACATAATATGCTCCAAGAAAACTGATTTCTTCAAGGTCAGGAACACAAAGGACCTTGCCAGGAGGGTAGCTCAAAATCTCAGCTTTAAATTTCTCTGCTCCTCAGCTCATAGCTGCTTGCCCATGTTGTGCACTGCAAGTGAGTGAAGATTTGATCCATCGGGTCTCATTTTTCTATCAGGTTAAAGAGCAATACTCTTGCTCACTAGACTAAGCTCCTTTCTTATCTCTCCTTATTATCTCTCCCCCAGCACAGCACCTGGCACTTAGTAGCTACCAAAATTGTTGAATAAGTATATGATGGAAAAAATACCAATAAATGAACTCTAGTTATCCTCCAATTATATTGAGTACATCCCTATGTATCCTTGTTCATACGGCTCATCCCACCCAGAAATCCCCCACTTTCTCCATAGGTAAATGTTATTCAAACACCATCTCCTTCATAAAGCCTTCACCAGTACTCCCCACCACAGAAAGCGAGACTTCATTCTTCCTCCATGCCTGCACAACTTCATTTAACCCTCTCCCCACACACTAATACCATTAGTATACATCTTATTATCTCTTATGGAATATTAATTCCTTTGGCTAAAAATGTCTCATCCCAAGCCTCCAGCACAGTGTTTTGTGGCATGTGGTATGAAATACATAAAATATTAAATTGGAGAGGAGCAAATGGTTTCAAAAGACACCAGATTAGGGGCACCTGGGTGGCTCAGTTGGTTAAGAGGCCAACTTCAGCTCAGGTCATGATCTCATGGTTCTTGAGTTTAAGCCCCACGTGGAGCTCTGTGCTGACAGCTCAGAGCCTGGGGCCTTCTTTGGGTTCTGTGTCTCCCTCTCTCTGTCCCTCCCACATTCATGTTCTATCTCTCTCTCTCTCTCAAAAATAAACAAACATTTTTAAAAAGATACCAGTTGAAGCTCTGTCTTTAAATGTACTGCATGTCACTTACAATTACTGAGTCTGAAATGTCTCCCTGTTATATGGGAAACAAAATCTACCCTATCTGTGAGGTAAAAGTCAGAATAAAAGAATGCAATATATGCTTTGTCGTTTAGAAAGTTCTATTCTAATGATATACACACACACACATATATATACACATATATATACATATATATAGTCTAGTGATATAACATATACATATATATGGGTTGAAATGGACTAAAAATTGAGTACATATTACCTTTTTGTATCTTCTTGATGGAGCTTAATTATACCTGACAATTTTCTCACTTTTTTACTGGTGAACATGTGTAATGCCTATCTTTATTCATTATAATATATGCTTCTTGAGGGCAGGAATTTTGTTTTCTTCAGAGGTATATCCTCAGGGTCTGTAAAAGGACCTGTCATAGGTCATTTAATAAATATCTGATGATTGATGAAAATATATATGCAAACAAAATAAAATGAGGATTTTGAGATGTTGGCAGTTTTTTTTTTAATTTCTCTAAATCCCCCAATAAAAACAGAACTGGATAGACAAAGAAGAATCCCACAAAAATATTTATTACAAAACTAGGTGACAAGATATTTCTATAAACCTCAAAATGCAAGGGTAAAATAGAAACCAACAAAAGTTATAAAGACACTGTAGGATATCGGCCTGTGTGCAAGAACATAAAGTGAAGCAATGGGGCACCTGATGGACCTCAGAGCACTAAAACCTCTAATAGCCAGTAAGTGCTCATGACGAAGTCACCTTCCATTGCTTCTATTTCAAAGAAAATTAGGAAACTTCCAGAAAACAATATGAGAGATGAAAGAGATGAATGAGAAAATTCACAAGGGCAGTATAAGAACCACAAAAACAGTTGGAAATAAAAGAATAAATCATTTGAGAAATAAAGACTAAACAAGAAGAAACAGAATATGAATACACATAATGAATAATTCTCTAAGAGAAATAGAAGGCAAAATGGAGGAAAATATTTAAAATTTTTAAAGAGGAGATACAATGAGATTCTATAGTAAATCACAAATTAAAGAAAGACAAACATCATTCAATATATCAATAATAAAAATCCTTGAAAAAGAAAGCCAAAGAAAAGGGAGAAAGCAAGTACACTGGTATTTCCTAAAATTAAAATTAAGAAAAGTATACATTAAAAGAGCATACCTGAAGGTTGATTCAGAATGACTATTGAATTTTAGAGCAACATTTTTAAAGTTTAGTTGAGCCTCAGAGAAAATTACTTATTCATAGAAAAATAAAATTCAGTCACCCTCAGACTTTTCAACTGCAATGTTTTATTCCAAAAACAAATGGGGTAATATATTTTACATTCTCAAGAAATGTGAGCCTAAGTTTTTATATCCAGCAAAACTGACATTTAAATTTAAAAGGCCAAAGTGAAAACAGACAAGAACTCAGGTAACATTGTTTTAATGAGCCTTTCTTGTTGTTGTGCCCATTGGAATATGATTCAAATAACCAAAATGACTAGAGAGACATCAATATAAGAATTAATGATAGGGTGATAGATATATAATGACTGAAAGAATCAAGATGAATGGAGGTTCATACATATAATTTTGTTTAATTATTTATTTATTTTGAGAGAGAGAGGGAGAGTGCAAGCAGGATAGAGGCAGACAGAGATGGAGAGAGTGAATTCCAAGCAGAGTCCTCATCATCAGCTCAGAGCCCAATGTGGGCCTTGACCTCAGGAACCTGAGCCAAGATCTAAGCCAAGATCAAGAGTCAGATGCCCAACAGACTGAGCCACCCAGGCATCTCTGGAGGTTCATATATATAAATGGACGTTGGTATATAGTACGTAATCCCTGTATGCTCAGATAATGTAGATATAGTTTTATAATTTAAAAATAGGGAGAGCGTGTGCTGTGAAAATAGATTTGTCAGTTAGTATTAATATGGTTATTTTGTAGGATGTTATATGTGTAATATTAGATAGAGTAAGTGAGTACTTTTGGGATATTCCAATTTTGTCATTTCCTGAGTCTTTAACACTCAAGATGCTCAACGTGGAAAAAGAGTAAACAGAAGAATATGGGAGAGTAAGCACAAAAGTGTAATCATGATTGAATTGGAAAAATCAGTATTTACTCATGAGGTAGTGGGTAAATATATATATATATATATATATATATATATATATATATATATGTATATATATATATATATATATATATATATATAGTTCTCAGTTCTACCCATCAAAAAGACTAAAAATGATTACAAACTCAATACAACACCCCTAGCATGCAGAAATCCTAGCAATCCTGAAATACCATCACACTAAAAGAGATTCTGTCTTTTGGGGAGAAATAGGTGATTCCAGGAAGTATGTCAAATGAGCCTGGGGTATCCTGTCATACTAGCTAACAAGGAAGCTATCAAAGATCACTACTACAGTTGTGACACAAAGTCTGGGGGCAACTTGAAGAGGCTCCCCCTGGCAAAACATGAGACAATTTGAACTTGAAACTAGGTAGTAGTTGCAATTGATCAAAACCTATCAAACATGTTAAATCTCCACATTCATAACAGTATTTCTTAAAAGCCTATTTGGTCACCTTTGCAGAAAGACAGGAAATCAATCCCTTAATTGGAAAATTGGTAAATAAAAGGACAGACTAAAGCAATTTTTCTGCCTTTTCTAAAAGAACTATAGCACAGAGTATCAAACAGTAAATAGAAAAACTGCTTGTTTAAAATTACTTCAATGAATCAATGAAAAAGAAGTGATAAAAGAAAACAATTTTGCAACCTTCAGTGAATTAATGGATCTAGACATTGAGTATCAACAGCTGCTATCATCACAGAGAGAGAGAAATTAAGATACTATGCACCTTTTGATGAGAGAACTCCACACCATTTAAACTCTTGCCAAATGCGTCTATCCTAAACCCTATCAAGTCTCTGGATCCACCTGCCAATTTGTAAGGAATAGAAAGAATAAAGTGTTAAATGAAACCACAAATACACAATCAGCACAACCTGCACTTTAGATTTTTTTTATGTTTATTTGTTTTTGAGAGAGAGAAAGACAGAGCATGAGCAGGAGAGGGGCAGAGAAAGAAAGAAAGAGGGAGCCAGAATCTGAAGCAGGCCCCTGGCTCTAATTGTCAGCACAGAGCCTGACATGGGGCTTGAACCCACGAACCCTGATATCATGACTTGAACCAAAGTCAGATGCTTAACCAACTAAGCCACACAGGCACCCCAAAACTTGCACTTTAGAAAAGTCTATGGGTCAAATGACTTTGTGTTCTCTTAGGGGTAATTTACAAGGAAAAAAGCAAATGTAGAAAAAACCTATAAACTCAGATAAGTGAAAAAAAAATACATCAAACTTTTAAAAATTGGGCAAGATAAAACTTTGGTAATTAGGAAGGCACAATTTGCAATCTAACTATACAAAAACCTGTGAAAATGGTTCTGGAAAAGTCAGGATAGCAGTTACTTTTTGTGGGACAAAGAGATTCAAGATAGGGATGAGACAAACAGAGAAGCCGTGGGAAGACAGGCTAACATCTATTTATTGACTTGGTAGTGGTACAAGGGTGTTTGCCTTAGAATTTATTAAGTAATACATCCTTCTTTCATAGAATTTGGTATCTCTGCTTTATTTTTAATACAAAAAAATATGAATCCCAGTTTAAAATGCACCTAGCTGGCAGCCCTAAGTGTTTCCCTAAGTACAATTCTAAAATATTAATGAAGGCTGAAAAAGATGGAACACACACTAAAAATTAATTTGATAGACCACCTGATGCCAGGATTTAAAGTGAATTTCTGCCTTCTGTAAGGCATAGGGAGTTCAATTGAGATAAGCTATAAAACTAGAATAATAATAAGATTTCCCTCATAAGGTACTAGTGAGGATTAAATGAATTTATACGTGGAAAGTACTTAGAATGGTGCCTGACCTACAGCAAAAGCTATATTTAGAAATAAGCTATTTTTTATTATAAACCTATCCAGAGTTGCATCTCATAAGAAAGAAACCCCTAAAAAAAAGACACTGTCTGCACCCCGCTGTCCTTCTCCAAAACTCAGATCTGTACCAACAAAAAAGTCATCGAACAGCTATCCTTTATCATGTGGTTTCTTGAACTGATAAACCATTTACTGGTTGTCGTCCTTCTGCATCTATTCGGTGGCATTCATTCCTAGCTACCAGCTGGGGAGGAAATGCAAACACACATATACACTGGTGGACACAGGTTCCCACCTCACCAGCACAAAGATGGGCTAGAGAGGCAGCCCCAGGGAGGCCACAGTGACTCAGCATCTTCGGAACCACAGCTGTGATGTGAGGCATTGACTTCTAATGTTGGAAAACCAGGCAGCTAGGGTAGGAAAAGGTGCTGCTCAGACAGACAGAGAGTTTCTGTGAACTTGAAGAATCTGCAGAAACTACGAATTGCACATTGAGTCACATTTAATAATGTCTCAAAAAAATATGGTTTAGATAGTTAGCTAACTGGACACGAAAAGAAGTCATTTCTTCTCAAATTTATCTACAAATTCAATATAAGAATTTGAAAAATGAAAAAAATGAAAAAAAAATGGCAAAATAATCCTGAATTTCTTCTGCAAGCCAAAAAAAAGAAGAAAAAAAACAGTAAAAAGTTGATATAATTTTAAAAATTAAAAGTAATTTAGCCTCAGATATCAAAAACATTATAAAACTAATAAACTTTAAGGTGGGTTTCTGCTACAGAAAGGTGCAGGTTTATAAAGCAAAATAAAAGCAGGAACAACCAAAGAATACATTCAAATTACTATGTAATATAGGGAAATTTCCAGTCAGCAAGGGAAATGACATTATCAAATAAATGGAAATGGAAGATTTACAACAATTTAGGGAATGTTAAAGCCATAAAACAACTAGAAGAAATAGAAATATTCAGATAATCTCAGGATGAGTTAAGCATTTTAAACATAAAATAAAAAATAGTTTGAAACAAAGATATACATATCCCATTCCATGAACATTAAAATGTTCTGCACATCAAAAAGTACCATGAAGACATTTAAAGAGGCAAACCAAAAGAGATTCTTAAATACTGTGAACTGAGGGTTTCTGGAGGGGAGGAGAATGGGGTATGGGCTAAATGGGTGATGGGCATTAAGGAGGGCACTTTGGGGATGAGTCCTGGGTGATATAGGTAAGTGATGAATCACTGGGTTCTACTCCTAAAACCAATACTACACTGTATGTTAAATAACTTAAATTTAAATAAATGAATAAAAAGAAAATGGTAAACAATATTAACCATATGCATTTTAAAAATGCTTATTTATATGAAGAGCACCAGCAAAGCTGTAAAAGAAAGCTCACCTACTTCAATTTAAGCAGAGAACACAAACTGAAAATGTATAAAGGAAATGTACATGTCCAACAAAAATATGAAAAAAAAGATCAATTATACTGGTAATGAAAGAAATATAAATTTTCTAATGTTACTATTTTACTAATAAAGTTGGGAATATTTTTTTTAACATCTAGTATTATCAAAGGTGAGGAGAAATGAGCTTTGTAAATCACTGCTTTGAGAAGATACAGCCTTTGTGGAGAGTGAATTGAGAATGTACATTTAAAAACTTAAAGACACTTTCTTCTTGACCAGAAATTTATTTTCTGGAAATTTATCCTAAGGAAATTATTAAAGATTTGAGTAAATATATACAAAGTTGTTTGGTAAAGCCCTGATTATTGCAGTCAAATAAGTAAAAATTTATATACTGAATTGAGGATAATATTCAAATGATGGTATATTAGTTATTCAACTGATGTTTAATAAACTGTAGTGTATTATATATTGGTGTAATGGAAAGAAAAGTTATTAAATGAAAACAAGGGTATTCAAATCATAATAGAAGATATTAATGGACATGGAACATGATTCCCGAAGCATTGCTAAATTCCTTCCTTCCACATGTTAAAACAAGTATTCACGGAGTGTCAATCCTGGACTGGGGACAGTGCAGAGAACAATGGAGATGACAGTTCCTGTCATGGAGCTTATATTCTCGTTGGGGAAGCCGATAACAATTAAGATAAACAAGTAAAATACATAGTATGTTAGTCACAATTGCTCAGGAGGAGAAAAAAATAAGGGGAAAATGAGCTTTGTGGAAGAAGTATGTGATAGTTTTTAAAAATGTTTATTTATTTATCTTGAGAGAGAGAGAATGCACCAGCAGGGGAGGGGCAGAGAGAGAAGGAGAGAGAGAATCTCAAGCAGGCTCTGTGCTGATGGATGCCACTCAACACAAGGCTCAAACCCACGTACCGTGAGATCATGACCTGAGCCCAAATCAAGAGTTGTATGCTTAACCAACTGAGACACCCAGGCGCCCTGGAAGAAGTGGGCCAAGAAGACCTCACTGTTGAGGGGACTCTTGATTAACAACCTGAAAGACATGAGGAACTGGTCATTCAGGTATCTGGAGGAATAGTGCTAGGAGCAAAGGGGAACAGCATGGAGAAAAGCACTGAGCATGAGGGGAGCCCATGTGTCTCCTGCCAGCCCCGTGTAGCTGAGCAGAGTTACAGGAGAGGCAATGAGCTCAGGGAGTGGGGGACAGGTGGGAGTGGGCCTAGTGCAAATCACAGGTCGGAGTAAAGACATTCATTGGCCTCCAAGCTGAATGAGATGTGCAGTCATCTAGAGGCAACAATCGGCACGGTCCACATGCTACCACAAAACAAAAAGTGGCATTTGTATATGTATGCTTAGATTTTATTTATATTATGTACATAAGATGGGGGAGAAAAAAAGCAAAAATAAAAAACTAGAAAGATGTGCCTTTAAATATTGAAAAGATTATACCTATATGATTACATAAAATGTGTTTTTTTCTTTGTCCTTTATAAATTATCTAGACATTGCCTATCAACCATGTGCTCCTTTTTTATCTTGAAAAAGAAACAATTTTTTTTTTTAAATTTTTAAAAGAAAGAGTGAGCAAATCTTGATTCCCACCATCCTGGAAGTTCATAAATGGAAAGATCACGCATGTTTAGATGACATTCTCTTTCAGCTCTTTGGGAGACTGAACACTGGATGGAGCAGATCTTCAGGGATGTCTCTGCTGTCATCCACAGTATGACACACCCTAATACCTGGGTCCCCTACCCATGGCCCCTTGTCCAACAGGTTCCCATGTGGGTCAAATGACTTACCCATGCAGACTTCTGAACACACTGTAGGGTCTGCAGCACCTTCACCCTACAAGCCCTGAGGGAAAATGCCAAGGCAGCAAGATGTGGGGTGCCCAAATCTAAAATACCCATGGTTTGTAATCTTTATGTCCCTAAATGCCACTTCCCATCTTCAGTATCTCTAGAGAGGACAATAAGAAACAGACACATGGACTCCAATTCCTGTTGCTATCTTTATTGCTACAGCACCGGGGGAAAGAAGTAAAAGGATCCTAAAGAAAAGAAAAAAATATATAATGGAGGGTTTTAAAACAAAAATAAATAAATATATCCACTGGATTCACTATGAATACTCAGAAAGTCTACATTTTCAAATTGTGGTAGCCAGATCTACAGCATCAACATCACTGGAGAACGGGCTGGAATTATAGATTCCCAGGGTCCCACCCCAGACCTGCTGCATCAATAATTCTGCCAGTGGGACCAAGCTCGGGTGATTCTGTTCTATCTACAGAATGCTCTGAGTCCTCGGCAGGAATTGTTTTCTCAGACTCTCCTGCCCTTTACTGAAGGGAAAGACAGTTTGAATGGGGGTTCAGAATGTCTAGTTTTCCATTAGGGGCTCTTCATTACTGCTTTTTGCTCTGTGGGGTTTTCTTTTTTTTTTCTTTTTAATTTTTTAAGTATATTTATTTTGAAAGAGAGAGAGAGAGAATGAGAGTGGTAGGAGCAGAGAGAGAAGAGAGAGAATCCCCAGCAGGCTCCATGCTGTCAGCACAGAGCTTGATGCAAGGGCTCGAACTCACGAACCATGAGACCATGAGACTGTGACCTGAGACCAAGTCAAGAGTTGGACACTTAACCGACTGAGCCACCCAGGCACCCCCTCTACGAAGGTTTCTAAAAGCAGGATCTCCTCAAGATATCAACACCTACCAAGGCCCATTTACTTTCTTAGCTAGTTTGACTGGGCTGGAGTTGAGTCATCAACACCTTCTCTAATGCAGCATGCAGAGACCACATGCAGCTCTACTTTTTTCCCTTTATTCCCTCAACTGCTAGCATATCTATCATTGAATTTGTTTCACTGGTAAGTTAATCGCTCTGGATAATACACACTGTCCTCTTACAAAACGTTCTAGGCACTTTCTTTTAATAAGGAGACTCGCTGAAACATTCTGTATCTCTTTTATAATCCTGTAATTTTATCTTTGATTGCTCAGTAATACCTTCTTTTCCCAGCAGGGTGGGATCATCTCTTTGCTATTAAACCTTGCACACGCTGAAGGTCCTTAAGGCCCCATGTGAAGGGGCCAGGTGGAAGGTATTCTGAGATTCTCACTTACCATTTAATATATACTTGGTCTCTGATGCAGACCGTACAAAAAGGTCAGAACAAATCACATACTCCTTTCCGTGTCAGTTCAACTAAGCAAGCCTTCCAAAGGAAATACCTTTCTAACAGGAAATATCCAAAAGAAAACATTCAGTAAAAATGTGTATTCCTTGAAAAAACTTATGTAAATTATGTAGTCATCATTTCGGAGAATCTTTCACCACCAGCCAGAGACCGAGTTTAGCAAAGTAAGGTTACTGTGAGCTTGGGTGGTATGTGCCTTTTTGTTTTATTTTTAAAGAAACTTTTTATTTTGGAATAGTTTTAAATCCACAGAAAAGTTGAGATGAGATAGTACAGCAAGTTCCTATATACCCTTCACTCAGCTTCCCCTTATGTTAATATCTTATATAACCATGATACATTTTTCAAAATGAAGAAATTAGCACTGGTACATTACTATGACCTCAACTCTAGACTTAATTCGGCATTCACCAGTTTTTCCTCTCATGTTCTTTTTCTGTTGCAGGATCCAATCCAGGATACCACATTGCACTTAGCATGTTGCTTTTTAGTTCTCTTTTACTTCTTCCTGCCAGCTCCTGGATTGGAACTTCATATAGAATAGCCACTTATAAATAGCTGTTAATTACTAACACAGCACCCCGTGTTTCATAACTGGTAGCAATTCTGCCCTACACATGAGACGACCCATCGCACAGCATCACGAGCCTGCCTCCGAGGTTCAGCTGGCCTTACCCAGACTTTGGCACCCTCCTAGCTACGCCTGGGATTGGAGCAAGAAATCTATTTTGGGCCCACATAAACTGGACAATGTAACCAACCCCTACTGATTCCTATCCTTGAAGACAAAAGTAAGCCAGTTTATTGGGAGGGCAATTCTTTGTAACAATACTCTCAGAATGAGTACAATGACAAATGGTTTAGGAGACGATAGTTATTTTTTTTAGTAATTCCCAGTTTATTCAAAGTCTACAGTATGACAAAGACCTGGGTCAAGGTGGGGAAAAAATCACCCATGATGCCTTAAATAGGACCCTTTTGACAACAGTTACTGTGAAGTTACCTCCTCACTGGCCTCCTACACCATTTCCTCAGTGGATTCACCTCTACAACAAGGAGGGAATAAGAGACACATGCAGAGAAAAACAAACAAACAAGAGTTTAGTCAAAAATGAAGTTAGCAGACCCACACCACGGTCCTTAAGGCAGCTCTAAAGACATGGTTTCTGGGGGTCTAAGATAACAGCTTCCTGAGCAGAAGCATTAGTCTCCACATTCCTGTTAATTCAAGTTCTAATTTCTAATGATATTCTTCCTCTAAGTCTCTGACATACACACACTTCCTAAGGTTCAACTGTGGCATTGAAGCAGAATCTCTGGGACCCTTAGAAATGGAGGGGAAAAAACCCACAAATACTCAGGTCTAATTCTTGGAGGCACTCAGTACTGACCACCCAGGTGAGAAATGGGGTGGGGGACAGAAATAAACCTGGAGAGCCCTTCTTAAATGCATTATTCCAAAGTGATGTTTTTCATTTTTTTTCTTTTTTAAATGAATAAGTTGGCACAAGAATTCAATGAAAACACATTAGAGAAAGCAATGAAAAAATGCAATTGAACACATAGCAAGATACTCAAAGCCGTCTTATGTTCTGTTTTTCCATGACCCAAAGATCACAAACCCCCACACTCCTCAGCAGCCGTATCCTTCCTCAAAGCTAGTTCTGGCCAGGTGTCAAACCTTGGAGACAGTTCCGGTATGTCTTCCAATAGCAAGACCAAGCACCATCTCTGTAATCCTCTGCCTCTCATGAGTTTAGGTCAACAATGGATTTGCCTTTCCATAATTCCAAAGTAAGGAGGAATGTCTGCATCTGAACATACTTATCAGCTTCTTGGCCATATTATTTAGCTTCAAAAAGTTGTTTGAAAACAGCAGTACCATTAATGGTCCAAATGAAAGCAATCTCATTTGGGTGATTGTTGTTATTATGGATGGTGTCAATCAGCATTGTTGAGTATGAATGGCACTAGGATTAGTGCATCATTTGGGGAAAGTGTCCCCAAACTTTCCCTAATATAATTTTTTTTTAATTTTCTAGAAAGTGCTATGACTGTTTTGTATGAATACAAACATTCGTCTGAGGTCAGAAGCACTTGCATCATCTCCCACCCCTGCTGCCATCATCTATTTGAGTTACAGGAAAAGGATGACAGGGAGTGTGACATCAATGGCCAGCTAGGTCACGGGCCAGATAAAATTTCAGAATCATTGGGTAGACTCTTTTAGAAGTCCCTGTCTCCTGACAGCACAATCTGAATGAGGGGAAGGGGGTGGAGAGACAGACTTAGAGGCAGAATAGCAAATGTCATGAGAAAGCTATTTTTAAGCCTTAAGGTGACATTGAGGGTAGAGGTTTCCTGAACTATAGAGCTTTATCTTAAAGCCAAACCATGTGTCTGCATTTTAGAACTATTAGCCAGAAGCATTTTAGGGGGTAGGAAATTTGTGTTTATAACCCGGTAAGTACACAGTCAGATCACAAATATTTTAATGCCACTTCCCCATCTCTCTTCATATGCTTGGAATGTTTTGGTAGCACTCTCTGCTTTTCTTTATAAAAAGCCCTAAATGAGTCCATAAGTAAAATGTCATCAGATATAATAAAGTCATATGCAGATTATTCTCAAAAATTTAATAATAATTCTTTTATTTTCTGTGGTACCCCAAAATAAAACTATGTGATGAAACCCCAAGAGGAAAAGCCAGACTTGGAACACCAACAAACAGCCCTCCCTGGCCAAGAGTGGGCTGAGAAAACTAAGGAGAAATGTCATAGACTGAAGGAAGTACCAATGGAATGATGGGAATCTGCATGTAGAAACAAACTGGCAAATGGAGGCAAACACTGTTTCCACCCAGCTCTACCTGTGAGCCCATGCATATACACAGACACATGCACACACACTTGCACACTCATATACTCATAAGCTAGTCCTCCTAGCCCTCAACATACACACTCTCAACACAAGAATGGCCCACATAGAAGAATAGGTTTTCCAGAGTTGGAGGCCCCACTCCACCACTGGGACAAGGCCATTTCTTCCCCCACCTGACTGACCCTGCAAGTTCATTTTCGCTGTGGGAGAAGATAGAGATGGAGAAGGGTCTCCTCTGAATGCAATAGCACAAGTGTGTCTTGTCAAAATCATGGGAAACCATTTGATGTTCCAGACCATGGCCCACAGAGCATTTCCTGTGAATACCAAGGGCCTAGAAGCCTCTGCATCAGGAAAGAAAAGGAGGGGAGAATGAGCCTCCCTCTGTGAGGCCCTAGCTGTGCTTTCTCATGGAAATCATACTGTAGAGATCGGTTAGGTATAGTTGGAAAGGTTCTATTGATTCTCTGCCTCAGGTATATCATGGATTAGTGAACCAGGTGGAAATCTAACCAGCTTTTAGAGTATTATTTCTATGGAGAAAAGTTTCCAAACTCCAGACAACAGATTCACAAAGGAATTGTTAAAGCACAATACATTTGTGCTTTGGCGACTACTGAGGAGGGGCAGGGCAGGGGCTAGATTTCTCCCCTTTGTCTTGAAGAAAGGCACTACTGGTGGAGAAGGGGGGGTATGCTCTGTGTGGGCAGTGAAACATCCTAAAATGCCATGTGATAAATGCCTCTCACCCTCCCACATGCAGAGCAGCTTCCTCAAGCTCCTGTGGTAGGTGCCCCTTCACTTTGCACCCAGCTAAGATTGTTTCCCAAAGGCTAGGCTAGCTACCCTGCTTAGTTTATATTTCAGTTTTCTCTGTTCTGCGCTTCAACTTCTGAATACAAAAGCCACTTCCTCTCCATCTCAGTTCTCTGCCCAGTTGAATCACCCTGGGATAAAAAACCACATGAAAACAAGTAGAGTGACCACACTCTGGGATTTCCCTTGGTGATGTAATCCAATTAGGATAGGAGGAGAACGGATGACAAAGCCAGGTGCCGTAACTATGGTGGGTCTAAGTCTCACAGGAAGTCAGGATGTAAAATTACTTCCTTGGCTTTGAGTAGGATTTAAAGCTTATTATCTTGCACACAGGTGATGTACTCTGTCAGCCTTCTAGGAAAAGAAAAAGAAAAAAAGTTTGATTTTGTCCTAACCTGTTTTGTAGATCATTGGACAAAGTTTTAAGATGGCATCTAACTTTTCAGTTGTCTGACACATTTGCAGCTATTTATTAATTTTCTACTATTGCTAGGCATCAAAGATGAATAAGATATAGGCTCTGACCTTCAGAAAACTGACAGGAAAGGAGAGAGAATGACACATAACTGGATCAGTTGATTTCAATATGCGATATGTTCTATCATAGGCAAGGGGAGGCATGGCAGACAGAATAACTCTGCTTAAGAGAGTTGGGGCTTTCCTAAAGAAAGAAATATTTAAAATGCATTTTGGTTGGGTGTCTGAAATAAAAATAAGAATAGAAATAAATTTTAATATAAAATAAAATAATAAAATGCATTTTGGAGAATGGATAAGACTTTGCCAAACATGCGAAATGTGGAGATGAGAAAGGAGATGGCACCATCTGGAAAAGAGAAGAAATGCAGAGTCAGGTGCTCAAGGGAGAAAATGAGGTGGACAGGTAGACAGGAGCCAGGACAAAGAGAGGCTCAAGACCTAGGATGAGAAGATGGCACTCACAGCCCTCCATGCTCATCTGTAAAATAGCTGTTCTCACTGAAGGATCACAAGTCAAGACTGTACTTCTTGTTTAATCCATCCATATTCACACTAATAAAGCTGGCATAAAACTCTTTTCCCATCTTCACCTGACTTGCAAGTGAGCCACTTTGCAAGAGACTGTCTGCCTAGCTAGGAGCCAGGCTGCGGGGAGCACACTCAAGAGGGAAGTCATTTCAGAATCACGAGGCATTAGAGTTGCACTTCCTGAGACATCTGTACGTGTGTTTATTCCTGCTTAGTCACCTGGAAGCAACTTAAAAGCACAGGTTTTTCAATTAATTGTAAAGTGGCAATCAGGCTGTGGGGAGAGTGATATGGAAGAGTTAGAGGGATTCATGTCTTGTAGGGGCTGTGTTCACTCAATCCACAAAGAGGCAAAGAGGACCTAATGAAACAAAGCTAACTTAACACCTTTCCTGAGGTGCTTCTCACGGGGCAGTTTCTTTTGTTGTTTTCTTCTTGTGTGTGTGTTTGTATTCATCAGGATCCACTAAGGGGCTAGATATGAATAACTCATGGTAGCATGTATTAGTGACACAACATACACTGCTCTTCTAAATGGGGCGCAAGGAGCCATTGCTTGAAAGCACAATGCTTATTTAGAAATGTTCAGACTTCGCTGATCCTGAGTGGCAATCACAGGGAAGGACCCATCCAACCATTCATTGGGAGGCTCTTGCTCTGGGGCTGTGTACACTAAGGAACTCCTTTAAAATCATGATTTCATTTTTACCTACTGTCAGAGACAGGTCTGCATTTAAATAAACAGGGAGAATGAGAGATAAGAGAAGGACTTTATAAAATCAATGAACATTCTTCTGAACATACAATTATATAATCACATAATTTTTTAAAGGTTTCTCTCAAAATAGAGAGCAAGCAGCAGAGAGAGACAAAAGAGAGAGAATCTCAAGTTGTCTCCATATTGTCATCATGGAGCCTGATGTGGGGCACGAATCAATGAACCACGACATCATGACCTGAGGCAAAATCAAGAGTTTAATGTTCAACCAACTGAGCCACTCAGGTGCCCTTATAATCACATAATTTTGATAATGTTTATCATTATGCCAAGTAAGAATATCCATTCTTCTTTGTCTTTTTTTTCAACAGATACCCATCTTGGAACTGTCTTAGATAAACCTTTTATCTGATTTCCACTACCCCATATTGGTTTTGACAGAGTTCATTATTACCTCAAGTAGTATGCTGGCTAAATGTGACAGACAAGTACTTTCAGAAATAAAATCTTTCCTATTTCCCTAATTAGAACAACATTCTTGCAGACTACCCAGATGCACCTGCCCTTGTGCAAACTCTGAAGGCTAATCATGTTCCCTTTATTTGGTCAAAGAGGTTGTGTGTTAAAGGTGATGGACTGGAGCAAAGCTGTTCCAGATGTATTTTTTTCATTCATCCAGTGCCATCAAGTTCATGGGCTTTTCTAGGCAAACGGTTTCAAAAAATGTAGCCAACCATCAATTATTCAGTAACTGATTAAATAGACTGTCAATTATATGAATCTCTTATTTCTTAATTTTCTCTCTTGACTTTTAGCCTTTCCACCATCTTACTGTAGATGGCTCTTTCCCAGAGAACAGATAATGCAAGTGAACAAAGAGAAGATGGGACTCAGGCAGGCGGTCTCATAGTTAGCTGCTCAGGGCCGCATCAGCTCTGATCCTCCGTGGCCAGTTGAGAATGTACATTACATCAGAGATTGACAGACTATGGCCCTCAGCCCAAATCTGGCCCACTGCCTACTTTTGTAAACAAAGTTTAATTGGAGCACGACCACACTCATTTGCTTGTGTTGTCTACGGCTGGGTTTTGGACTACAACAGCAATGCTGAGTAACTGCAACAGAAGTCATACGGCTCTCAAAGCTTCAAACACTTGGCCCTTTAGAGAAGCAGTTTGCTAACCTTGTCTTAGCTGCTTGGACTGGTGAGTTCAGTTTCTTAGAGCATGATGTGATTAAAGTAAAGCCTTCCATTCTCTACTCCATTTTCTGGATTTCACACTGGCCCCTGATAGGAATATTATAAATGTTAAGGCCCAACAGAAATGTGAAAAGAAAGGGACACCTGGGTGGCTCAGTTGGTTAAGCATCCAACTCTTGATTTCAGCTCAGGCCATGATCTCACAGTTCACGAGATCGAGCCCCGCATTAGGCTCTATGCTGACAGTAAGGAGCCTGCTTGGGGTTCTCTCTCTCCCTCTCTGTCTCTGCTCCTCTCCTGCATTCTCTCTCTTTCTTCCTCCCTCTCTCTCTCTCTCTCTCTCTCTCTCAAAATAAATAAATAAACATTAAAAGAAAAAATAATGTGGAAAAAGATACAAGATATTTTGGAAGGATATTTTTAACTGCAAGTAAAAGAAAACACTAAATCAAGGAATTTTTTATTCTAAGGGATTTTTTTTCTCATATAATAAGTCAAGCACCTGGGTTTGTTTTGTTAGTGGCTTAGCAGCTCAACAAGTACCCAGTTTATTTTGATCTTTCTGACTTTCCATGCTTAGCCTGTCTGATTTTTGCTCCAGGGTACCTCTTCTTAAAGGCCCTAAGGTGGCTGCCAGAGTTCTAGTCATCTCATGCTGACACAGCAATGTCCAGCAGCTGTAAAACAATCTTCTTGAGGCTATTTTTAAGAGCGAAACTATTCTCATAACTGCCATCCCTACCCTCTAGCTTTCTTGCCTTGTATCTCAGTAGCCAGCACAATATCACAGGCTACCATACTAAACTGATGACTGACAAGAACACAGGTCACTGCTTACTCCAATCAAGATTGAGCCCTTGGAGGTGAGATGGATATCTCTCTCCCCTGAAGCTGATGGCTTAGCGAGAACGGTGGGCATGTGAAAGACATTAGGGCTCCGCCAGAAGGAAAAAGAAAAGGGAAGATGGATGTTGGGTAGGCAACCAACAGTGTCAGCTATAGAACGGCATGAGTCCTTTTCCACCACTAGAAGAATAACTCACACAGTATGTCCAATTAGTGACAAACAAGTTGTGCGCCAAGTATAAAGTACAGAACTATATATACACAGTAGAGAATATTTTCTATCTTAAAGATAAAAACTGTTCCATGAACTATCACCATGAACTTGAGTACCTCATTTTATCTCTCTGGATCTTAAGAGGTTAAGACAAGATGAAAATCTCTTCAAGGTCTGGGCTACAAAAACCATTATTAATTCAAAATCTTGAATAAAGGAACACTGCGTATTTGAATAAATATTTTATTTATATGTTTTTTGTATTTATAAGCTGTATTTTTACACAAAGAGTAGGAGCTAACCTTAAAAAACCTAAATACCAAAAGGGAAAATAACTAGTCTTGGGAATTGGTGCTGGCAGAAAATAAGGAAAGGAAAACATTAAAGACAGAGGTAAGGAGAGCATGCAGAAATGCAAACCATATGTTCCTGGAGAGTTGCTGGAAAAGTCACCTAAAAATTGAGTTCTAAGTTCTCTATAATTTAAAACAAGAAGGAAAACACAGTGAGTTATAAAACTGACAACATCCACAAAATAAAATCACAATAATAGTTTAGAGGCAGCTCAGATTTTCTTGATATTAAGACTTCAGACTAATTTCATTCATATTCCTAATAAAGAAGACATTGCAATAAATATTGTTCTTAGTATCAACATTTCAAAGTATGATATATTAAAGTAACGCTACCCACTGAAACCAACAAACTCTAGTATTTCAATACCTTAACACAGTAAAAAATTATTTCTTGCTCATTTAACATTCAGTGCTAGTGTTTCAGGCTGGTGGGTAGCCACTGCTTTCCATATTGTCCGTTCATCCTTCTCTAGGGACTCAGAGCCATCTGCACTTAGCTAAAGCAGAGTTGCTCAATTTTGGCACTATTGGCATTTTAGAACAACGTTCTGTTGTGGAGGGCTGTCCTATGCATTGGAGAGTGTTTAGAAGCATCTTGGGCTACTACCAACTAGATACCAGGAGCATGACAATCAAAAATGCCTGCTAATACTGTCAAATGTCCTCTGGGGGACTGGCTGGGGACTTCTGACTTAGAGTTTAGATAAAGAAAGAGTAGAGAGTCAACTGACACATGAAAAAATGCTCAACATCACTCATCATCAGAGAAATACAAATCAAAACCACAATGAGATATTACCTCACACCAGTCAGAATGGCTAGCATTAAAAACTCAGACAACAACAGATGTTGGCGAGGATGTGGAGAAAGAGGATCCCTTTTGCACTGCTGGTGGGAATGCAAACTGGTGCAGCCATTCTGCAAAACAGTATGGAGGTTCTTCAAACCATTAAAAATAGAACTACCCTAGGACCCAGTAATTGCACTACTAGATGCTTATCCAAGAGATACAGGTGTGCTGTTTCAAAGGTGCACATGCACCCCAATGTTTATAGCAGCACTATCAACAGTAGTCAAAGTATGGAAAGAGCCCAAATGTCCATTGATGGATGAGTGGATAAAGAAGATGTGGTGTGTGTACAATGGTATATTACTCAGCAATCAAAAAGACCGAAATCTTGCCATTTGCAACTATATGGATGGAACTAGAGGATATTATGCTAAGTGAAATTAGTCAATCAGAGAAAGATATATCATATGACTTCACTCATATGAGGACATTAAGGTACAAAATAGATGAACATAAGGGAAGGGAAGCAAAAATAATATAAAAACAGGGAGGGGGACAAAGCATAAGAGACTCTTAAATATGGAGAACAAACAGAGGGTTACTGGAGGGATTGTGGGAGGGGGGATGAGCTAAATTGGTAAGAGGCATTAAGGAATCTACTTGTGAAATCATTGTTGCACTATATGATAACTAACTTGAATGTAAATTTTAAAAAAATAAAAATAAAAAATTCAAATAAAAAAGAGTAGAGAAAACATATCTCCTTTTTATTGATGTATTAATTATACACACACACGATCAGATCTTAAATGTTCAGTTCAACGAGTTTTGACAATTGTTACATCTTTATAATAATCACCAGCCAAAACAAGATGTCAATCATTTCCCATACCCAAAATTCCCTTGTCCAGTTAATCCATCATCCTCTCTCAGGCAACTACTTTCTGATTTCAATCACCGTAGATTAGTTTTGTTTATTCTCGGCCATAATATAAATAGAATTACAAAATATGCATTCTTTTGTGTTTGGCTTCTTTTGCTCAAAACAGTATTCTGAAACTCACGCATGTTATTGCATGAATCAAGAGTTCTTTCCTTCATACTGCTAAGTAGTCTTCTACTGTATGGCAAAGCCACAAATGTGTTTAATCTCTTAACTGCTGAACAATTTCTTTTTTAAACATTTTTTTCCTAAAAGTGATGTGCGTCACTTCTGTTCACAATTCATTGGTGAGAAATAGTATTATAATCTATCTGAATGTAACAAAGCCTGGGAAGCAATGTTTTTACTGGGCAGACACTTGTCAGTGACAATTCTGTCCTCTGAAAGCTGGAACATAAATCTTGTAGGACAGTTAATTATCTCTGTCATATCTAGCATCCAAATGGGAGATCTGTGTATGGCTTTCTGGCCTTTAGGCTAGAAGAGGTAAAACCTACTAGAAGTTCTAGCATGACATAGATAGTAAGTTTTGAAATACACTCTAAAAAACTATCAGCTCTGGAAACATTTTACTAGTCAACCATGCTAAGTAACAAGATAAACTCATATTGTAGTTAATTATTCACAAGTTCTAACCAAATACTAAATAACCAATCAATATCCAAAACAACAGAGAACTTTCAGCTAATGCATATGAATGCTTTATTGTACTTTTTTTTTCTTGAAGGCTCAATATTTTAAAAATAAATTGTTCTTGAATAGAACATGATTGACAAAGTATAAATAGTAGTATATTTGAATAACTGTATTATGTTTAAAATCTACAGACCTGTGATACACAGAAGCCTCAACTTGTATTTCATATATTTGTTTTAAATTAAAAGAAAAAAGATGTCCATAATAATAGAAATGTAAATTGAATATTTATCATAGTTAACTATGAATGGAAGTGCATATTCATGAATTCATAAATATTTTCAGAACAAAATCTTTCCCAGACCAAAAGGGCTGGGACCCTAAAAACAGTGAGAAAACACAGTAGTCTTTTCTGCTTGAGGAATGCTGTAAAGTAAAACAGACCAGCATTCTCTGCTTTATTTTTACTAATGAATAACATACACAAAAAATAAAAGTACATAAAACTGTGATTAAAGATGACTCGATATAAATATATCCCTCATTTCAAAAGATGAGCATATCTATCGCATCATATAAAAATGGACATTTTTTTTACATATTTGCATGAATATGCCATCATATGGTGATCACTTTTGAGTTACCTACCCTAACCTATTCACAACATTTCATCCTTTATTGACTTTCAGATAGTTGATTTGTACACATTGTATATTTCCGTGTAAGTGATTTTTTTAAATGTCTCCAACCTGTGTGCCATAAAATAGTTCAGACCTAAGTATGTACATAGAGGATCTGATGGGCATAGGCCTGGAAAGAGTCTCATAAGGATCTAGGAAGTCCTGGGGAAATAGCGCCCGCTGAAGGAAGGGTCTGGCTCAAAGACAAAGAGTCCTGATAAGTGTGTCTGAAGGAGGAAGGTCAGCCAGTGGCAGGCACTGGGAGGCAGGAAGGCCCAGCACGCTAGGGAGAGCAGGCTTGGGCATCAGTCGGCTTTAGGGAGCTGCAGCACACACAACAAAGATACGGGGGGATGCAGCGCTCAGAGGCCTGGGTGGAAGAGAGGCACCTGCCATTAAGACGGTAGATCAGTGGAAGCAAGGTGCAAGCCATTGGGCTGGATTTGTGTCCAGAAATCCTTTTGCCCGGGAGGCATGGATACTGACAGGAATGGGCTCCTGCCTCAGAATAGCAGCTAAGCCACCAAGACAGGACTCAAGTAAAGGAGGAAGGACAACGTAACATCTGTCTAAAGTATCCAAGTGGCCCATGAGATCAGGATAAGTCTTGGAGCAGGCATGACTGATGCTGATTTCAAGAGTCATGGGACAGACATTCATCATCCCTTCCCCAAAAGGGTTCTGAGGCTTGCATGCCTCACTCAGTCACCCCAGCTGTGGGAAGGAAAGGAATGCAGAATTTGGGAACCAGGGACACCCAGAAGCCACAAGCTGGGCGTGACCTTTTATTTTAAAAAAGAAAAATCATGGGGCACCTGTGTGGCTCAGTCGGTTAAGCATCTGACTTCAGCTCAGGTCATGGTCTCCCAGTTTGTGAGTTCAAGCCCTGCGTTGGGCTCTGTGCTGATAGCTCAGAGCCTGGAGCCTGCTTTGGATTCTGTGTCTTCCCCTCTCTCTGCCCCTCCCCAATGCATGCTCTCTCTCTCTCTCTCAAAAATAATTAAAGATTAAAAAAAAAAAAAAACAAAAGAAAAATCTTGGGGCACGTTTGTGGCTCAGTCGGTTAAGTGCCGGACTTTGGCTCAGGTCATGATCTCCCCATTTGTGAGTTCAAGCACTGCATCAGGCTCTATACTAATAGCTTAGAGCTTGGAGTCTGCTTCAGATTCTGTGTCTCCCTCTCTCTCTCTGCCCCTCCTCCCACTCTCACTCTGTCTCTCTCTCTCTCTCTCTCTCTCTCAAAAATAAACATTAAAAAATGTTTTAAAAAATCTTAACACAGTTGAAAGAAATTGACATTCTTTCATAGGAGCCTGAGTCTACCTTTGCAGAAAGAAAGTTATCACAGGAGTTCAGTGGGCAGAATAGACTCCATCCTTGGACCTCCATTAGCGCTGCTAATGTCTTTCCAAACATCAGAAGCTCTCGTATATTTCAGTTCCAAAACGCCTTGGAACTCTCTTATGTTCTACATTTTCAAAAGTCTTTGCCAGAAAGATGGTAACTGTGTCTAATTTGTAATGCATGCCTAGTCATAATGTTAATTCGCAGGACTAGTATTAATAATATTATACACTTCAAAGTGAATCCTGTATATTCTACAGCATTAACTGGAGTGGTTCAGGCGCCTGTTAACAAGTTACTGAAATTCAGAAGCTTATGGGTTTGTTGGGAAGTCACAGCCTATTACAAGTTGTGTCAAGGCAACTCCAGGGGCAGGCAAAAAAGAATTGCTACTCTCTGCAAAGCCTTAGGCACTGCTTTTGAATTTCATTAAGAAGGACATATCCATGGATTCCAGATAACTATTATAGGTGGGCTTCATCTTAAGAAATATTAGTTATGAAAGGCAGCCTTATAAAATGTCTAAATTAGAAAGAAGTTATTTGCTTCAATAAAGGAGTTTCTATTTAATCAGGAAAAATCATCCATCCATTCGTTCATTCATCCAATAAATGCAGAGCCTTCCCGTGAGTGACTATGCTATGAGTAAGACACGATCCCTGCCCTGAAGGAACTCTCACCCCTGAAGGCAGATATTAACAATTAGCTACATCCAGGAGGTACCAGGTATAAACAAGATGGTCTGAACATTAAAATAAGAGAGGCCAGGGGCGCCTGGGTGGCTCAGTCGGTTAAGCGGCCAACTTCGGCTCAGGTCATGATCTCGTGGTCTGTGGGTTCGAGCCCTGCGTCGGGCTCTGTGCTGACAGCTCAGAGCCTGGAGTCTGTTTGGGATTCTGTGTCTCCCTCTCTCTGACCATCCCCCATTCATGCTCTGTCTCTGTCTCAAAAATAAATAAACGTTAAAAAAAAATTTAAAATAAGAGAGGCCATTTCCAGCAGGAAATTCAAGGAAGGCTTTGCAAAGAAGATGGGAGAGACTCAAAGATAGCAGGATATTAACTGTTAGCGACTGCAGGTAGAAAAGATGAACAAGTTAAACATGCATAAAGGAGTGAGCAAAGAATGAGAACCGGAAGCTATAAGGCATGTGTGAAGCATGGCAAAGAGATCTATTTGAGCGTGGATTTTGACCAAGAGTGGGAATTAGAATTGTAAAGGTAAGTTGAAGCTGAATCAAGAAGAGCCATAAATGCCAGGGAAAGGAATGTGTGATGGATTCTGTTCGGCAATCAAAAGCCCCTAAGCTTTTTGTGAAGAGAAAGAAGAGAATTAATGCTTCTTTAATGAGAACAACATTTGCTTCTGAGATTCTGTGCATCTTCTATAGGGACAGAAGATCGAGAGCAGCAATATCAGATAAAAATATGTCACGAGAGTTTGGTAGAGAAGTGACAGGGGCCCGAGCTCTCATAGTGTCATCCACCGAGTGTGTTTAAGCAGTAATGTCACATGAACTGTTGCCTGGAGGATGTTCCATTGTGCTACACAAGACATGTCACAGAGCTGACAAAATTGAGTACTGAGTACAGATTTTTAGTTGAGACTTCAAAGAGAAGAAGGCTCTTCCTGCCAGAAGAGTTTTTCAGTGGCCCCATCATCAACTACCCTTGAGAAGATGCTGTGCGTGTGCACACACATACACACACACATGCACTCACACACCAGGTTAGAGAGATAGAACTGTAGTGCAGATGCACAGGACCAAACCATGACCAACTTATTGATGAGGGTCTGAAGCAAGTACTGAACATTCCAGAGCAGACCAGACTCTTTGGGGCAAGAGCAGTGGAAGCCTCAGAGAAGATCAGCTTGGAAACGATTTCCTTGGAGTTACCAGTGAAGGTTACTCATCAATTCTTTAGGAAAGAGGAACTGCAGACTGGTCTGAAAATCCACTGTCTACTCTTATGCTTTGTTGCATGTAAAGCTATCCAGAAAACCAAATATTACTCCTCTTGGGTGTATAGATGGCACCCTCTTGTCAGGGCTGCAGAGTACCAAGAGGAATGACCACACTAGGACCCTTCTCAAATTTAAAGTCAGGATTCCTGTGTCAGAGAACATATGTTTGGAGGTGAGAACAAGAAGTTACGGCTTGAGGCTTGGATACATGAGGGAGAGGAGCGAGTGTGACTGGATGTTTGAGCTTGGGTGACTGGGAGAACAGTGATACTCTCAGTCAGATGACAGGCAAGAAGGGGAAATTATTTGGTTAAGATGATCATTTCAGTTGAGAACATGCTGAGTTGGGGTGGGTAATCCAGAGCAAGATGCAGGCACTGGGAAGACAGGATGAAAGACCAGCAGAAAGTTTAGGACACAAGATCAAACATTTCTCAAAATAAATTACAAACCAATAAAAAGATACTCTTGGAGCAAATTATTCACATGTATAACTTCCTAGAACTTTCTCAAAAGTTTAAAATGAGACACACCTTTAATTACCTTAATAGTATATTTGATATTAAATTTAAATTCCTTTTATACATCTTAGAGTAGTAAGTAACCAACTATTTTTAAGGAATTGTATTGTTCTTGTATGTTCCTCACTCTTGGATTAGTCAATACTTTTCTTGAGATAATACTATCATTATGACACAAATTTTTGGATGCAACAATTGCTAGCAACTTAATCTTTAATAGAGGTGGGATGTTTTAAGACATTCTGAGCTTCAGGTGTGCTTTTGATCACAAATTAAGAATCCATAATTTGCGAAACATTGTTGGTGTTTATGATATTTGAAAACACAGAACTAAATTCTAATTCTAAGGATTAAGACATGTTTTGTTTTTCTGTCTTATGGATTTTTCACCCCCATTGTCCCCTAGATGTGCTGACCATTGGAGTTAATGACGCTAAGTCCCTCTAGAAACAATTTATAAAGTGTTTCATACTGCGAGGCAGCCCACCCATGTCCCTTGAACTTAAGGCCATCTGTGCAATTGTTTTTCACCTCTGCATTCAAAAATAAAATAAAACACACCTAAACAAACTCTTGAAACCAAGGGAACACCAGGCCACTAGATTACTAAGTTACTCCATTTCACAAGGACAGAGACTTTATTTATTGTATCCTCAATGGCTACAACACTGTCTGGCATACAGCAGGTGTTCAGTAAATATTTGCTGAATCAATCAATCAATAAATATCAAAGTTAAATTTTTATTTCTTAGCAGACACATTTCTGTCATCTTAGATGGGATTGTTCTCACCTGCGAATAGTGTGTTGCACATCTCAAGACAAAGGATCACTGGCCATCTCCCTTTCAATGCCATTAGACTCCACTGTGACAACCCAAAACACCCTCCCACATTTTCAACTGACTCTTGCTAGGAGGTACTGGTTCCAATTTAAGATCCAGTATGTGAAATGTGTAATTAATGACTGGCATCTGTCTATGAACCACAACCAATTTCATGAGACTCTGAAAAATTAAAGGAAACAAAATATGGAACATTTGGGAGTAGACTTTGATGATTTCCGTATGAAAGAAAAATACCTCCTGCTAAGAAAGCACCCAGCATCCCAGATTCTGAATTTGAAAGGTACTACCAAGTGGAGATACAAAAAAGCAGGAGTGACCTGCTAGCATGATAGCATGTTTTACATTCAGGAAGACCCTGGCAAGCACCGTATCTCAGAAGAAAATATTCATTCGTCTACTCCTCACTATCTATGGAAAAGCATTTTGAGGTTTATAATTAAAGTCAAAGGGGAAGTAGGATTCACTTTACATCATTCAGCAACTTTTCCAGAACACAATTCCATAGGGCTACAGATAGCTACTCCAGAGGCCAAGCTTGAAAGTCCCCTATCAAAAGGAATCTAAATTGTCCAAAATTTAAAACATTAATGTCTCTAAAGACATTAACACAGAAATTATGTTTTTGCAATAATGCCTTCTTATTTGAATTTTGCAACAAATATTTTTGGCTTTAGAATTAAATAAATGTACAAGGATTTGAAAAATACCCTGGGGTGCCTGGGTGGCTCACTTGGCTAAGTGCTGGACTCTTGATGTCAGCTCAGATCATGATCTCATAGTTCAGGAGTTTGAGCCCCACATCAGGCTCTGGGCTGACAGCACAGATCCTGCTTGGGATTCTCTCTCACTCTCTCTTTCTCTGTCCCTCCCCTGCTCGCTCACTCTCTCTCTCTCTCAAAATAAATAAATAATATAAAAATATTTTAAAACTTTTTTAAAAAGGAAAAATACCCTAAATGTATCATATGGACTCTATATCACTTTTTATTGCAAATAATACAATAAAATCAGTATCTATGTTGAGCTAATAATTACAGGGCTGGTTGAGTTTGGGTTTTTAACAACATAAACTATTTCTAGCTCTTTCTTGGGAGAACGCCCATGAGTAGATGCCTGAAAAGACTGGTCTGAGGCACGGCTGACTCCACTTTTAACTGATGGAGCATGTGACAATCTGAACTGCTCGCCAAATTGGATGTTCTAGGCAGAAACTCTACCTTACCATTACTCAAAACTCCAGATTTCATATATCACAGCACAATAGTCAAGATGTATAAGTGGAGCCATAATAGCAAGGAACCCCTGGTGGCGATAAATCTGTGCATGAAGATACTAAATCCCTGACACTTAGCACTGTGCTTGGCACATATTTGGAGTTCAATAAATATTTGCCAAATAAGGGAATGAAAGAGATGACCTTAGTCACACAGGAAATTTAAGTTCTAATCAACATTTTCTGTTTATAGAGGATAAGATAATATTCCATACATTTTATAAGGATTTCCACCAACATGGTTAAATATTTCTAGTGCTCACAAGGATAATACTCAATTATCTGAAAATGATTTTCATCTAGCATAGTCCATTTCTAGACAGTGCCAGATTTTTTAAAGATTCTATTTAAATCCCAGTTAGTGAATATACAGTGTAATATTCATTTCAGGTGTACAATCCAGTGATGCAACACTTACATACAACACCCAGTGCTCATCATAACAACTGCACTCCTTAATCCCCTTCATCTATTTCCCCCATTCCCCCCCGACCACCACCCCTCTGATAACTATCAATTTATTCTCTACACTTAAGAGTCTGTTTCTTAGGTGCCCCTGGGTGGCTGAGTCAGTTAAGCATCTGATTTCAGCTCAGGTCCTGATCTCACAGTTCTTGGGTTCAAGCCTCGCGTCGGGCTCTGTGCTGACAGCTCAGAGCATGGACCTGTTTCACATTCTGTCTCCCTCTCTCTCTGCCCCTCCCCCACTCACACTCTGTCTATCTGTCTCTCTGTCTCTCTCAAAAATAAACATTAAAAAAGTCTGTTTCTTAGTATGTCTCTCTTTTTTTCCCGTTGCTCATTTGTTTTGTTTCTTAAATTCCAGTTAAATGAGTGAAATCATATGGTATTCGTCTTTCTCTGACTTATTTTGCTTACCATAATGCACTCTAGCTCCATCCATGCCATTGAAAATGGCAAGATTTCATTCTTTTTGATGGTTGAGTATTATTCCATTGTATGTGTATACCACTTCTTTTCCATTCATCAGTCAATGGACACTTGGGCTGTTTCCATGATTTAGCTATAGTGGATAATGCTGCTATAAACATCAGGGTGTATGTACCCTTTCGAATCTGTATTTTTGTATCCTTTGCATAAATATCTAGTAGTGCAATTGCTGGGTCATAGGGTAGTTCTCTTTTTAACTTTTTGAGGAACCTCCATACTGTTTCCCAGAGTGACTGCACCAGTGTGTATTCTCACCAACAGTGCATGAGGGTTACCCTTTCTCCACATCCTTGCCAACACCTGTTGTTTCATGTTTGTTGATTTTGCCATTCTGATAGGTGTGAGGTGGTATCTCATGGCAGTTTTTGCTTTTCATTTCTCTGATGATGAGTGATGTTGAGCATCTTTTCATATGTCTGTTGGTCATCCATATGCCTTCCTTGGAAAAATGTCTATTCATGTCTTCTGCCTATTTTTAATTAGTTTCTTCATTTTTGGGGTGTTAAGTTTTATGTTTTTTTTTCTAAATTTTGGATACTAGACCTTTATCAGCTATATCATTTGCAAATATCTTCTCCCCTTCTGAAGGTTGTCTTTTAGTTTTGTTGACTGTTTCCTTTGCTGTACAGAAGTTTTTACTTTGATGCAATCCCAATAGTTTATTTTTGTTTTTGTTTCCCTTGCCTCAGGAAACATATTTAGACAGAAGCAGCTACAGGACAGTGTCGGATTTTTTTTTTAATTACTAAAATACAGGATATGAGTTAGAAACTTGATAAAAATGTTTAGAACTGGTTTTAAGGAGTTAACTCACTCTAAAGCCTGAGGAAATATATTTTTATTTCAGCCACTTTTCCAACTCTCCTCACAGAGAATGGACATTTGAGAAGCCAGCTACCATCACTGGCAAAGTGTGATGCTCAGTGCAGGCAACAGTGCTCTTAAAGCAGTGAGCTAAGCATCTCTCTGGTAAGACACTGCAAACAAAGGCATATGGGCGTTTAACTACAGGAACCACCAAAGTATCTAAAATCCCAGAACAGTGTGCCAGGATACAAGCTTGGAAGGCATCTTTCTTTTACAGAAAAAGAAACAGGCACAGAGAGTCTGAGGGACTTGTTCCAGGCCACATAGTAAGTTGGTAGCCGAGATGAGACTAGGAGTCAGCTCTTCGTAATAGCTAAGAATCCCAGATGAAATACAGAGAACAAAAAAGAGAAAGTTGATAAAAACATCACCTCTCAATGCAGAGCAGGAGAAACACGACAAGCTGTACACCTTCTGACTGTTCAAACCTACAGCCCACCAGGTGGAATGAGGAAGAGCCTGACTCATCCATCTGTGTGCTAGGGCTGCACAATGGTCTCAGTAATATGGGGGAAGAATGCCATCAGAGGAGTTCATTTGTGGGCTGGGGACCTGAGTCTAAGAACACATATAAAGCCTACTCGTAAAAATGATGATGGCTCCTCTAACCTTTTCTGGTCTATTGCAAGGGGCCCACAGTGAAAATGCATAGAGGGAGGGACCCTCTGGACCATGTTATACCAATAACAAGGAGCCAACATCAGTCAGAAAATGGCAGGCACTTTCCCTCAAATTTGGATATTACCCAGAAGGCTTTGCTTTCCTGGTATTGCTATGTTTATATCCTCCAGCACTAAGTGTTAGCTAACAATCTCAAAGTAGCATCCTGTGATATTCATTCAGTAAATATTTATTGAGCACCAACTATGAGAGAAGTAGAATACAAGCACTGGGGATACAGAGCAAAAAGGCATAGCGGCTGCTTAGGAGGAATGTAGTCAAAACTAGAGAAAAACAGTAAGAACAAAGAGCCACCAAAGTGCTCGAAATATTTTGTAAGTACATGACAAGTTGTTGAAGAGGAAAAGGAAGCAGTCCCCAAGGAGGAGAACAGGGTAAGACTGGAGGAAATAGTAGGACAAAGGAAAAGGTCATGAAGGAATGGGTTTTGAATTTGGAAAGGTCCTCTACCAGCTATGTGAAAGGTGAGTAGGGGTGAAGCAAGGAGGGATGCAGAAACCAGAATTACAGCGATTGGAGGAAACAGGTCAGCGAGGCTTACGGGGTGCACAGATGGGACTTACTTATGCGCTGAAAGCAGCAGATGAAAACAATGACCCCAGGTTATCAAGCTTGGAGCCTCATTTACCAAGACTGGAAATGCAGGGAATGGGTTTATTTCTGACTGAACATAAGCCATGCCTCTGGGACTTCCAGATGTCCCATATGGAGAAATCCATGAAGCGTGTGGATATAGAGATCTGGGAGTAGGAGGGAGGGCTGAACATGAGTAGGCAGTGTGGTGACTGAATTCATAGAAACAAGTGAAAGAACACAGATAGAATGTTCAGAAAGAGAAGACATGGGAGCCGAGGCTGGGACCTCTAAGTATATCAGAATTCAACAACTTCATGAAAGGCAAGTCATCAGAGAATGAAAAAAAAGAAAGAAAGAAAGAAAGAAAAGAAATAGGAAATGAAAGAAAAGTCACAGAATCTGGGAACAAGTTTGTTTTAGTAATATTAGAAGTCATTGCTGTCATATGCTCAAATCAGGTGAGAAAAGTACTAAGAAGTCCCACTGGCAGTGGCCATTAACAGGCCACTGCTAACCTTGGCCAACATTGCCTGTTGTCCACGCATGGGTGGGAGGTAAATGAGGTGAGAAGCCATTGTAAACTTGCTCTAGAGAAGGAAGTGAAGTCGAGGGGAGATCTGATTGTTATGTATATATTTATAAGCTATGGATACGCATAGATTTCTCTAGAAATCTCTATCTAGATACAGATTATGGAGAATGACAAAATGTCAACTCTTTAACTTTTTATTTCATCTATTTTATCCTCAGGTTAACTTTTTTTAATGGACAGAATAATAGCACCCACTTCAAAAAGTCACAAGAAAGAATGCATGTAAAACATGTAAAATGCATGTAAAACATGTAAAACATTCAGTTGAGAGTCTTTACTCGGTAAAGCTGGTCACAATGTCACTACCACTGTCACTACTGTAGCTAGGACACTGCAGGTCTGGGAGAACACTGAAAAAAACAAAGCTAAGGGTAAGTGCTGGATGGGTTGGAAAGGAAAGAACGAAGGGGCTGGAAATCTGGGTGAGGTAAAGAGAAGGTAAGAGAAGGTGACTCTGTAGTTAGGAGCTGGAGAGTGAGAGGAATGGGAAGTTGTGACTAGAAGTTCCCATGTTGCATTTTTAACACTTCAGAAGAGGTTCTGTGCTGGATAATAGCAAAGGAGTGGTGAGGAAGGCAACGGGGGGCTGAACTGGAATGGAGACAAAGATCATTCATTGAGAAGACCTTACAGGATGGCTAAAGGAGAGCTAGAGGCTGATGGTGTGTGGCTGGAAAGAACTTGGAAGGAGGAAGGGGTTTTGAAGGATAAACGGAAGAAGTTAGGTGCTAGGAATGGGCTGAACTGCTTGTAGGCCCCCCGGATGGGGGAACCAGCAGCATCTGCTCGTTCGGACAGTGGCCAGAAAGTGCCTTCCACATGGAGAGGGAGTTTTCAGTTGAGCGAAGGCAGTGGAGGAAGTGTTCTCTGCAAAGGCTGAGTGTAAAGGCTGAAGGCTCGCTTGGGGCAGCACAGGACCCCACTGGCTGTACAGGCGGGCCTCAGGGCCTAGGTCCTTCCACCACCTACAAAACAGACTTGAAAAAATCAGCTCTGAAATAGGAAAACAAAAGGGCAAAACTGATATTACTAAATGTTTAATTAAATGTACATAAAACATATCATTATGTCAACTTCATTAATTGTTAAATTTAGTGCTCATAAAAATTTCATTGCGTGTAGAAAACAATTTGTATGTTGGATTTTCCTGCTTTGCAAGAACCCCTGAGTAAGCACAATGACTGTCAAGAAATCGCAGTCGGTTGTAAATTAAATTAGCTTCTTATAATCAAGTAATTTAAAAAGTAAAATTACTATAATTCTTTTGAATGTTTATAACAAAAATAAATTTAATGTGGAATATGGGTGGATGCTAATATATTTGACAGAACATTTGAAAAGCTTCCAGGGGGCCACAACAGGTACCCCGGAGAGAGAGGAAGGATGCCAGAAAGCAGGAGTCAGGAACCCTAAATTCTCATCAAGGAATAAGTTAGAATTTTCTAGTAACTTTACCACTCTCTCCAGCTCAGAGATTCTTAAACTATATGTGCCTTGGATGCCTTCAATAGTCTGATGAAGCCTAGAGACCCCTTCTCAAAATTATGTTTTTAAGTGTATAAAACAAAACACACAGGATTACAAAGGAAACCAACTGCAGTAAAATGCAACTAGCAAAATATTTAATGTGTTTGTGATTAAAAAAAGAGTAATATATATGCTTTTTTTATAAAATAACAAGACTGGTTTCATTTCATAATAGTGATCTGCATAAACGATATTGCAGGATCTCTTCAATAATAGCGTGTGATTTTATTTTATTTTATTTTTTTAATATGAAATGTATTGTCAAATTGGTTTCCATACAACACCCAGTGCTCATCCCAACAGGTGCCCTCCTCAATGCCCATCACCCACTTTCCCCTCCCTCCCACATTCAATAATAGCATGTGATTTTAAAGTAGTGGTGGTTTTTACTGCTGTCAGCTGTCAGGAACTGCTAAAATTACTACGGTTTGTTGCTCACATTTATAGTTGAAAGAAATACTAAATTTCAAGACATCACTGCACATAAAGTCATAATTTTTTTCTATCTAAGTTTACAAATCTCTATAATTCCACCTGTAAATCCCTTGGAAGTTGATGGAACCCAGGTTAAAAACCTTAGCCCTTGGGGCACCTGGGTGGCTCAGTCGGTTAAGTGTCTGACTTCAGCTCAGGTCATGATCTCATGGTTTGTGGGTTCAGCCCTGTGTCAGGCTCTGTGCTGTCAGCTCAGAGCCTCTGATTCTATGTTTCCCTGTCTCTCTGCCCCTCCCCTGCTCATGTTCTGTCTCTGTGTCTCTCTCTCAAAAATAAACATTAAAAAATTAAAACAAAAAACAAAAACAAAAAAACTTTAGCCCTTCTGTAAATCAAATGAACAGGGCAAATGAGGAGCAGGACAGAAACATGCCAGCTGACTCACAGGGACCTCAAGTTCAAAGGCACTCCCTGAAACTTCCATTTCCTCTTTCTCATCTACTTCGTACATTCTGGCAAAGTCTGTTTCAGTTGGTTTTGGTTTCATCTATTTTAGCAAAGCCTCATCCAAACTGTACTGGCCTTTGACAAATACACATACACATGCACACACACACACACACCCCTCAAAGTTAGAAGATAATTTCCTAAATGGTGGGGAGGGAGGGAGACAAAGAACAAAAGTAAGTCAGTAATTAAGGATAAATGATATAAGATAAAAATTGGAAAAGGTGATGGATATTTAGAAAAGATAAACATGCACAGCACATGATAATCAACCTTGCTACTATTTAAAGCTGGATCCACAAAATAATGAAATCTTATTCATTAATACCTACCAAATTAGCAAAGATTAAAAAGATTAATATCTAGGGGCGCCTGGATGACTCAGTCAGTTCAGCATCCAACTCTTGATTTCAGTTCAGGTCATGATCCCAGGGTCCTGGGACTGAGCCCTGTGCTGACAGTGCAGAGCCTGCCTGGGATTTTCTTTCTGAAGCTCTCTCTGCCTCTCCCCCCTTCACGTGTACTTACGTGTGCATGCTCTCTCTCTCTGTCTCTCAAAATAAATCCATAAACATTTTTTAAAACTTTAAAAAATAAATGTTAATAATATCTAGTATTTGTGAGGATGAGTTAAAATGGACATTTTCATACATTGATAGTGAGATATCAGTACAATCTTTTTGGTGGGCAATATGATTTTATTATATCATATTTATTATATTATTTATATATATTATTATTTATATATAATTTGTATATATTATATTATTTATTATATATATTTATATTATATGATTTACATATATATCACAAGGCAATGATTATATATATATATCAAAGGCAATATGATTATATATATATATCAAAAGGCAAAATGCTCATACACTTTAACATAACAATACCACCAGTAGGACTTTATTCTAAATAAATACCTGTACAAGTGGATGAAAACATAATTAAAAAGTTCGCATAACATACATAACTATTAATAAGAGATTGGTCAAGTAAGTTGCAGAATATTCATTCAATATGGTATTAAAAAGATAAAGGATAGGGGCGCCTGGGTGGCGCAGTCGGTTAAGCGTCCGACTTCAGCCAGGTCACGATCTCGCGGTCCGTGAGTTCGAGCCCCGCGTCAGGCTCTGGGCTGATGGCTCAGAGCCTGGAGCCTGTTTCCGATTCTGTGTCTCCCTCTCTCTCTGCCTTTCCCCCGTTCATGCTCTGTCTCTCTCTGTCCCAAAAATAAATAAACGTTGAAAAAAAAAAAGATAAAGGATTAAAAATGGTAAGATGTACATATTAAGTGTTGGTATAGAACTTGACTAAACTGTTTTATTACACAGAACATTATTATGGTGTGATCCCATTTCTGCCAATACGTATATATGTATATATATAGTTAATATATAAATATTATATATAACATATCTAAATGTTATATACGTATACATACGTATAGAAACATAATGATCAAAATGTTATATATATGCAACATATACATATACATGCAGGTATGATCCAAGTAAAAAAACCAGAAAGGATCTCTACCACACTGTTAACAATGATATCTCTCAAGAAAGAGATTTTCATTTTTAACTAAAATAAAACAATATAGGAAATAATAATCACTGTATATCATTTTGTAATCAGAAATGGAAATAACTAAATAGTTCTGTTTGATTAAATGGTAACCTGGTTTCTGTGTCTGCAAAAGGGAGACTTCTTTGAAAGGAGGCTTTGAATAATTGAGCTTTTTCTCTATTCCACAAGAATTCAGGGCTTTAAAACACTTGCTTAATTGGGTCATTTCAGTTAACACCTGAAAGCAGTAACCCAAGATGACAGCTGAGCAGGGAGCTTTCATCCTGATTATTTCCTAACAGTCCCACGATGTCACACAGGAACCCCAGACAGCTGATTCGAGGTTGCCTGCTAAGCATTTCCTAAGAACCAAAAAGTCCACTTTAAAAGTAATGACATTCTACACCGACAGATGTCTGGCTGCAATTCAAGGGCCATTCTGTCGTTCATAGATTCACCCACCCTGCATGCACTAAGTACCTCCACGAAAAAGGACTAATACAATCCTTGCCCTCTGGATCTTATCATGGAGAGAGGGGAGCCCTTGGCATACAGGAAGCACACATACATACATAATGCAAAACAGAACGCTGAGAAGGGGTCACAGGTCATGGTGGTCTTCATGATGCAGGTGCTATTTAAGCTGGACCATGAATGAAAGGTGGGCTTCTCAAGGTATAGAAAGGGGAGAACAGGCTTTCATTCTGGGAGGGTGAAGAGCTTTAACAAAATGAAACAAGGTTAATGGTGAATCTTTCCAGGGATGGGGAGTATCTGATTTGACATGATCTTAGGGCCCATCTGAGTAAATGCCAGGAATGAAGTCCACAAGGTTCACTGGATGGAATAATGAAGGCCTATAAAGGGAGTCTTTGGAGAAAATCACATACCTGGGACCGAAGGTTCCCTGGCACTGCATATTAGATGTCTCTTGAGGGAAGTCAAAGGGATTGATTCACAGATTGTGTCTATCATCCTGGGTTCTTTGCCCAGATACTCCAAGAACTCTGGGCCCCTGGCCAGCAGACATAGAAGACAGCCCTGCCCAAGGGTGGGAACTGGGTAGTGGGGTAGAGACATAGAGGAAAGGCCATGGGGCATGACCTATCTGTAGCTCCCAGCTGGTTGGATCATAATGCTTGATTTCTTTTATGTTTCTATAAAACACAGGGACACCCTGCTCATCAGTGTCCCAGGGGAGGTAAAATAAATGTGATCAGATATATCCAAGGGTCTGTCATTTCTGTCCTAAGTAAAAGAATACATGGGTTCTCTGCCACTTCCAGCACCCTCTGTTGTGTAGTCACCTAGAACTGCTTCATTCTAACTCACAAGTGTCCCTCAAGTTGAGTTACTGAGCAACACCAGCCCTGGATATAGGTCCCTTGCACAGTTCCAGAACTGCATCTTCAGACAGACACATAAAACTATGGACACCACACGCGGCTGGGAAATCCTTTGGCCAGTCTTTGCCCTCGGTATCCTGCAATTCCTATCTAATTTAAGCAAAAATAACAAGTAAGGCAAGCCCTCAGAAGAGGCCATGGGTGCTCTGTCATGAAGCTTGGGTTTTATCTTATAAGAAAGTGCATCATCAAAGCTGTATAAAGAGGATGGGGACAAGATCAGATCTAGATACAAGAAAGGTAATTCCGGTGACAAAACTTCTAGGCTAGATAGAAGACAAGAGAGATTTAGAACAAGGGTCAGGAGGCAGAGGCCTCAAGCCAAGTGGGAGTTGATGAAGGCTTGATCTACTTCTGAAATAGCAAGAAGGGACAAAGATGAGGTGAACAGGGTCAGACAGGGCAGAATCCCAGGATCAGGATGTAGCAGGTGAGCAGAGCCAAATGTAATTCAATAGTTTTCAGCCTGAAGAAATGGAGGAAGTTTGGTATTATGAAATCTTAAGAGGACATATAAGAAGGGAAACAGGTTTTTGTGGGGATAAAAGATAAGTCCACTGAAGTGTGGTTATTCTGGATTGAAATCACCTAAAAGTCCACAATTCTGGGTCCATAGGCTCTATTTTCAATATATAAAAGCAAACTGCAGAGTAGTAATCCAACTAAGTGGCATATGAAAACATCCTCCCTACACTCATATAATTGTATTTTCCACCGTCTCTCTCTCCTTCTCTCTGCCCATCCCCTGCTTGTGCTCTATCAAAATAAATACACTTAAAAACAATTGCATTTTCCAGAACAGAGATTTCTCATTTAAGATTTAATGTTTAAGATTTCTTGCTTAAGATTAAGATGCACACACACACACACACACACACACACACACACACACACACACTCAGAGGAATATTACTTTGCCATAAAAAGAATAAATTTTGCTGTTAGTGACAACATGGGTGAACGTTGAAGGCATTATGCTAAGTGAAACAAATTAAAAAAGGACAAACACTATATGATCTCACTTGTGAATCTAAAAAACAAAAACATAACAAAACATGATTGTAGATACACAGAACAGATTGGTGGTTTCCAGAGGTGGAGGGAGTAGGGGAGACAGATGAAATGGGTAAAGGTTGTGAAGAAGTGCAAACTTCCAGTTATAAAATAAAATCATGGGGATACAAGGTACAGTGTGGTGATCATAGTTAATAATACTGTATTGTATATTTAAAAGTTGCTAAGACAATAAATCTTTAAAGTTGTTACCACAAGAGAAAAAAATTGTAACTATATGTGCAGTGACAGATGTTAACCAGATTTATTATAGTGGTTATTTTGTAATATATATAAATTTTGAATTATCATTATACATCTGAAACTAATACAATATTCTATGTCTATTATACCTCAATTTTTAAAAAGTACAAAAAATATTTAGTGTTCTGAGCAAAACAAAAGACTTAGGCTTATCAGTCATTCACACCTTAGTATGAATTAGCTTATAAGGTCCTTTCCCAAACAAAGGCTTTGGGGGAGAGGTGAAGAGAGTGTCTAAGAGTCAAACACAGTGGTCCTGAGAGGAAATAAAGGTACTGAGAAAAGACTTCTGACTTTCCAACTGAGCCCAGAGCATGAGCTGCTAGACAACATTGCCCCACTTCCAGCTAGAGAATTGGGCTTATCCTATGCTGTCTCTAAGGTCACCTCAACCCCATGTGTCAGAAAGTAAGAAAGCCAAGGGACATTTGATATTTGTTAGTTCTCATCACTCAACTCCCCTCTTGGGAAACAAAAATAGACCATTCGTTACTGTGGTATTGAACATAATGTAGTAAAATGTGCAAAATTTTGTTTTATAGCTAGTTTTATCCTCATTCACTACTTTGATAATAATCAACTAAGCTTCCCTTACACAACACACTCCTGTTTCATGTCATCTCCTAACTGTCCTAATCGCTTCTCCAAGTCAACATGTCTAAACTAAACAGGCTCTCTTCCACAGTCTCCTCTCAATGAACAGCTCTTGTATCTACTGCTATGTAACAAACCACGCCAAAACTTAATGGTCTAAAACCACAACTGTTTGTTTAACTCCATGACTCAGCAGGTCGGCAAGGTAGGCAGGGCTCAGCTGAGTGGTTCTCCAGGTCCGAGCCAGGCTCGCCTGCTCTCCATGTTTGCAGTCAACTGTTCACTTGGCTGATGCTGGCTAGGTTTCGAGATTTATGATGCTTACTCTCTCCACATGTTCTCTCAGCTAGCCCAGACTGGTTGCAAGAGTCCAAGTGTATCAAGAGCCTAAGTGCAAGGCCCACATGTTTTGCAAAGCTCTGCTTGTGATGGATTTGCTGCTAGCCCACCAGTGAAAGCAAAGTGCCTGGCTAAGCCCTGAGTCAGGCTAGGAGGATAATACTAAAGGGCCTGGACACAGAGGTGGAAACAGGGGCACCTGGGTGGCTCAGTTGGTCAAGCATCCGACTTCAGCTCAGGTCATGATCTCGCGGTCCTTGGGTTTAAGCCCTGCATCGGGCTCTGTGCTGACAGCTCGGAGCCTGGAGCCTATTTCAGACTCTGTGTCTCTGTCTCTCTTTCTCTGCCCCTCCCCCACTCATGCTTGCTCGCTCGCTCTCTCTCTCAAAAATGAATAAACGTTAAAAAAAATTAAACACAAAAGAGGTGGAAACAGATTAGGGCCTGTAGTGCAATCAGTTCTCCATTGATGATGTTAACTTTAAATTCTCTCATGTCTGCTCCCTTCTGATCTCTGCTAACTTCTTATTCCCCTAAATCTCTACAACAGACACCTAACAGGTCCACCCACTCCATTCTGGGGCTTCCTTTAGATTTTTCTATACATAGCAACAGAGTGCTTTTTATTTTCATATTTATTTTCATTGAAGAAAAACTGACATATAATTTGAGTTTCAGGTGTACAGAACAGTGATTCAACATTTGCATATACTGCAAACTGATCACCACAGTAAGTCTAGTGACCATCTGTCACCATACAAAGTTAATACAATATTATTGACTGTATTCCCCATGCTGTACTTACAGCTGCATGACTTATTTATTTCTAAACTGTGGAAGCCCGTACCTCTTGATCACTTTCAATCATTTTGCCCACTCCCACCCCTCCCTTCTGGTAATCACCAGTTTATTCTCTGTATCTATCAGTCAGGGTTTTGCTTTGTTTTGTTTGTTTAGATTTCACATAGAAGTGAAATCATGCAATATTTGTCTTTTCTGTCTGGACTCAAGGTCCATCCGTATTATCAAAAATGATAAGATTTTATTCTTTTTTATGGTTGTGTGTGTGTGTGTGTGTGAGTGAGAGAGACATCTTTATCCTTTCATCCACCTTTGATGGACACTTAGATTGCGTCCATATTTTGGCTACTGTAAATAATAAGCAAGAACATAGGGGTCAGAATAATTATTGAAAGCCAAATCTGATTATTTTAGTCTCCTGGCCTAAAACCTTTCAATAGACTTTGGTTGCACTTAAAATAAAAACCCAAACTTCTTAAAATGGCTTGGAAATAATCCTCCACCCTACATATTGAGTTCACCTGTTGTTCAGTTTCATTACTGTGAGAGTGCCCTTTCACTGTTACGTCCCGGTTTGGATGATAAATTACATTGTCACCCTCCCCCTGAAAAGGGGTCTGCCCCTTACTTCAGGACCCTTCTAGCCTCTTCTACCATCACACTTGCTGTGTTCTGCACGAGTCCTTCTCACCTTCTGTCTATCCCCAAAGGCTGTTCCCTCTCCCTGGAATAGTCTTCCCTTACTTCTTTGTCCAGTTAATGCCTGTGCACCCTTCAGAAGCTACTTAGGAATCACTGCCCAGAGAAATCCTCCCTCAATTCCCATACAAGTCACCTCTTCTGAACAATCTCTCTCAGCTCCATGCCCACTTGGCCATGGCATTTATCAGAACTGCCATTTCAACTGAAGGCAAGGACTCTGGGTCTGGCTTTGCTCACCACTTACTCTATGTCTGGAATATACACAAAGCAATTATTAATGGATTACATGCCTAAAATATTACATTAGAAAATAAAAGAAATATTTGAAATTATAAACAATCCACTCATCTCATTTATGAATCATAAGTATCAGTTCCCAGAAAATATTTAAATCACAGTTAATTAAAATTGGAAAGCAGCAAGTGATCACTTAGTCCAGAGGAGGACTAACTTTCTTGGATTTCACTTTCTTGAAGTCCAAGTAAAATGCAGACAGGACTAACAGTTTTCTGTTTTATTTCTAGGTGACAAGACTTGCATTGAGAAGACTTAAAATCCCTTCCAAGCTCAGATATTCTTTGGTTACAATTTACTTTTGCCTTGATAGCCCTTTTTTTCTTCTTTTTCTCTTCCCTTTCCTTCTCCTTCTCTACTTTTTGCATAATTAGCTATGAAAGCAGAGAACTGCTGTCCAGGACACTATGTCACAATGCAAAAAATATATAAAAATGAAAAATCTGTATGGAGAAAGGGATGGGCAGGAAAAATACACTAAAGACCCTTATTTCTTAGTCTCCAGAAAATTTCAGGTCATAAATCCATCTTGAATGTTTCCATCCCCCATTACAACAATGGCTACAATGGATAATGAGAAATCAAACAAACTAATTTGTCAATTCTAGGACATGACATCATGACCATTCATTTCTGGAGTTGCTAATGCCAACCAGTGACCTTCTAGGGTTATGTACAGCTGAAATGTGAAGAGGAAATTTAATTTAAAAAGGTCAACCATCACTCAGTACACCAATAAAACAAGATTTTTTTCCTTTACAATAAAATCTCAAAAATTAAAAAAGAAAACCAACATCGTATCTTATGATATACATTCAGTGCTTATAGCCCAAACTATAATGACTATATGGATGATAACATTTGCTGAGCTCTTGAGTATCTAAAGTCATAGACATTCCTTTAAAGGTCAGCTGTAAAACCGAGTTAATAACTCTGAAGAAAAATGCCTTTTTCCCACCAGGAATTCACAATAAAAATCATCTCCTTCTCTACACAATTTTAACTATGCTTGGCAAAAAGACAAAACTAATAGACAAATTAGACATGATTACAAGACTATTTGGCTATTCAATGTCACAGATCAAGAGGAACGGTTCCTGTTGCAAGCAAGTAATGGCCCTGGTCCACAGTCACTCACATATGCTCCATAGAGAGTTTCGATAGGGTTTAGAGAATGACACGCTCAAACAGCCACATTTTTAATATCTATTAAAGTCACTGTGCCATGACTGCATGATGCCACCTGTGAGCAGGAGGGAGGGGAATATGAGCAACAGCACCGTGCATGTGGCCGAGGGGAGTACGTTCTATCACCCGGAGCTGCTCCAAATATCTGACTCTCTTCCAGCCAGACTGAAATATTGGCATTGGACAACAGCCAAGTAATGACACGACGTACGCGTTCCTCCAAGCAACACTCCAATGTGCTAATGCCAACACCATATTTTTCCCTCTTTGTATTAGTTTAGGTTCTTTAAAACAAGAATGTTATTGAACACTGTAATATTTTCACAGTTTCTCTGGTTCCTTGGCAATTACTTAGGGCTTCTACTGAAAACATCTCTTTCAGCAGCATTTATTTAGTCCTAGAATACAGACCTATGAATTTCCCCCACCAGCTCACTCTAATCAGCTTGTTGTGTTTTCTCCCAGTCAAATATAGTATCAGAAGGAAATACAACCCTTACTCAGTGCATTAGAAAGGAGGAAGGAGTGTAGGGTGCCTGGGTGGCTCAATTAAGTGTCCGACTTTGACTCAGGTCATGATCTCATGGTTTGTGAGTTCAAGCCCCGCATAAGGCTCTGTGCTGACAGGTCAAAGTCTGGAGCCTGCTTCAGATTCTATGTCTCCCTCTCTCTCTGTCTCTCTCTCTCTCTCAAAAATAAACATAAAAAAAGGAAAGGAGGAACGAGTGACAGTTGTTGGACACCCACCTCCCAGGCCCTGTGCTCCTTGCTTTGCATTTACGTGATCATTTTCATCCTTCACAGTAGTCATGGATAAATGGGCTATTGCCACCATTTTTCAGATGACAAAACTAAGTCTTAGAAAGATCAAGGAACTTGACAAAGCCTACCCCACTAGCAGGAATTGGAGGCCATATTCAATCCCAGGGCAGTCCCCAATGCCTGCACTATTCCTTTACATGACACTGAATTGAGTGGCACCATAGTAACCACCTCTCAGATTTTCAATATGTCTGTAAGGCCACCAGCCCTCAGTAGGAACCTGAGAAGAAATGAACAGGATTAGGATGGCCCAGTGAATATTGTCCTAGCTCACTGGAGCCCTGAGAAGAAGAATTCATTGAGCCACTCCCATAAAGAGTGTCCTATAGGAACCTAGAACTACTAATGTCACTGATATGTGAAATGGCTGAGCCAGAAGTGAAATGAAATGCACCAAAGGCAGCCACAGAGATGTGGCTGGGTGGAAAAGGCCCTAGAGTTAGATGACCTCTAGTTTTGTATGCTTCTATTCCTCTCTGAACCTTCTTTATCTCATTTACAAAGTGGGCATTGGTAATGCTCACACAATAAAATTCTCTGAGAATTACCTAAGACCACATAGGCAGAGCTCCCAATATCGTCTGTGATCGGGGGCAGGGGCAGATACATGAGAAAGATTTGCCGGATCCAAGTCCAAAAAGACATTTTACTTCAAATTAGTAGAACTCAGGGCATCATCCCTATTTTTCAAATGTATTTTCTCTAGGCTTTCTGGTGTGTATCAGGGGACATTCATCATTGTCTCAGCATTACCTGCACCAAATCCAGGTCACATGAAGTTATAAATGTATCTTGTATTCTAACGGCACAACCCTTGGCTGCTTCTAGGGCAAGAAGAAAAAATATATATTTCTAAAAGAACATATCAACCCAAACAAAGCCAAACAGTCACAAACCAGAATGTAGTGAAGGAAACAGACTTCTTTGTTCTGCAAGAATAATATTCTGAGCATGAGGAATGCCCATAGGTGACTAAGGAGAAACAGAGAGGGCACGTGGGGTCGCCTAATGGGAAGACAGCAGGCATGATTTATGACATAGCCTTAGAGAGTAAAGACTCACTGTGCTGTGTAGGACAAAGGAAAGAAGGGAGGGAACACCCTCTCACACCCCTCCCTGTAGCCAGGGAAGAGATGGAGATAAATGGACCCCATTTTAAAATGATTAAAAGTGGGTGGTAAAAATTTTCAGGAAAGAGTTTGGATTTCAGAGAAGAACAAACTTAGGTTTTGTGAGACTCTAGGATGTGAATCAAGGAAATCTACGTATCGGGGGAAAATACTGACACAGGAAAGATAGCTTGAGAGGCAGACACCTGAAAAGAGGAAACACAGCAGACAGGGCAAAGAGCCCAAGAACCCAGCTGCCACATGTTCGTGAGCCATCAAGCTGCATTAAGCTGGGTAGAGGCTTCTGGAAACCCCTGCTGGCCCTCTGAAAGGAAACCCAACATATAGGCTGACATCTCAGAGCTGACATTAGAGAGGTCTGTCATCCCCAGAATTCCTTTATTAACTACCCTAAACAAAAACATACTTTGATTTGTGTTCAAGAGCCCATTTGGTGTGCAAAGTGAAAGACACATGTTAAGGCATTTGACCTCTACTCTTCCATGTTTTGCATCATCCAGTAAGTATGATCCACCTGTTTCCTCTGGAGGCAACACCAAAATATCCTACAGAGAAGAACTTCCTATCAGTTTCCTTTTTTCTTATGGCTGAAATTGGGTGGGGATCCGGGAAGGACATTTACCTCCATTAGCTACGCCTCAACTTCTGCACAAACAGCCTTGATATGTGGTAAAATAGGGTCAAGCCTCAAGGGCAGACAAGAAAAGACAGACAACAGCTCATCTCAGAGCAGCCAGTGAGAAGGAAGCTAAATAAGTGAGCAGGTCTTCCAGGGCAGGGTGGTTACAGACTGGCCAGATGGAGCCCGAACATGTGGGTCCCCACCAGAAGCACCTGCTGGGGAGACCAGCCTATGCTATGACAGCATGATCTCCCAAATCCTCCCCCTTTCCTTACGTGTTTCCTGTTTGAAGATCACCCACATGAGACCAAGAACCTGGAGAAGATTCTCATTGAAACAGTGTCCATAGTTCTCAGATTTTCTTAAACCCAATTTCACAAAATCTTCTTTTAACAAAGGCACTTTTATAGGGATATAACCAAAATATAATTTCATGGTAATACTCTGTATGATTTTCCATACAAATGATAGTTTTTTTTAATTAAAACTATTTTTTAATCATAATGATTTTAAAGAAAAAAAATAAGATAATATCTTATCATGAAAATATGAACAGTAATTTATGGAATGCCCCTGTGGGAAGGGGTATAAAGATTAATAAGTTAAGGCCCTTGCCCTCATAAAGTCTAAAACTGTGGGTCTTACCATCTCTGCCTTTCCAACTAAGGAGGAATAGGATGGACCCACTGGGAGTCACTGGATCTAGGTCTTAAGACCACATCTGAGGGGCGCCTGGGTGGCGCAGTCGGTTAAGCGTCTGACTTCAGCCAGGTCACAATCTCACGGTCCGTGAGTTCGAGCCCCGTGTCAGGCTCTGGGCTGATGGCTCAGAGCCTGGAGCCTGTTTCCGATTCTGTGTCTCCCTCTCTCTCTGCCCCTCCCCCATTCATGCTCTGTGTCTCTCTGTCCCAAAAATAAATAAACGTTGAAAAAAAAAAAAGACCACATCTGAGCTGTTCCACCTCCTTAAATAGCCCCGGTCTTCCTACTGGATGCACATGGTTTAACCACCGACAACTTCGGCATCTCTCTCTAGAAGTCCTCCAGGGTACTGATACTATCCTCTCCCCAGCCCTGGCACTTGGTGACAGCCTTGAATTCATTCAGCACACTGTCCTGACACTGGACAACACCTGTAGAGAACCACCTGTAGAGAACCTCTAGCCTGTGCCTCTGTGGGATCCAACTCCTGGCCTGGCCACTGGCATGGCTTCACCCTCCCCATTAGAAATGTAGAAAACCTTCACTGGGAAGAAACTCTGAAGACAAAAGTTCACCAGTCACTGGCTGTCCTCTACCCCTGCACTGGAGGCAAATTTACCTCTATGCAACTTCAGTTCCGCTCAGCCTGGATTAATATGGAACAACCTCGAGAAAGGGTTTTCCTCACATCTTTTCCCCATGCTCAGATCTCCCTGCTCTCTGGCCCTTAAGGAGGAAGAAGACTACTGTGGCTGCAGGAGAGGCGACAGCCACCCAGTGCAAGTTCTGAACTGGAAGCCATTTGGAAACCTTCTTCTGCTTCACATCTATTATCCAACTGATCCATTTTTACTGACTTAATTATCCCTCGAATTTATGTATTTCTCATTGTTTGCTGTTGTCATTAGCCTCATGCACAGCCATCCTCTCAGTGGCCTATTGAAAGCCTGACGCTCACCCATTCACCTCTGCTCTTTTTTCCATTAATCCATTCTCTGCATCTGACATCACTGCCAGCTTCCGTCTCTGAACACCAGCAACACTGGCTTTCATTTTCTTCCTTAAGTGTGCCGTGATTTCTTTGACTGCAGGGCCTTTGACCATGCCGTCCCCTCTGCCTGGCATTCTTCGGCCTCCCGTTGCCTCTTTGACTAGTTAAACCATCCTCACCTTTCAGACACAGCTGAAGCATCATTTGTTCAGGGAGGGTTTCTCTGATCCCAAAGACCTATGATCTCCCCATTTTGTGCTTTTCCATTACTTTCTTTCATTTGTGTATTTGTATGATTTAAAAAAAAAATGGCCATTTCCCCCACTACCCTGTAAACTCTGTCAATACCAACTGCACGTGTTTCCTTCACCATTAAATTCTCGCAATCAACAAAGTACCTGACTCTTAGTAGGAAGTCAATTAACATTTCTCTTAAAAAGGGAATAAATGAAGAATACATAGTAATATGGAGTTCTAGAGCCAAACTGTATTGTGTTTGAACCCTGGCTGTATCATTCACAACAAGGTCTGTGAGTTTACGTAAGATATTTGACCTAAGCTTCAGGCGTCACCCCTTTTAAAATAGAGGCAGTAAAGATGCCTACTTGCATTTGTAAAGTTCAAATAAAATATCTATCAAGTATTTAGTATCGGGCTTGACACATAAAGAGGGCTTCATTCGTGGCCAGCTAACAAGAGAATATATCCAATGATGTGTTAACAGTAAAATCAAAGACCGACTACACTACCTCTGTTGTGGGGGAAAAGTTATTTTCATAGCTGCCTTTGGGGGAATCCTTTTTTTCCTCCCCTCTGGATCAGATTTTAGATAGAAGTAGTAACTATGCTATATATTTTAGCATAAATGAGTTTCAGAACCATAGTGCCAAGCTAGAGACCTAGTATGGGGCCCAGAGAGTCATGTAGAGCCAAGTGCCATACTGCACATTCGCATTAATGAGCAGTTCTGGGTTGTTGTTTTTTTCCTTTAAATTATTATCTGTGTATTTGGAATCTCGATTCCACTTTTGGGTACAGTTTGGAGAGGAATTATTGGACTTTCCAGGACATACCACTGATTTGTAGTGACAAGAACAAGTATTCTAAATCAGGGTTATCTCAAAAAAAGTCCAGAGTCTTGGGTTACCATAAACTGGTGCTGCTGTGCCAATGGCATAAAAAACCTGGTGTCCTCATTGTGTCCACAGTGTTGCAGACTTCAAACAAATTCTTATAACGTAACCCCTTCCTAAATTTCAAGCGATCTGCACTGAAAAAAACCAAAGCAGAACAGCAAGAGTGTCGATTCTCGCTCAGGAGTTTGGAATGATACTTCCTACTGGCCAAAACCTTCAACTTGCTGGCCCCTAATAAACCAAAACTCAAAAGGAACAGAGGGCAAGGCAGCTTGAAGAGTCTGGAATGACATAGGTCATTCTGAGCCTAGGTGGCTCGGTCGGTTGACCATCTGTGTTCAGCTCAGGTCATGATCTTGCAGTTTGTGGGTCTGAGCCCCACATCGTGTTCTGTGCTGACAGCTCAGATCCTGAAGCCTGCTTCAGATTCTGTGTCTCCCTCTCTCTCTGCACCACCCCCCACCCCCGCCCGCTGCCCTCTCTCTGAAAAATAAACATTAAAAAAAATTATTAAAAAAAAAAGGAATGACCAAAATGTGTCATCCCTGTGAGTAGACAGATGCGCAAAAAGAGGAGTGATAACGCCCCCCTTCCTTCACCAAATCTGTCCACTTCACATGGGGGCCAGCAAACACTTTCTGTGAAGGGACACAGGGGAAACAGTTTAGGCTTGTGGGACATACAGTCTATCACAACTGCCCAGCTCTGCCACTGCCCTGTGCATAAAGCTGTAAAGGACTGAGCGTGGCCATGTTCCTAAGATTATGTCTATGGACATTAAAAGGTGAAGTTCATGTATTTTTCACTTGACAGTATATTCTTCTTTTGGTTTTTCCCCCAAATATTTAAGAATGTAAAAACCGTTCTTAGTTCGCAAACTTTACAAGAATAGGCCATGGCTACATTTGGCCAGCAGCTATTTTCTGACCCTTGTTTTAAGACACATCAATAAACACCACCTCACACTTATTGGTGCCCTAATCTTTCCTCAGGTGTTCTCCATGAACACAGCAGGCCTGCCCCTAACTGGACTAGAGAAGTTGTATATCGCACAAGAGACTAACGATCAGAACCAATAGACAAAAAATGTAAAACTCTATTAATGAACGCTACACACACACACACACACACACACACACACACACACACACACACACACTTTACCATTTATCATGCGGCTCCACAAACAGGAAGCTTTTATTTGAGTCCCTGAACAACTCTGAGAGGTAGGCATGGCAGCGTTTATAGGCCCAGATTATAACCATGGCAATTAAGGTTTAGAAAGTCCAAAACAAAGTTGTAAAACTAATATATGTAGCTGAGCCAGGGACAAAATCCCCACTTGTAGCTCTAAACACACAGCTGGAGGCCAAAGCACACAGCTTTGATGGGTAAATGTACCTATCTTTGTGAACTGCTCATGAATTTAGCTGCAGACCACTTGACAAAGCAGAAAACGTTGACAAAGTAAATGTTAATATTGTACGCAGCAGACGTGCAGGCCTTTCCCCACCACCCCACGCTTCACTTTGGTCTCCACTGCTCTACTGAGTGCATTCTGTGTCCCCCAAATTCATGTCCACCTCCAACAGGAGACCTTTGAAAATAGGGTCTTTGCAGATTAATTACAATGAGGTCACACTGGATTATTATAGCAGCTGTCACTCGGATGACTGTCGTTCTTATAAGAGAAGAGAACACATGAAGATACATGCAAGAAGGAGACCAGGTGATGACAAAAGTGGGCAGGCATGATGCAGCTCGAGCCAAGGAACACCGAAGGCTGCCAGCAACCACCAGCAGAGAGGTGAGAAGCACAGAACCGATTTTCAATCAGACCCTCCAGAGAGAGGCCCTGCCTACACCTTGATTCAGACTTGGAGCCTCAAGGACTGTGAGAAAATAAATTTCTGTTGTTTTTAGCCACCCAGTTTCTGGTAATTTGTTACAGCCATCCTGGGAAAGTAACACAGCCTCCCACCGGCATTTTATACTCTAGAAATACCTTTGAATTTTGCTTCGCTGAAGACATTACTCATTTTGGCTCCACACTCAGAAGAGCACTTTGCCCCCCCCATTCACTGGGCTCACCCACGTGTATCCCTCAAGAATCAGTTCAGCGTCACTTTTTCCAGGCAACTCTGTCCTGCCCCATCCCACCAGGAAAAGTTGGGGACCCCTCCAGTGTGCTAGATGACACCCTGGGATATGTCTTGTGGGAGCACCCGTATCCATGGGAGCACCTGCACAGCCACCACACTGTCTTAAAAAACATGACCACACATTGGATCACCCCCAACCTGAACTAGATCCTGATCTCTCCTGGGGAAGGGCCCATGTCCTTACTAGCTGATTACCACCTATCTCAGGAAGTGGCATGGTGAGCTACTTTGCAGAACCAGAGGAATTTTCTTTCATTTTGTTTTGTCTTTCCCTAGCCTTGTCTTTGCCACTTGCCATTGGTATGACCAGAGTCAAGTGACTTAATTTCTCTATTTCAGTTTACTTTTCTGTAAAGTGGGGATAATGATAGTTTCCACCCTATACAGGAGTGAGGATTAAATGTGTTAATGTATGTAAAGCATTTAGAATATAAGTAGGAGGTACCTGCTAAGCACCAGCTATTATTACTTTGCCCCAGAACAGCAGTGCTCTCTGGCTCTGGACCCAGCAATGGCTTCAATGTCTAAATATAAGACAGAATTTCAAGATATGTGGGAGAAGCCTAGGAATAGAACTTAGGGAAGCAGGGAGGGTCTCAGCCTCAGGCCTGACCAATTTGGGCAAGTCATGGTACTTCTTTGGACCTTTTTTTCACCTTCATCACAAAACAGTCAGATTAGATAGTCCTCCTGACCTGGAACCCAGGATTTTAGGGACCCATGAAACTGACTCTGGAGGTGCTCCAGCTCTGCTGAATATTCCAGACCTATAGGAAATCATGTAAGTGTTTAAAAGTGAGAAGCTTGATTACACCAACCAAATGTCAAGTTTTTCCACTTAGGAGGAATTCTATTAACTCGATGTAAAAACACTATGTACTTAATACTGACTGGTGGTTTTTGTTGGCAGTTACTTATCCTTACAGAATAAAATTAAATGTAAAATGAAATCATCCTTTTACTTAAAAATGTTGTTTCTTAAGTAGACATTTTTTTTTTCCAAAGCAAGTGAGAAGATACTAAAAAGTATCTTGAAAACCTGAGACTCTCAATGAACTAGATGCGCTCTACGTTCCTTTTTGGCTCTAATGCTCACAGGATTACAGAAAATTTCTCTAAGGCAATCAACTATAACAATTTATTTCGCATTTAATTTTACTCTGTGGCCTCAGGAGGAAAATGTCTTGCTCTAAGATTTCAGGGAAAAAAAAAAAAACAGAAGATCCGAATGAGCATTTGAAGCACACGAAGGGGGAATTTAAAAAGCTGGAAATACCAGGTTAAGAGGCAGAAATGAATTTTAAGTTTTTGAAAAGCAACAACAAAGTCAAATAACCTGGAGTAGAAATGACAATTGACCCTGGGAATAATCATAGGCACTTGTGTTCATGTGTATGTAGACTTGGAGTTACTGCATATTCCCAGAGGGCTAAGAAGTAGGGAGGGAGGGATGGCTGCCATTACTTATCAGCCCTATCAGTTTTAGGGATCACTGTGGGGCCAAGGTTCAGGTGCATTTAGGGATTGGAGACTCAGAAACAAGTTTTCTCTGTTTTTGGAAGTCACTCACTTTGTTGGGTAATCAGGGTGGCCATGAAACTATTTCCAGCCAAGACTGTGCTACAAACCTGTCACAGCCCCAGGAAGCAGGGCAGTGGGGAGGATGTGCAAGGATGGAGAGGCAGGTGGAACAGAGTGTTACATTCTTCTAAGACACAGGGTATTTGTGGAGAGGGAATCAATAATAATAATGCAGGTAGAAAGAGCTTTGAAAATAAAGTGCTGAATAAATAAGTTATCTTATTTGGACCTTATGCTAAACCTGTACACTGATGTTATTTTTATCCCCATTTTATAGCCCTGTGGAAATAAACAAGACCAACCAAATGAGAAAAAGAAAGGCTATTTATTTAGAGCTTACTAGAGCAAGAATGTCAGTCACTATCACTTGCCTTGGAGAAGACTCCAAGGCAAACGGTAAGTGGGAAACCTTTGTAACGGAATAAAGGGGAGGACTCAGGTATGCCCTGATTGGAGACTGCTTGTGTGCGGAAGCTGTAGGTAGGCGAACTAGAGGTGGACGTCCTATGTGATTGTTTAGGAGTGCCTATTTGGCTTTCTCTGGCTGGTTCCAAACAGGGAGCAGGGACAAAAATTAGGAAAGCTATCAAGTATTAATCAAGTCCAGACCATTTGGGGCCTATTGTTACAGGGGTTATGGTTTGGCTTCCTGGATTGTTACTAGAGATAACGGTCTGACTTCCTACAAGTTTAACTTAGGCAGGCTTCCGGGGCTGTTTTCTATACACTAATGGGTTGGACTCCCAGGATGGTTGCTATAGGTTATGGGTCAAAGTTCTATTTTTATTTATTTATTTATTTATTTATTTATTTATTTATTTAATTTATTTTAAAGTATAGTTGAAACCCAATGTTATATTAGCTTCAGGTGTATCAAAGTTCTATTTCCATATGGCTGGCCATTGTTTATTTGCATATTAAGCCTTTCAACCCTAAGGTATGAGTCTGTACAAAAGAAAGTTGGCCAAATAATTACCAGTTTCAACTTTCACAGCCCCAGTGAGGGACTGGGGTGGCTTCCATGCTATATCCAGCATGTCAAAATGCCTAAGGTAAATGATGTATTTACCTATGAAATGTATGCACAAACAAACCCTCATAAAATCATCAACAATCTCTTTCAAAAAGTAGAGTCATTATGTTGCTTTTTCTGCTTACTGATTTGGTCTTATACTATGATTACAGAAAGCTATAGAATATGATTTAATAAATAAATCGTTGGCAGAAATGTCTGGGTGGCTCAGTTGATGAAGTGTCTGACTCTTGATTTCAGCTCAGGTCATGATCTCATGGTTTGTGAGTTAGAGCTCCATGTTGGGCTCTGCACTGACAGCACAGAGCCTGCTTGAGATTCTTTCTCTCCTTCTCTCTCTTCCCCTCCCCTGCTTACACATGCACATATGCTCTCCCTGTCTCTCCCGTCCACTCTTGCAAAATAAATAAATAAACATTAAAAAAAAAAAAACAGACCATTAGTAGATCCAAGTTTTCAAAACTCAGGATACACCAGAGGAAAAAGTTCTCAAAGGGGTCTTTGGTAAAGAATCTTTGCAAATACTTCCTGTTCTAAAAATCCAAACATCTTCCCCTCCATAAATCATTCCCAGTGCTACTGGCAGAACCAGGGCCTGAGTGGGTAAATCATGGGTCTGACCAGAATGGCAAAGACCATGTCCTCAAGTAACACCAGTTGAATCCCAGTGTCCCCCTTCTGTCTGCGCAGTCAAGCCCTCCCTAGGAGCTCAGACATAAGTAAGTACAACATTCATGATTAGAACTTGAGCAGATAGAAAATAATCTGTGTTCCAAGAGCTAATTGTCAAATGTATATGAACCCTATTGTTTTTGACTATTATGATAAGACATGAAAAAGCTACTGAATGAAGTGACACGGGCATCATTGCTGGATAATTTCAGAGAAAAGGAACTAATTCTGTCCTCTCCACTAATGGAAAGATGGAAAGCAGTACTCTGCTGTAGCTACAAGATTCTTATACCACATGAAAGCTGGCTCAGGTCAACTCTCCTGAGGTTTAATAAGTTATTTGGATAGGAATACACCCAAGAGTGCACCTGTCTCCTCTCCCCGCCCCCACCTCCTCCAACTGGTACCATCCATTCAAGCCCAAGGACCCCACCTCAAATGCCAACTCTCAGTAACACCATCCCCGAGCAACTCGTCCTGGCATGGATAACTTGCCCTTTGTCTCCATGGGATTTTGTGTAGAATCTTAAACACCTACACTGTGCAATTACAGCAATTTTTTTATACAATGTTGATCTCCCTCACTCCACTCTGAGTTTCTTTAAGGCAAATCTGGGCCTTATTCATCTCTCTTTCCTCAGTACTTTGCATATAACAGTACACCTCACATAAGCCCAGTGAGGAAAGGGTGATTATTATAGTCTCATTGAGGAAACAGGTTGAGAGAGATCAATTATTTGCCCAAGGTCATAAGGCTAAGAGCTGACAGAACCAGTCTCTGTCCCACTTCTTAGCAGCTTGAAAAGTTTTTGTGACATCTTTTCCCTCTAATAAGCTCTAAATGCTGCTTCACCAAGGCAGTAAAGACAACTCCACAGTGTTCCAGATTAGCCTGCGCATGAATAGCTCATGTGCGATGTAAGAGGCGTGCTTGGAATTCGTTAACACCAGCCCTGATGCTCACTACTCATGGTCATCCACAGTTCTCTTGTTCTCTCTTTTTCTCTTGTGAAGAACACACAAGTGTGGTTCTTGTCAAGTGTCTTCAATGATCATATATTAATTTTTAATAAGAAAAGAAGACTGCCATCTATAAGGCAGCAGAAGGAGAAAGGAATCACAAGCATAAGCAAGAGTGTAGGGCATAAATTCTATGCCTGCAGCCTCCTCAGTGCTCAAAGGACAAGCGATTTCTGTTTCATCTGCAGTGTTTATCACAGAGGACCTCTGCAATGGATGGATATGAATATTCCACTCATTAGGAAAAGTAAGCCCTACTGGGAGGAAGGAATATTTATTTATCAGTCCCTGCTTTGGCCTGGCTGAAGTAAACCCTTTGCTCTGACCTTACATCCTCAAAGCAACTTCCTAATTGTCATTTTATTCCCAAGTAAATGTTCCCTCAGGGAGAGGGGCACTGATCAAAACCCTCAGTATTTTTATTTGCAAGATGTGCACAGTATTTACAAAGGAACGAATTGGCATTCAGTTTTAGACACCAAAGGAAAAATAAAATATGTTAATAGCAAAGTATCTGATATTTCTGGCAGGTTTTCTCCTTAGGCCATCCTTCCTACTTTTGTTTATCTTCTGATGGCTCCTGCCTTCCCTCAGCCAGCTGCTCTCTGTTCCTTCTGTGCATTCTTTCTCGGCTCTGCCCTAGTGTGGAATCATCACAAAGTTCTCCAACACCATACTGGCAAGTTTGGGCGGGAAAAAGGGAAAAGACTTGCTTACATGTAACATTTTCTGTAGTATTTAATGAGAATAATTTCTACTCACTTAGCTTTTCTGCTAAGGTGGACATGACTATGCTTCCTAGACTTGCAAAGTTCTTAGCAAATGGAACAAATCATCTAAGTTTATCGGACGGTGCCAGATACTCACATTTTCTGACCGGAGCCTCTTGGCAGGACACCCGCCATCCCTGGGGTGAAGCATGTAATACAGTCGGACTTTGCTTGCATGTTTTCGACTCTGGGAAGGAAAAGCAGAAGCAAATACTATGAAAGAGAAATCATTTTAAACCCTTGGAAACTTAGCCAGTGACCGTAAGTGCAAAGTAGTACTTTCATTAAAAACACTTCCCCACACTCCTGAGGATTACGTGGGGTGAAGTTTCACATAGGTTTAGTGACTTGCCCAAAGTTATAAAGCCAACATAATTTCAGGATTAGAAAACACAGTTAAAGAAGAAAGTTAAAGTTAAAACACTGGGATCTTGAAGCATAGGGTGCATAATATATTTAATTGTCCTCAAAATAAGAATGGGTCAGCAGAAAGAACAATACAAGGATCAACTGTGATGGAAAGCTTAGATCCCCTGCCTTGTCTCACCCTCCCACTCCCCTGCCATGAGGATCTTGGGACAGTGCCCCCCCTCCCCCTCCTGGGAGTTGGCACTCATAGTATCTCCAACAGAAGGCTTTATCTCTGGTTCTCCCATGCTAGATAGAGCCTCCTTAATAAGCTATCAAAAGAGATCTTCCCAAGTCAGATATCATAAGCAAACAAAAGATATCATATGCAAGCCCGAGGACTGATCAGAGCCCAAGTTGCATGCAAGCAGGCAAAGCAGTTGAACAAATAAAGTTCCACATCCTGTAGGATCAGCAGGACTATGGGTTTCTGCCTGTATTGAATGGTCCACACCCAGCATGGAGAATTGACCTCGTCTTAGTTCTATCTTTCTTCTACTACTTTGCTCAACAGGGAGCCCACCTGAACTTCCCACACCTTTAAAGAACCCTACAGTTTTAACTCCCAAGTTGCTACCTGTGGCAGGATGGTAGAGTGAAAAGAGCACCACCAGTGACAAGTTCAGATCCCAAGTGCAGCTCCACCACCATCTGGCTGTGTGATATTGAGCAAGTCAGTCTAATTTGTTTATAGCTAAAATGAGTCTCTTTTTCTCGGTGTACAAAATGAACGTGATATTTATTAGGGTTGCTGTGAGAATCAAATGAGGCAGCGCCTATGAAAAACTGCAGTCCATATAATGCTTAACGTGTCTCACCAGCAAGTGCACCAATCCTGAACTCTGAATCTGTACTGCTCTGATGTGCATTCTCCTTGAATCCATCACTATCTAATTCCCATCGCCTATCCCTTTCCTTTGCTCAGGGCTGATTTCTTTCTTCTCCAGGCATTGGTTCTGCTTTGCCTTTACTTACAGTTGGGGCCCAGCCAAGCTCCTGCAATGATGGTTTGCCTTCATGGATTAGCCACAAAGGCAAAATGATTTTCGGAGAACGCAAGGCAAATTGCAACTTGTTTACAGGATATGATATAAATCCCTCTGTCTCATTTTCCTTCTTTATCACATTTTCATCCCCTTATTGTGCCCAAAGCAAGAAAACCATGCTTCTAAAACAGTCCTTGAACACTTTCAAGGCCTTTAAATGGGTTTAAAATTGTTAATGGAACATGAATGATATTACAGACATATAAAGGTACTGGAGTGTGATTTTGAAATACATTTGTAGCCATTTCCAGGTTGTATTATAAGTTTTAATCACGGGTTACCTGGAGTCTTGTTTGCCTGGGAGATTGGTAGGACAGTGAAATAGAGACCTATGTGGACCTGTGCCAGATGATTTCAACAGCATTGTTCAGCTGCTGCACAGTTCTGAGAATGATGCAGTGCAGACTGGTACAGTTTTTTGCAGATAAATATGTTGATTACTAAAATCTGTATACAGTTTCCAGTTTTGTTAGTTTTTTGGAGGTAAGGAGTAGTGGTAAAGTTAAGAATACTGCTACAGTCAAAAAGAGAAAAAAGAACCATTAAACACCTGCAGGATGCTGAATGTGGCCACAGAGCCTGGGCTGGAGAAAAGCACAACAGACAGGTAATTAGTGAAAAGACAAAGCAGTACCAGTGTGAGCTCAAAGCCAGCGGAAGTGGGCTTTCAAAGTTTCATTTTTTCCCTTAGAAGAATGTATCACATTACCTACCACCATCAATCTACTCAAAGCCCTGGATTCCTAGACAACAAAATCACATCCAAATTGGAAATCTCATAATGTGGCCTGTTTCATGGTTGGAGTTCTTCTCTTTGCTAAAATACTACATTTCTTTCCAAAAGATTCTTCCCAGCAAAGGCAGAGCTCACTGGATTATTTAATTGCAGCTTGACAAAACTAGTAAGAACCCATTAGCTAAAAAGAAAAGGGAAGCAAATGATAAGTCTGCTGTAAAGCCATTAGTGATGAGAGATGTTGGGATTTGAGTCTTATTAGCAATTTTCTTCATTAAAGGCCAGTTTTTCTCCTCAGCGCTGCCAGCCTCTAATTTTGACAGAAGGACTGACTGCCCTCCAGGTACTGTCTTTGTCCTTGTGTATGGGTGAAGAAAAACAGTGCTTTGGAAAATCCCACCTCATTCAGGAATGATGGCAGAGACATCCTAGTTCATCATTTCTCTGTTTCTCTATTGCCTGGTCTTCCTTATTGCCTCTGCCCTCCTGCAGCTTTTCCTGGGCTGCCTGAACGGGGTCCAATGCCTTTCCCACCCACAAGCCAACCCTAGCTTCAGGCAGACAGTAAAAGCTCCAAAGGCAGTCCACTTCTCAGTGAGAAGAGTGTGGAGCCACCCTTCCAGTTAGACTGATTCAAACCCAACACCACTTCCAAATGATGTTGGTTGAGAAAGAGAAAGAGGCAGCTACCAGAATGCTCTCAGGCCCCCTATAATTCCTCTGCCTCAGCTCAGAGTCCAGCCCTGCTAGTGAGTCCTCTCCTTTTTTCCTGGCATACTCACCTCTACCTCAAGGTGGGGCATACCGAGTAACCCACAGCGTCTTCCCCCACTTGGCTCCTCTCAACCCCTTACCCACAGAAATTGGTTGAAAGTTGACATCGTAACCTCACTCCTTCCAATTTATTCTAAAACCAAGCAAACAAAAATATTTCCACAAAATGTTAAACTTAGATTTGAGCAAAGATGTTCATTGCAGCGTTGAGCTAGAAACAACAACTCAGGGAGGTAGCTACATGTTGGACAAGAGGCTGGTTAAAGTAGCCACGGGATGCCCTTATGTTCAGTTGGAGATTGAAAAAGTGCTTCCTACATACTGAATGTTGAACGGAAAATGCTAAACTGAAAATTGTTTATGTACTGTGATTAAGATTATGTAAATATTTGTAAGTATATAAGTAAGAGGTGGAAAACCAAGCATGGGTAGAGAAAGTATGGATGGTTTTCATTTTTTATTTTTACAACCAATTTTCCCTTAACATAAAAGTAATAACTTCACAATGCTCAAGTCATTGTAATTTCTCAATAAGTATACTTTCTACTCACAATGATTGTAATTAGTAAAAAGCACACTGAGCTGAAATGCTTTTATACTCATATATTCATATACTGGCATAATTGACCACATTTCCAGCTACCCGTTAACATCTTATCAACATTCAAATGCATGATTTTTTTCACTGCAATACTTGCTGATTAGATGAGACTACTTAGCCCAAGAGCAATACACATTACTTTAAATATTAAAACTTTCTTTGGGAACATACAAATGTTATGGTAAATACGTGTCCTTTTCACAATGCGATCATTTCCACTTCCTGTGTACAAATGGAGTCTCTACGGAGACAGTGCGCAAATGCCATCCAGACAACCAACCTGGAAGGAAAGCGACTTCTGAAACAGATTTATGTCATACAAGTAATATGAACAACAAAAGCAAATCCTTATGACTTTTTCAAATTTATTAATACCTCACACATGCACTGCTTTTAAGAGTTTAAAAAGACAAATTGCCAACTGCAAGGAAATGCAAGGAGACAAAAGGAACTTACATGTTAAATGTACATATGACAGAGTGTCAGGGAAGAAAAGGGCCATTTCTTTAAGGGAAAAGACATGAAAACGAAATTACAATCTCTTTTGCTTGCACCAAAAGTCAGTCCCTGGTTCTCGCATTAATATTTGCATTTTAAGTAAAAGTCATTACTTTCATTCAAACCACATCAACTTTAAGCTTCCCAGAGAGGTCAGAAATTACCAACTCTTCCATTTTAATTAAAGCCTTTGCCCCTGATGCTGGGCATTGTGCAGGGGGCAGACCTATCTGCAGATTAGTTTCTTTGGCTGAAACAATCTCTTGGCACTCAAAGAAATCATCTAAAGTGGAAATTCAGGCCAGCCTTCTCTTTGGGGGGATAAAGAACAAGACAAACCTCTATTTCCGATGTATTGTGTGAAAGAAGGGGGTGGACCACATGGAAATAGAATGGCTTTGTGCTTCACCTAAATAGCCATCTCCCATTATCACATACCCTTAAAAAATTCACAACTCAAATTTGCTTCCAGCAAGGCTACTGATTTCTGGTCTCATAAAATGTGAAGATAACAAAGCAACTTAGTATTTGCATAATGCTCCAAACAGCCTTCAAAGCCCTTTGACATTTACCATTTCATTTTATCCTCAAATCACAGTTGTGAGGCTGGCAGGAGAGGTGTTATTTCAAATAAGCTTTAAGATCCATTCCTGATTCCCTAGTTAAGTCTTCACCATTTTATTTCATCATAGGTATCTAATTATACCTCTTCCAAAAACCAGCTAAAATAAGCCTTTTCCTAAAAGAAAAAGGGAAAACCTGGAACAGACTGATAATTACAGAGGAGTGATACTCACATGCCAACCAATTTTGAGCTGTTTCTACTCATTCTAGGGTGAAGAAGAGCCACTTAAGGGAAGGACGACAAATACCAAGGGTCTAACTCCCCAGCTACCCAAGAATGACTGGCTGATGTGAGATGGGCTCCATCTCTCAGGAAAAAGGAGAAGGCACCCTGGCAGAACCCCACTTAACATTCCCAGGTTGAGGGCCCCAGGGCTGAGCCCTGGAAAAGCTGGAGCACAACTTCACTGGGAAGTCAAGGTTCAGTACAGAGAAAACCACAAGTGTGCAAGATTCCCTCTGATGACTGGGACTCTTTCCTAGAGTGATGCATCTTTCCTTATTATCACAGAAAGGAGGCTGGATACAGAAACTCCCTGTACCTAGAGTGAACCAACTAAAATTCTCAGAAGAAATAAATAAGAAATAAATGTTCTGAACCCCAAGGACCCGGGTTTCAGACCTCCTACACAGGCCACTGAAATGGTCCTACAAACGGAATCAGATCAGAAGATCCTGAAAGCTTTCAGACATACCATGAAAGGATCAAAGGCCAATCCTCACACACTAGAGACAAGTGACAGGCCCTCATAACCTCTGTTCACCAAGGATCAGTAGCACCTAGGAAATAATTCTGTATTGGAAAAAGAAGACTTTGGAAAAACTTCCAAGGAAAAAACATCAAGAAATTATTTGCAAAACATTTCCCACAATAAATAGAAGTACATTTTAAATGGCACAGTCTTTGTGCTGTTTAATGCTGAGGGTAAAAGCTAAAAGATGAGATAAGACAGCTGATTGAAATAAAGATGTACTGCCTGCGTTAATAAAGAAAGAACATTAAAAATATCATGGCTTGATTTTGAAAGTCTTTTCACAGCAACAGGAGCAGAATCAACACTGCAGATCGGTGTGTTATTCAATATAGAGACACTTCTTAGAATGCAGAGGGATAGAATAAAGGAGTGGAAAATAGCGATACTGGAGATCTTACATATGAAAGATCAGAACAAATAGAATAAAAAGTCCAAGAATAGAACCAATAATTTGGAACAAAAAGAAAACTAGAAATATATATATATATATATATATATATATATATATATACATATACATATATATGTATATATATACATATGTGTGTATATGTACATGTGTATACGTGTGTGTATATATATGTGTGTGTGTGTGTGTGTGTGTGTGTATATATATATATATATATATATATATATATATAAACTTTGTAATTGGAAAGTTTTGTGAACAATGAAGAAAAAGAAGGACTTGGGGCGCCTGGGTGGCGCAGTCGGTTAAGCGTCCGACTTCAGCCAGGTCACGATCTCGCGGTCCGGGAGTTCGAGCCCCGCGTCAGGCTCTGGGCTGATGGCTCAGAGCCTGGAGCCTGTTTCCGATTCTGTGTCTCCCTCTCTCTCTGCCCCTCGCCCGTTCATGCTCTGTCTCTCTCTGTCCCAAAAATAAATAAACGTTGAAAAAAAAAAATTTAAAAAAAAAAAAAAAAAGAAAAAGAAGGACTGATGGAGCATAAAAAATAGGTGTTTTAATCTGAAATACATGTAAGAGGCAAACCATAAAGTAAGAAAAATATTTGCAAAAGTAAAATAAAATGGTTTAGTACCTAAGATAGAGCACTCTAACAAATTTATAAGAAAAATAGCTTAAAATAGGCAAAAGATAGGAATTGCAGAAAAGAAACAGCTAAAAAAGACTTATAAAAAGTTCACCCAAATTCTACCTTATAACTTTTAAACTAAAAAATATATCTTTTTCACCATTAAATTGACAAATATTTACAAAACAAACATATCTATATTTATGAAGATACAGAAAAATGAAACTTCTTGTACAGAGTTATTAAGCATGTAAACTAATATAAGATTCCAGGATGGAAATTTTGCAATATGTATTCATAAGGGAAAAAAAATTGTTCAATCCAACAATTCTACTTCTATGAATTTATTTTAAGAAAGCAGAGTTATGTTTTGCCATTTATTTATAAGTGAAAGCGGGAAAATAAATTACATATCCTAAGTGAGAGGGATAAACATTTTATCTGTGTGATAGATTACCAAACTCCATCAAGAAATTATTGTAATAATATCGATGACATTTTTAAAAAAAATCTATGAAATCATACTAAGAAAAAAGGTCCCTCTGAAACCAGAATATAAATGATGCCAAGTTTTTTAACAATAGAATCTATCTACATACATATTGAGATAGGTAGATAGATAGATAGATAGATAGATAGATAGATAGATAGATAGATGTGTGTGTGTGTGTGTGTGTGTGTGTGTGTGTGTGTGTGTGTGTTTAGCATAGACATAGGAAAAGTCTAGGGAGAAACATACCAAAGGGTTAACATTGTTTATCATGGATCACAGGTGATTTCAATTGTTCTTATACACACTTTTTATTTTTTTTCCTTTTACCATAAAACACTATTACAATACAATTGACTATATTCTCTATGCTATGCCTTATCTGCATGACTTATTTATCCCATACCTGGAAGCCTGTATCTCCCACTCCTCTTCACCCATCTTGCCTATCACACTGTCCCCTTCCACTCTGGAAACCACCAATTTCTTCTCTGTATTTATGTGTCTGTTTCTGCTTTTTTGTTCATTTGTTTTTCTAGATCCCACATATAAAGAAATCATATGATATTTGTTTTTCTCTTATTTCACTTAGTATTTTATCCTCTACTTCCATCCATGTGGTTGAAATGACAAGCTTCTCATTCTTTTTTTTTTTTTTGGCTGAGTAATATTCTATTACACACACACACATGCACACACACACCCCCCACATTTTCCATTTTTTAATTCACATATAATTAACATAGAGGGGCGCCTGAGTGGCGCAGTCGGTTAAGCGTCCGACTTCAGCCAGGTCACGATCTCGCAGTCCGTGAGTTCGAGCCCCATGTCAGGCTCTGGGCTGATGGCTCAGAGCCTGGAGCCTGTTTCCGATTCTGTGTCTTCCTCTCTCTCTGCCCCACCCCCGTTCATACTCTGTCTCTCTCTGTCCCAAAAATAAATAAACGTTGAAAAAAAAATTTAAAAAAACAAAAAAAACATAGAAAATTATATTAGTTTCAGATGCACAATAATTCAAAAGTTGTATACATTTCTCAGTGCTCACCAAAATAAGTGCACTCCTAATCCTCTTTATCTTTTTTATTATGTGTGTGTGTGTGTGTGTGTGTGTATGTGTGTGTGTGTATAAATGCCACACCTCCTTTATCTATTCATCTATCAGTGGACACTTGGGTTGCTCCCCTATCTTGACTATTGTAAAAAGTACTGCAATAAACAGGGGTGCTTGTAATTGTTCAAATTAGCGTTCGCTAACATTTTGTTGAGGATTTTTGCACCAATGTTCAACAGGATTATTGGCCTATAGTTTTCCTTTTGTGTAGTGTCTTTATCTGGTTTTGGTATCAGTAATGCTGGACTCATAAACCATCTTTCCTCTTCTATTTTTTGGAATAATCTGAGAAGAATAGGTATTAACTCTTCTTTAAATGTTTGGTAGAATTCACCTGTGAAGCCATCTGGTCCTGGACTTTTTGAGTATTTTATTACTGATTCAATTTCATTGCTAGTAATTGGTCTGTTCAACTGTCCTATTTCTTCTTAATTCAGTTTTGTAAAGTGATATGTTTCTAGGAATTTAGTCCATTTCTTCTAGGTTGTCCAATTTATAGGCATATAATTTTCATTATATTCTCATAATCATTTTTATCTTTGTGGTGTCAGTTATTTCTCCTCCTTCATTTCTGATTTACTTGCAATTTCTCTCTTATTCTTTTGATGAGTCTGGCTAAAAGTTTATCAATTTCACTGATCTTTTCAAAGAATAAGCCTGGTTTCATTGATCTGTTCTATTGTTTCTTAATTTCTATTTCATTTATTTCTGTCTTAATCCTTATTATTTCCTTTCTTCTCTTGCTCTTGTTTGTTCTTTTTCTAGCTCCTTTATGTGTAAGTTTAGGTTGTTTGACTTTTTTCTTGCTTCTTGAGGTAGTCCTGTGTTACTACAATCTTCATTCTTACAACAGCTTTTTCTGCATCCCAAAGATTTTGGATCCTTGTGTTTTCATTTCCATTTGTCTGCATGTATTATTTAATTTTCTCTTTAATTTCTTGGTCGACTCATTGTTTAGTAGCATGTTATTTAACCTCCGTGTAGTTGTATTCTTTCCAGACTTTTTCTTGTGATTGATTTCTAGTTTAATACCATCATGGTCAGAAAAGATGCACGAAATTATGTCAATCTTTCTAAATTTATTGAGACTTGATTTTCAGCCAAACATATGATCTGTTCTGGAGAATGTTCCATGTGTACTTGAAAAGAATGTGTATTCTGCTGCTTGGGGATTAAATATTTTGAATATATCTATTAAGTCTATCTGATCCAATGTGTCATTTAAAGCCATTGTTTCCTTTTTTTATTTTCTGTCTGTATGATCTATCCATTGATATAAGTGAGGTGTTGACTTTAACAATATTACTGAATTGCTTCCTTACCTCTGTTAATCATTGTTTTATATACTTAGGTGTTGCTTTGCTGGATGCAAAAATACTTACAATTGTTGTTTTGTCTCTTTTGGATTGTTCTCCTTATCAGAAAGTAGTAGGCCTTGTTTTCTTATCCATTTAGTCACCCTATGTCTTGATTGGAGCATTTAGGCCCCTTATATGTAAAGTATTTATTGATAGGTAAGTACTTATTGCCATTTTGTTACTTGTTTTATGGTTGTTTTTGTAGTTCTTCTCTGTTCCTTTCCTCTCTTGCTCTCTTCCCTTGTAGCTTGATGGCTTTCTTTAAGGATATATGTGGATTCCTTTCTGTCTATTTTTTGCCTATCTGTTATAGTATACCACATTTTCTTTACCTATTTATCTATCGATAGACAATTGTGTTGCTTCCATATGTTGGCTGTTATAAATGATGCTGCAATAAACATGGGGGCATACATCTTTTTGAATTAGTGATTTCGTTTTCTTTGGATAAATACCCAGTAGTGGAATTACTGGATCGTATGATACTTCCATTTTTAATTTTTTGAGGAAACTCTATACTGTTTTCCACAGTGACTACATCAACTTACATTCCCAAGACATCTTTACCAAGTCTTGTTATTTCTTGTCTTTTTGTATCCCATTCTGACAGGTGTAAAATGATACCTCATTGTGACTTTAATTTGCATTTCCCTGATGATAAGTGATGTTGAGCCATCTTTTTGTGTGTCTGCTATCTGTACATCTTCTTTGGAATAATGTCATAAATATGTCTTCTGCCCATTTTTTAATTGGATTATTTGTGGGGTTTTGTGTGTTGACTTGTAGAACTTCTTTATATATTTTGGATATTAATCCCTTATTGGGCATATCATTTGCAAATATCTTCTCCCATTCAGTAGGTAGCCTTTTAATTTTGTTAATTTTTTAATATGTGTTTTTTTTTAATTTTCCAAATTCTTTAAGGAACCTAATCATTCCAGTAATTAGAGGGAGGGGGGAATCACAGTTTTAAAGATTCAGTCCAGCATTGATGATTTATCATTCTAATAGTCTTACCTTAAGATAAGTATAATAAGTCTCAAAAGATCAAGGGACTTGCTCAAGATCCCACAACTTATAAATTCTCAGAGAATAGGGATTATATATGTTTTGTTCATTATTGTATTCTTATCAACCATCACACAGTCAGTGCTCAGAAAAGGTTTGTCAGCTGAGTGACTAAAGGCATGAATGAAAAAATGAGACAATCCCAGAACAAGAGCCAAAGACCCTTGATTAATCAAAACAATAGTTTGAAAGTGGTGTGTACATCATTGTTATAGATTCCCTCTATTCTAAAATGAAATCAAACCCATTACTCATCTATTTCCATCTCTGTACCCCACTGCTGCAGTGTAGGTCAGAAAGAAGCAGGGAGCCTGCAGACCAGAAAGCATTCTAAGTAACAACTCCTGCAGGCATTTTGCAGAGTGTGCACATTGGAGGAAAAACTCTCAGCAGGTGAATTGATGAAGATTGTGCATGAAGCATAAATGCTAAAGCAACTGAGGAATTGCTACAACTGGTCAAAAAGTCAAGATTCAGAGTAAATCATATTGCCAACAACACCATGGCACATATAGATCCAGCTTGTTCATGTAGAGGAGGTTTGGGACAGGACACAGTCAATTCCTCCACTATTTATTTTTTTTTAATTTTTTTTTCAACGTTTATTTATTTTTGGGACAGAGAGAGACAGAGCATGAACGGGGGAGAGGCAGAGAGAGAGGGAGACACAGAATCGGAAACAGGCTCCAGGCTCTGAGCCATCAGCCCAGAGCCCGACGCGGGGCTCGAACTCACGGACCGCGAGATCGTGACCTGGCTGAAGTCGGACGCTTAACCGACTGCGCCACCCAGGCGCCCCCCTCCACTATTTCTAAGAACTTCCCACTCACCAGATGCTGCCTTGGTAAAGTCTCCTTTAACCTGTGGTCAGATAATATTTCTCTTAATTTTTAATTATAGAATCTTGGGCATTTATGTTGTATAGACTGAACTGTGTCTCTTCTGAAATTCATATTGAAGGTCTAATCCTCAATGTTACTCTATGTTGGAGATAGACTCCTTACAGAGATAATTAAGATTGAACAGGTTCAGAAAAGGTGGGGCCCTAATTCAATAGAACTGGTATCCTTTTAAGATGAGGAAGAGACACCAGAGATCTCTTCTTCTTTCCATATGCACAGAGTAAAGGCCATGTGAGGACACACCAAGAGGGCGGCCTTTCTGCAGACTAAGAAGAGACACGACCAAAAAATAACCCTGCTGGCACCTCACTCTCAAACTTCTAGTCTTGAGAACTGTGAGAAAAAAAACACCTGTTGTTTAAGCCACCATTCTGTGGGATTTTGTTATAGTAACCTGAGGTAAGACATGTGTCTCCCTTTCAACTAGATGATCTCTTGGAGTCTTTCTTCTTGTATACAGTAATCAGTCCATTTTTCAAAAGCAAAGTTTCTAGAATTAGGTAATTTCAATTTTTCTGAAATTTTTTTTGAAAAGCATTTGAAATGAGAATGCTTATCTTAAACCAGTATTAGGAAAAATTAATTTTTGTTGGAGAAAAATGTATATAGTCGGATGTGCAATATGCATGACTGTAAAAACATGTTTGCATTAAATCTGTACTTTTATCTGCCTACACAAGTGACTACATCAATGCATTACAATTTTAAATCAAAGTCTTGCAACTCAAAAAATTATATTACCACCAAAGTGCACAGGAACCATTTTTCTGTAGTGTGAGGATAGAGCTAAATATGTCTCCATTATGTCTGCGCATTTTAAGCAGAATCGCATGAAAAGTAAGAAAACACTGGAGGATAAATAATACGGCATACCTTATCTAGACCTCTTTTTTGCTGTTTGGGGAAAAAATGATATTTACCCACAAGCCCTTTTTAAAGAAATTAAAGTTAGAGATAAGGAGAAAAATAAAGCCAGTGTGATCAGTAATTAAAGTCAAGGAAGACTGGGTGATTTGCAGCAACAAAGCTATAAAATCCTTGTGAAATGTGAAAGCTTAAGCAACATGAGCCAATCTTGGACTATCATTTCCCAAGGTCTTTTGGTTTCTCATATAAAATTCATGTCTGGAATAAGAAAAAATTTAGCACTTTATATAAACATCACTGTGAAAAGTCTTCCAAGATTAACCCTACCACTACCATGGACATACACTAGTGTAGTCCCCACCTATTTATTTGGAGTGAGGTTTAGCCTTAACTTAACCAAGTTAAGTTAGAGTCCCTGCCCTCATGAAAGGGATGACTAGCTGAGCAAGGCAGGACAATCACCCAGACAACCACAATAAGGACAGCAGCAGGAAGGCTCACATCTGGCCTCTTTACTCAAACATTTTCACATTAGATTCTCTTTTTACCCTATTATTTTATACTCCTAGGCATGTACCATATAATTATTCTCAAATAGAACTCTGTTTTTATGACTGAATCCTTAATTTCTTGTTATTTTTATAGCTCTGATCCATCCCCACAATGCACCTTTAAAAATCCTGCACAGAAGAGTTCCTCTACAAATGCTCATTAACTATTTACATAGTCAGGTAAAGAGAAGCTTTTTTGTTCTGTAGTCTCACTTGCTTATTTTTGCTTTTGTTGCCTTTCCTTTTGTTGTCCAAAATAAAATCATTGCCAAGACCAGTATCAAGGAGCTTTTTGCCTATGTTTTCTTCTAGGAGTTCTATGGTATCATGTCTTGTGCTCAAATCTTTACTCCATTTTGAGTTGATTTTTGTGTATGGTGTAAGATAGAGATCCAGTTTCATTCTCTTGCATGTGGCTGTCCAGTTTACCCAACATCATTTATTAAAGGGATTATCCTGTCTTCACTGTATATTCTTCACTTCTTTGTCATAAATTAAATAATCATACAGTTGTGTGTTTATTTCTGGGCTCTCTATTCTGTTCTATTGATTTATGGGTCTATTTTCATACCTGTATCACACTGTTTTTGTTACTACAGCTTTGTAGTATAGTTTTGAATTAGGAAGTGTGATGCCTCCATATTTGTTTTTCTTTCTCAAAACTGCTTCAGCTATTCAGGGTCTTTTGTAGTTCCATATAAACTTTAGGACTGTTCTTTTTCTGTGAAAAATACCATTGGAATTTTGATAGCATTCACATTGAATCTGTAGATTGCTTTGTGTAGCATGGACATTTCAGCAATATTAGTTTTTCCAATCCACAAGCCCAGAATACCTAATTTTTTTTTGGTGTCTTCTTTGATTTCTTTCATCAATGTCTTGTAGTTTTCAGTATGCAGATCTTTCACATGTTGGTTAAATTTATCCTTAGGTATTTTGTTTTTTTCAATGCAATTGTAAATATTTTTTTTACTTCTTTTTGATAGTTTGTAATTAATGTATAGAAATTCAACAGATTTCTGTATATTGATTTTTGCATCCTGCAACTTTGAATACCTTTATTAGTTCTACCAGTTTTTTTGGTAGTGTCTTTAGGGCTTTCTACATATATCATGTCATCTGCAAATTAAGGCAATTTTACTTCTTCTTTTCCAATTTGGATGTATTTTATTTATTTTTCTTGTCTGATTGCTGTGGCTAGGACTTCCAGTACTATGTTGAATAAAAGTGTTGAGAGTGGGCATCTTTGTCTTATTCCTGATCTTAAAAGAAAAACTTCAGTTCCTTACCATTGAAGCTATGGGCTTGTCATATATGGCCTTTATTATGTTTAAATACATTTCCTCAATACTCAGTTTGTTGAGAGGTTTTATCATACATGAATGTTGAATTTGTCTAATGCTTTTTCTATATTTATTGAGATAATCATGATTTTTATCATTCATTCTGTTAACATGGTATCACATTGATTGATTTTTAGATGTTAAACCATCCATACATCCCTGGAATAATTTCCACTTGATCATGATATGTAATCTCTATAATGTACTGTTAAGTTAGGTTTGCTAATATTTTGTTGAGGATATTTGCACCTGTGTTCATGAAGGATATTAGACTGTAATTTTCTTGTAGTGTCCTTGTATGGTTTCAATATTAGGGAAATGCTGGCCTCATAAAACAGGTTTGGAATTGTTTCCTTCTCTTTTATTTTTTAGAAGAACTTGAGAAGAATTGGTATTAACTCTTCTCTAAACATTTGGTGGAATTCACCAGTGAAGCTATCTGGCCCTGAGTTGTTCCTTGTTGGGAGGTTTTTGATTAGTGATATAATCTCCTTATTCACAATAGCCAAAATACTGAAACAACTTAAATGTCCATCAATGAAGGAATGGATAAAGTAGATGTGGTATATGTACATAATGGAATATTATTCAGCCATGAAAATGAAGGAAATTCTGCAATTTGTGACACATTAATGGGCCTTGAGGGCATTATGCTAAGTGAGAAAAGCTACACAGAGGAAAATAAATATTGTATGGTATCACTTATATGTGGAATCTAAAATAAATACATAAATAAAAACCCAAACTCATAGAAACAGAAAGAAGAGTGGTTTCTTGGGCCTGGGTAGGTGGGGGAGCTGGTAGGGAAAATTGTGAGAGGTTGGAGAAAGGGTAAAAACTCTCAGCTATAAGATGAATATGGTCTAAGAATCTATCTAAACTAAAGCACTGTGACTAAAGTTTATAAGAATGTATGGTATAACTGAAATTTGATAATGGAGTAGAATTTAAATGTTTTCATATATATTATATGTATATTCACATAATATACATTTGTATATTATATTTATATATAATGCATTATTAATTATATATGTAATATGTAAGGTGTTAGATTATTAACTAGATGGGGAAAATCATTTCACAATGTATATCAAATCACCATGATATACACTTTAAATATCTTATAAATTTGTCAATTTTACCTCAAGCTGAAATAAATAGGTGACTCAGACTATATAACGTGAACACAATTAGGCCTCAATATAAACACAGTAAAATAAATAAACAAATAACAAAACAGTAAAATATCTGCCTAAGAGATCCCTTAACTTACAAAAGTTTTATATTTTAAAGTCAGAGGGTGGGGAGGTGCCTGGGTGGCTCAGTCAGTTAAACTTCTCTTTATTTCAGCTCAGGTCGTGATCTCATGGTTCCTGAGATGGAACTCCGTATTGGGTTCTGCACTTACAGTGAGGAACCTGCTTGGGATTTTCTCTCTCCCTCTCTCTGCCTCTCTCTCTCTTTCTTTCTCTCAAAATAAATAAATTAAATCAATAAACAAAGTCAGGTTCCTCTGGTACACTTGAAATATGACTTTATATAATGTCAAAAAAAGTAATCAGCAAATTTATTAGGAACATTTCTCAGAGTAACATAATATTCACAAAATAGCATATCCACTTCTCCCCACCCTAGTGTTTCCCACCATGTTTGGCTAAAGTTTTGCACATGAAATTAGCCCACTGAAGTGGGGGAGGGGTGGAAATCCTCACTACTGCTGAATTTGGAAGGGTCCAGCTGTGCAGCTAGTGGCTGGTAGCTTTGTTTCACCTAATGGCCAGGAAACAGAAGTTGTGTTAGAATCCACAAACAGAGTCAAGTACCAGAAGCATATTTCATTTTTCCAGCAACAGTTGTTTTGTGTAATACCACTCTGCAGACCCTAAGGGGAAACATGCACATGTCCACCAGCTGCAACTCTGCTCTCACCTGCTGCTCCACCACCACCTGATTTCAATTTGCTTATTCTAAATCCCTGATTTTAGTCTATTTTCTGGTTGTTTTGAACTGATAGCATGATTAAAGAAAAATTGGAAATTTCTCAGATAATCCATCCTCTCTAGGTGGGTGGTTCAGAGAGATACATGTGTTCAGTTGAAGATCATTTTATTCAATAAATACTCCCCAGATGTTTCCAGAGTCTTATTGTCACTCCTTACCCTCAGCTAGAGGGGCAAGAGAGGCACACAGCAGGGGTTTACATTTCCAGACACTGTGGAATGCAGAGTGCCCCCTCTTGGGGATAACAAAGAGGGGAGTGCAGGAATTCCTAGGTCCCACCTCATTGCCTACCCATCTGCATAGGGAGTAAACCTGAAGTAGTCATTTCCCTTCCAATCTTTCTCAAAATTTGGTCTTTGGGTCACCTGATTCAGAATTGTAGAGAGTTTGTTTTCAGTTTTGTTTTTGAAGAAAGTTTCAGACCTTATAAGAATTTGCTAGGGGTGGGAACCTGAAACTAGGGTTTTCATCTGCTCCCCAGATGCTTAGAAAGCAAGTGGATTTTTGAAACCCACATCTTCACTTTCCATATTTCTCATCTTCTCTTCTCCCCTCCCCTTCTATGGCTGCTAAGCCCACCTTGAAAGAAAAAGAAAACAGACTGAAAAAGCTATCTCCAGCTTCAGCTGGATTTCACTTCTAAGGGTGACAAACTCAAGAAGAACCAGTCTCAAGGCCAATCTTCTTTCAAGAGCTGGAAAGAAGGCTGTTTGGGGCAGATGCAATGCTCTGACATCTCTCAGCTCTCAGATTCTGACTGCCAGTTTTCATTTCTCATAATCTCCTCATTCCTTCTCTCTCCCAACATCCACTGTCTTCCTAACTGCATTCAGAATGTTCTCCTTAGCTATATTATTATCCTACTCAAACTCAATACTTCCCAAGAGAAGTCATCAACTTTTCTCCTGGGTCTAGTTCTCTTTTCAAGTTCCAATCTTTGTCTGGAACACCAGCACTCTTGCAGGCAGACACAAAACAAAGTGAAGAAAAAATATTGGAATACACAAACCAAAAATTTTAAATAAGAATGATAAATATTTTTAAGGAGTTGAGAAGATATTACCAATATGAGACAAAAACACAAAATCATAAAAAATAAAAAGCAGAACTGTGAGATAGGAGGATTATATACCATGACCATGTGAGGTATGTTGGTGTAACAAATGAAGATCCATCAAAGTAATATACCTTGTTCACAAACACTAAGCCATGTGAAACTGATGTTCTTGTAAGTAAAAAAAAAAAAAAAAAAAATGACCAGGGGTACCTGGGTGGCTGAGTCAGTTGAGCGACTGATTCTTGATTTCAGCTCAGGTCATTATCCCAGGGTCAGGGGATCAAGACCTGCATTGGGCTCCTTGCTGGGAGTAGAGCCTGCTTGGGATTTCCTTCTCTTTCTCTCTTTCTTTCTCTCTCTCTCTCTGACCCCCTTCTGTCCCTCTCCCCCACTCACTCTAGCTTTAAAATAAATAAAATGAAAAAATCTTAATGACCAAATATTGGTGGTTTCGTATGGATCAACTTTTTTTTTCCTTTGTTAATCAGAAAAAAAAATTTGAAAACTTATGTCCACATGAAAATCTGCATATAGATGTTTATAGAAGTTTTATTCATAATTGTCAAAATTTGGAAGCAAGTTTTGAGATGTCCTTTAGTAGATAAATGGATAAATTGTTGTACATCCAGACAATGGAATATTATTTAGTTCTAGAAAGAAATGGGCTGTCAAGCCATGAAGACAGGGAGGAGCCTTAAATGCATTTTACTAAATGAAAGAAGCCAATCTGAAAAGGCTACACACTGTATGATTCCAACTATATGACATTCTGGGGAAGGAAAAACCATGGAGAAACTAAAAAAGATCAGCACTTGCCAGAGGCTAGGGAGAGAGAGAGGAATGAATAGGCAAGGCACAAAGGATTTTTAGGACAGTGAAAAAACTCTATGATATTATAATAATGGATATATGTCATTATACATTTGTCCAAACCCATGGATATAACACCAATGGTGATACACTAAGGTAAACTATGCTTTTTGGGTGACTATGGTGTATCAGTGTAGATTTATCAATTGTAACAGATGCACCAATATTGTGGGGGATGTTGATAATGAGGGAGGCTACGCTTGTTTGAGACAGGGTACATATTGGGAATTCTGGACCTCCCTTTCAGTTTTGCTGTGAGCCTAAAACTGCTCCAAAAAGACAAAGTCTATTAAACCCTTAGGTAAAATTAATGAACTGAGTACAACACTGTGTTTTTTAAAAGGTAATGTGTCATGATCAATCATGGATTATCTAAGAAGTGCAAGCATGGCACAACATTTAAAAAAATCAATGTTATTTACCACATTAATAGACTGAAGGAAGAAAAAATCATACCTCAACCAATGCAGAAAAATCATGTAATAAAATCCAACACCCAGTTATACTTTTTAAAAAGCTTACTGGGGCACCTGGGTGGCTCAGCCAGTTAAGCGTCTGACTCCAGCTCAGGTCATGATCTCACAGTCTGTGAGTTCAAGCCCCGCGTCAGGCTCTGTGCTCACAGCTCAGAGCCTGGCGCCTGCTTCGGATTCTGTGTCTGCCTCTCTCTCTACCCCCACCCCCACCCCTGCTCACGTTCTGTCTCTGTCTCAAAAATAAATAAAAACATTAAAATTTTTTTAAATAAATAAAAAAATAAAAATAAAAAGTTTACTAAACTGGGGAAAGATAGGAATATTCTTTTCTCCAATAGGTTATATGAAGAATCTACAACAGCCATTATACTTAATAAAAAAAAATCCTGATTATATTCCTTTAAAGACTAGTAACAACAAAAAATATGATCACTGTCACTGTTGCTGATGAACATAGCACTGGAGGTCCTTACTAATACCACTGGGGAAAAAAAGAAAAGAAAGAAATAAAAATAGATCTAAGAATATGAAGGAAAGAGCTAAAATTCATTGTTTGCAAATATTAATAAAAACATTTATTTAAAAAATGTGAAGCAATCAATTAGAGCATTAGAACTCACAGGAGCGCTTAGTCCTGTTGATGGACATGGAGATGCCACTCAGGTCACCTTCAACGGAGAATTTGTTGCTCCTGCTACTGGGAGTGCTGTCAGCACACAGCCCTCAGCTGTCAATCCTTTTGGGGATCATGTCAGCAACAGAGAACTGCCTTGCTGAAGGTTAAGTCCTTCCCAGTGTATGGGCATAAAAGTACATAAATAAGTGAAAAAAAAAAAAAAGGAGAGGCATCTTGCATAGACCAATTTTGAGAATGCATTATGAATGTTAAATGTGATTGATTCACTTATCCCTCCGTGCGTGATGCTAAATTAAATTTAGCTAGTACAAGGTTGCACACAACTAGTGGGTAGTGCACATTCATTGATTCATTGGAGAGCAGGGATTTGAGACTAGGTTTTGTGATTCCAGAGACTAAGTCTTAACTACAATGCCATACCACCAGGATAATTTCCCCTTACTATTTATTGTAAGACCACAAAATGTACATTCCTGTTTCTGTGTTTGTTTGTTGATTGTCTTCCCAATTCCTGAGATACACAATACCTCCCACTGCACACTCACATGTAACAATGCTTTTATACCTGTCCCAAGACCGATCCCTCTATGAACTCCTTCCCAGTTGCTCCAGACACTAATTGCATCCTATTCTAACCCCTCACAGCTCTCATTGTCTTTATCATATATTTTAGCTTCTTTATTATTTTCATTTAAGCAATTCATAAAATACTCCCCAGCATATCTGATGCCTATCTAATAACTCGCACATAGTTCATGTGACCCCAAACCACAACCACCTGCAAAGGGCAATATATGAATCTTCTAGATTCTCACAAGGCAGGATATACAGTCCAATGTTTCTTGATTTGAATTGATTAATACAGTGTATTAATTAGTCTTGCAGGCTTAAGGCTGAAATTAAAGCAAACAGAACTGTCAAATTCAGTTCTGCTTGTCATCCTCAAACAGATACTAGTATATATTTTCTGCCTTGCCTTCATCATTCTTGACAATCCAATTTGATCCAGAATCTCTTGTCAAAAGTCAACCCATAGATAAATATGCATATATAAAGCTAGACCAAGACTACTGAGAAGTGTGTAACCAGTGTAATCATGCATTCAGGCTGGACATTTTCTCATCCAAGGAAAATAACAGTGTCTTCATTGTAACGTTATTGGGTACCACACGATTATGCAGCACCATCATAGCCCCTTCCCTCCTGCCCCCTGCTCTTAACTAGATTTCAAGTAAGCCTGCCCTACTTCTTTCCACCTGCTAACTGAATTGCTTTTTCATATAAATGTACCAAAATTTTGAGAACTTATGAATAAGGATATATTTTTATAACTATTATTTTTTTAAAGGCGGGAGTAGAGGGTTCAGCTGTCTTCAGCTCCTCAGCAGCCCAATGCAGTTGTTTCTGGTTTATATGACAAAGCACAGCAGCCAAGGCGAGGCTGTGACTACTGGTTCCTTTCTTGTTTGCTGAATTAGGAATACAGCAGAAATTAATGCCTTAAACACAACCATCTCTTCTCCTCCATGTAGTCCTTTCTTCTGGACTTCAACAAGGGGTGATATGTTGATTCTAAGTCATGTTTAAATTCAATTCCTGGTATTTCAAATATTATTCCTCTCAGCTTAGAGTACATTTATGAAATTGGGCCAACAGGAGAGAGGAAATTAACTAATGTTGGTGCTCTATTCACTTTCTAGTTTTCTTTTGCTAGATTAAATCAACTCTACACACACATACATACACACACACTCACTCACATACACAAAATCCTGTGGCATTTCGGCTACGAGAGGAGTTAAATGGCCATGGACTGAGACAGGCAAATAGTGTGTACAATTACATGAAAACCATCCATTCATTTATTTATTCTCCAAAACCTTGATGCATATTATATTCAGACAAGGGTCAAAAGTCAGCATAAGTCTTCTGGCATCTGGATTATTTTTGGTTGAGTTATTGCTACCAAATGAAAGAACAGCCAGCACTCACCATCTAGTTATTCTCTTGTGAAATCTCAACATCACCTTCCGTGAACATCCATTTATTTATCCTCCCCGTTCAGTCCTTGTGCCTCTCAACCTATTGGCCAGAATTCACTCAGCCACTCTTCTTCAGCCTGATATTTTTTGTCCTTGTTTTGGCTTTAGTATGTCTAATGGCACTCCCCTTCCTCGAGGGTCTAGGCCCCAGCAGGGATGTATACAAACACAGGTCATGCTAACAGAAGAAAATTGGAGTTGCATTTTAGCAAAGGCTACTCCAGGTCCAAGAATGAGTAGGTAGAATGTACTTTTAAAATCTTTTATAAAGATTAAAACAGAATAGAAATTTAAAGTTTGTTCCTGAGCATAAAGATAGGTTAACATTCCAAAACTGGTTTCACAAGAGAATGTTTTTGAATTGTTTAAACACTAATGGAGCAACACACATTAACTTTGAGATGATGGTTAATTTATGATTCCTTAACTATAAAATGCAAAGGTAGAACATGACCATTTTTAATATCCCAATCAACGCTGACACTGTGATTCATGATATAGAGAATTTGAAAATGCCATTGTAACTTTAGAGCACTAAATGCTTATATTAAAAAAGAAGAAGAAGAAGAAAGGTCTCAAATCAAGGACTTCAACTTCAACTTCTACTTTAAAAAACTAGAAAAGAGTAAATTAATCCTAATGAAAGTAGAACACAGGAAAAGATAACTATCAAAATGGAAATCAAGAAAGTAGAAAACACAAACAAAAGAGAGAAAAATAAATAAAAGCAAAGGCTGTTTTTTTGAGGTGACCAGTAAAATTGATAAGCCTCTAGTCAGACTGATCAGCCAAAAAAGAGATAAAAGACACAAATCACCAATATCAAGAATGAGAGAGGTAACATCATTACAGAGTCTACAGATAACTAAAATAATAAAAGAATATTAGAATGTTATGCCAATTAATTCTACAACTTACATAAAACGAAAAAAAATCCTTGAGAAATACAAACAGCCAAAGCTCACTCAAAAAGAAATAACCCAAATATTGTATCTATTAAAGACATTGAATTTGTAGTTAAAAACCTTCCCACAAAGGCAACATCACACGCAGATGGTTGTAGTAGTAAATTCTACCCAACATTTAAGAAAAAATCACACAACTGTACACAAACATATCCAGAATATTGAAGAGGAGAGAATATTTTTCAACTCATCCTGTGAGGCCAGCATTATTCTGACACCAAAACCAAAAATATTATAAGGAAAGAAAACTCAACTAGTATTTCTCATAAACATAGATATAAGAATTCTTAACAATTTTTTAGCAAATCAAATCCAACAATGTATGAAATGGGTAATACATCATGACCAGGAATGCAAAGTAGGTTTCACATGTGAAAATTAGTCAATGGAATCACCACACCTTAAAAAAAATCAATAAGTAAAAAAGAGAGAGAAAAAGAAGAAAACTCATATGAATATCACAAGAGAAGCAGAAAAAGCATTTGAGAAAATCTGACATCAATTCCTGATAAAAACTTTTAGCAAACTAGGAATAGAAGGGAACTTCTTCAATTTGATAAAAAAAAAAAAAAAGCATCTATAAAAAAAATCCTTAATGCTACCATTATACTTAATGTGAAAAACTGAATGGTTTCCCCAAGATGGATTAGGCAAGGATGTCCACTCTCACCTATTCTATGCAATATTGTACTAGAGGTGAGAAAAAGTACAAAGTGAGGGAAAAAAAAATAAAATGAATCCAGATTATAAAGTGAAAGACTAAATCTACAAATGGACAATGGCCAGACTGGATGTTAAGTATAGATCTCTAATACACAAGAGTAGCAACCAGTTCTGAAAGTCAACCTACTACCCACCATTACTGGTCCACAAAGTCAAAATTCTATTTGTAGCAACCAGTATAAGAAGCCAAACAGAAATTCCTGTAGCAATAGCCCCAAACTGTCAGAACATGATTAATAACTGAAGCTTCCCTAATAGTTTCCCTTGTTTACAGCTTAAGATCAACTGGAGAAAGACAAATACGTGTCCCAAACCAATCACATAGAATAGAATGTCCAACTCTGGTTAACCCACCTATAGCTTCCCATTGCCAAGAGCCTCCAATTAGGGCATACCTGAATCCCTACCATTTTTCAACTATTAAGCTGTCCCACTCTTTTGCCTGCCTTTGAGTCTCTGCCAAATGCAAGTGATGGTGGGTGACTCCTTAATTATAGCAAGCTATGAATAAATAGCCTTTGCTTGTTCTTATTTGAGTGGTCTTCATTTATTTCTGCATAATGAAGAAATAAAACTGTTTTTATTCACAAAAAAAAAACATGATTGTATGTGTAGAAAAAACTATAGAATCTTTTTTAAAAAGCTCTTAGAACCAAGTTAGGAATGTTTCAGGATAGAATACTGATATTTAAAAGTCACTTGTATATATACTACAACTAAGAAATCAAGAATTGATTTTTTTCATTCACTATAACAGATCAAAAGCATGAAATACCTGGGATAAATCTGACAAAATATGTGTAGGACCCATACACTAAAAATTATAACACACTGAGAAATTAAAGAAGACAAATAAATCAAGAGATGTACTGTGTGCATAGGTTATAAAACTCAACATTGTTAAGATGTCAGTCCTGTAAGTGATCTGTACATTCAGCGCAATTCCAGCCAAATTCTGTGCAGTCTTTTTATTTATAAATACTGTTGAACTGATTATAATGCATATGATTTGCAATGTACTTAGAATAGTCAAAAACAATTTTGAAAACAAAGGGCAGAGTTAGAGGACTTATACTATCCTATCAAGACTTATCATAAAGCTACAGTAATCAAGAGAGTGTGGCATTGGTAGCAATATAAAAAAATAGTTCAATGGGACAGAATAGAGTGGTAGAAAGAAATAAACTCACATACACATGGGCAATTGATTTTTGACAAAGATGCAAAAACAATCAATAGAAAAAGGATATCTTTTCAACAAAAGGTACTGGAAAAATTGGATATCCATAGGTGAAGGAAGGAAGGAACAAGAAAGAAAGAAACAAAGAGAACTTTGATCCATACTTAACACCATATTAAAAACATTAACTCAAAACGGACCATAGATCTAACTGTGAAACCTAAAACAATAAAATTTCTGGGGAAAACAAGGAGAAAATTTTGAAACCATGGATGAGGCAAAGATTTTATACATATGACACAAAAAGTATAATCCATAGGATGTGAACAAATGGACTCAGTTAATTGACTAATTAAAGTTGGACTTAATTAAGAAGTACTTCTTTCAAAAGATGTAGTTAAGAAATTTAAAAGTGCAGTCATCAGCTGAGAAAAAAAAATATCTGCAAATCACATATCTGATAAAAGACTTGTTTACAAATATGCAAAGAATTTTCAAAACTCAATAAGAAAACAATCTGATTTTTCAAACGAAGCCAAGGATTTGAACAGACATTTCTCCAGATGTCAAAAAAAGGCATGAAAAGATGCTCAGTTGACACCATAAGGAAAACGTCAACTTAAACCATGACAAGACACCACTACACATACCTAATAGAATGCTAAAATTATAGTGATTGACCACACCAGTGTTCACAAGGATGTACAGCAACTGGAACTTTCCTACACTGCTGATGGGAATGCAAAATGATACAACAACTTGGGAAAAGAGTTTGGGAATTTCTTAAAAAGTTAAACATGTACCACTGTGCTACTTCGTCAAGGCTGCCATAACCAGTATTCCAGACTGGATGACTTAAATGCCATACATTTATTTCCCCACAATTCCAGAGGCTAGAACTCTAAGACTGGCACGTTGGCAGCTTTGGTTCTTCTGAGGCCTCTCTCCTTGGCTTGTAGAAGGCTGCCTTCTCCCCATGTCCCACATGGTCATCCCTCTGTCTATACTGTGTCTTAATCTCCTATTCTTATAAGGACACCAGTTTGGGCACCTGGGTGGCTCAGTTGGTTGAGCATCTGACTCTCGATTTTGGCTCAGGTCTTGTTCCCAGGGTCGTGGAATCGAGCCTTGTGTCAGTCTCCATACTGAGCATGGAACCTGCTTAAGAGTCCCTCTGCCCTTCTCCCCAACTCGTGCATGCTCTCTCTTAAAAAAAAAAAAAAGACACCAGTCATATTAGATTAGGGCCCACTCTAATGAAACCACTCTAACTTAATGATCTCTTAAAGGCTCTATCTACAAATACATTCTACGACACAAGGGGCTAAGACTTCAATCTGTAAATTTAGGAAGACACAATTCAGTCCTTAACACCTGCCATATAATCAAACTATTCCACTCCTAGGTATTTACCCAACAGTATTGGAGCATATGTCCATACAAAGACTTATACATGAAGTTCATAGCAGCTTTATGTGTAATAACTAGAAGCTAGAAACAAACCAAATGTCCACCAGCAAGTAAATGGGTAAACAGATTGTAATACATTCACAAAATAGAATACTATTCTGAAATAAAAAAGACTGAACTTTTGATATTCATAACAATACATAAGATTCTAAAGTAAAAGACACAAGAGGAGAAAGATTATATATTATTTGATTCCATTTATATAAAATTTCCAACAATGTAAACAAGTGCATTATGACAGAGCAGATCAATTATTTCCTGATGCAGCTGAGGGTAGTGATAGTTGGGAAGAAGGAATTCTAAAGAGACACAGCAAACTTTTGGGACAGATAGATATGTGCCTCTACCTTAATTGTGCTGATAGTTTCACAAGTGTATACATATGCCCAAGCTTATCAAAATATACATGTTAAAAATATACACTTTACAGTATGTCAGTTATACGTCAATAAAACTGTTGAAAAAAAAATTTCCATGTCAGGCAAGAAATGACACACCTTTATCAGAATTGTCCCCAAGTGATTACTAGTAAAAATTCTATAAGAAACATGTAGACCCTTTATTCATTTATTAAACCAATGTCAATCCATGCTACCTTATGGAAAGATGAGGCATGTGCTGGACATACTTTACCCACCAAATCCACCTTCCCCTCACCCCCACCATTCTGTGGGCCCCAAGATGCTGATCTGTGTAAATTTCTCCTGAAAATTACTTCTTACCCTCTGGCTTTTGGTCAGGTTCAGCCTCTGGGAAGCATGCAGGCAGTCCAGCTTCCTGGGTATGTATTCTAAATATAGCCTATTAGTAGAAGATGTGAGTATAGTAAGGCCAACAGATCAGGAGACAACTACTTTTGAAAGATAGTCTATTATTCAGTTTCCAGAAGGAGAGGGCACAGTATACCAAAGGGGTATTTAGGGTTTTGGGTTTGTTTGGGTTTTTTTTTTTTTGCAGATTGGGGAGCAATGTCTTAATTTATTATAGCTTGAGGTCCAACCACATCTACACCCTCATGCTCTCTCAGTGCCCTCCTGAGTCCTTCTGGATAGAAATGTAGGGAAGCCTGCAGGCCTTGAAGCCTAGGGTTTTGTGCCCTCTCCTGCCAGCAGCTCTTAGACCAGGAAACCTTCAGGAACCACACAAGGAATCCCCTGGGCAGTCATGATGTAGAGGGAGGGCAACTAGGGGCTAGAGACTTGATTGTGGTTTCCACAGGAAGGAATGGGTGAGGAAGAGTAAGCAAATTTAGAGTTGGCTTGTCTGACTAATTTCAGTATGCTCTGGGGCACAGAAGCTACCCCTAGTTGTCTAGTACCTGGCCCTGGGATAATTAGGAAAGGTGTATACTAGTCTGGGGTAGAGCCCAATACAGGAGGTGTCAGGTATGTGGACTCCAAATTGGATGGTTTGTATTTTAAAAGTGTGCCCCAGGAAGAGGAGCCCTCCTGAGGTCAGGGGAGTAGAGGAGGGAGGCGGGGGGCCAAGACAAGGTGACTCAGGCATATTCTTAGGTTGTCCAGAGCAAAGCATGTCCAGCCTATACATGCAGGGCAGATGTTAAAGCATGAAGTCTGTAGAAACTAGAAACACAGTTAACACAGTGCAGCCCACACAGTCACAAAGGCCATGGCACTTAGAAAGGCCTTGTACTTGGTTTAATACTCTGCTGTCACCATCTTGAAATTCTTAATAATTTTTTAATAATGTCTCATACATTGTATGGTGTAGCTGGTCCTACACGGAAGAGCAGGAGAGAAAGAATTCAGGGTATCTATTCCTCACTACCCACTATCTTCCTACTAGGTCATGCTTTTCCAGGGCATTCCTTTGTTCTGCCATTAAAGGCCACAGCTCCTGCCACCTGGCCCTCTCCAGCTCTAGATCCCCCAGGTTCCAAGGACTACACAGTTCCTCTGTCTCCTGGGGTGGTAAATTGAAGTTGTAAACCCCAGGGAGGTTCACTGCTCCTTGCTGGTTTTCCTAAACTCTTACCTAGCCTTTGTGAATCATCTTTTCAGCCAAACCTTCTGGGTTCCCTGTCTGCAGCCTGGCTGGACCCTGCCAGAACCCTGTGAGTAAATGGATGCACAAGAAGGGGAGAGGAAGAATACAGGATGATATCCAGAGGGCATGGAAGAAGTACAGATTTGATAGGTTCTAAAACCATATAACGGAATTAAAGGTAGCATGGAAGCTAAAAGGCTTTAGGAGTTCCTATGGGCCTTGGCCTAGGAAAGCCCAGCCTTTCCAAAGCAGAAGACAGAGTTTAAAAGCCTATAACCACAGAAATGACCCGGAGAGAACAATGCATAATTTACAGAGTAATTCCAAATACACTAGCCCATCTCCTCTGATCCTCTAAGAACACTGAGGCTCAGAGAGGCTGAGTAGCCTGCCAAGGTCACATAGGCCCCTCATAGTGGCTTGGGCTAAATCAGGACACCTGCTCCCCTCTCCCCTCTCCTACATCCAGACCTCCTCAGAGTAAGCTCCTAGAGGGTAAGAGCTAGTCAGAGCCATTCATTGACTCTCTAGAACTCAAAACAACACCTGGCACATAAAGGCTTTTAATACTTGTTGACCAATGATTGACTCTGAGGCCAGTGTACCTTTCATGACACTGAGCAGTATGTCCCACAAGGTTTTGTCTCGGCCTGAGTAGTCTATGCCCTGCTTCATATGCTGTATTACAGAGAAGCTGTAGAAGGCCAGGCCTGTGTCTTAGTGCCTCCTGGCCATCTCACCTATGAGATCACCGTGAACATCAGCAGACTTAGCGGGAGGGTCATGGCACAGCAGAGGGATGACCTCTCAATGTGGAGGAAGTGGGTTCAAAACACAGTAGTGTTGCTGCCCAGCCAAGATGTTCAGTGAGTTCACCTCTTCTGGGATTAGAGAGAAGGTTCAGGCTTGAATGAGGTTTCCTGTGTGAGACAAGTCTAGATGGACCCTGAGACATAATACACTCTTTCTGTAATTTTATATCCCTTCACCTATAATAAAAATCCTGTTCTACTTTCAATTGTCTACACTTCCATATTTGAGCTATATCCTATGAGCATATATTATGTGAAACCATGTTAAACTGCCATCTCTGTAAGTGAGAAAGATCAAATACTGGCAATTTCATATGGTTCAGTTTTATATTTATTTGATGATCAGGAAAAAAATCTTGATTTAAAAAAAAACTGAAAACGTATGTCCACACAAAAATCTGTACACAGATGTTTAAAGCAGCTTTATTCATAATTATCAAAATCTGGAGGCAACCAAGATGTCCTTCAGTAGGTGAGTGGATAAATAGCCCATGATACAACCAGACAATGGAGTATTAGTGCCAAAAGTGAATAAATTATCTAGGTATGCAAAAACAGGATATGCAGGAAACTTAAATACATATTACTGAGTGAAAAAAGTCAATGAGAAAAGACTACATACTGTATGATCCCACCAAGATGACATATCATCATTCTGGAAAAGACATAATGGAGACAATAAAAAATTCAGTGGTGGCCAGGGGGGGGAGGTGGAGGAAGGGATGAATGAGCAGAGCACACAGGATATTTAGGGCAGTGAAAGTACTCTGTATAGGATGCTAATGATGGATATATGTCCTTACACATTTGTCCCAAGCCGTGGAATGTGTAAAACCATGAGAGGTAAAACTAGGTTTACTAACGTGAACTATGGACTTTAGGTGGTTCTGATGTGCCAATGTAGGTTCATCCTGGCATTGAAAACAAAAAGTACCATTCTGGTGAATGATGTTGATAATGGGGGAGGTACGCACGTGTAGAGAGCAAAGTGGTAGGTGGGAAATCTCTGTACCTTCCTCTCAATTTTGTTGTAAATCTAAAACTATTCTTCAAAATGGTCTTTAAAAACAGCAGACTGTTGGAGCGCCTGGGTGGCTCAGTTGGTTAAGTGACTGACTTCGGGCTCAGGTCATGATCTCGCGGTGAGTTTGAGCCCCGTGTCAGCCTCTGTGCTGATAGCTCAGAACCTGGAACCTGCTTCAGATTCTGTGTCTCCCTCTCTCTCTGCCCCTCCCCTACTCATGCTCTGTCTCTGTCTCTCTCAAAAATAAACATTAAAAAAAATTAAAAACAGCAGACTGCAACATTTATATTTTTCCTGAATTCATCACTTTCTCCTATCAGTTTTAGCCATTCTAATATAATCTAAGGATTGAAAACCTCCCCATCAACCACCAAGATACACTTCCATAGGTGAACAGATAAACAGACTGTGGTACATCCAGACAACAGAACATTATTCAGAGAAACCAAGAAATGAGCTACCAAGCCATGAAAATACAGGGAGGAAACTTAAATGCATATTGCTAAGAGAAAGAAGCCAATCTGAAATGGCCAAATACTCTACAATTCCAACTATCTGATATTCTGGAAAAAGACACAGTGAAAAGACCAGTGGATACCCAGGGCTTAAGTGGAGAGAGGGATAAACAGGTGGAGCACAAGAGGTGTTCAGGGCAGTGAAACCATTCTGTGTAGTCCTATAGCGGTGGATACATGGCTCTAAGCATTTGTGAAAACCCATAGAATGTACAACACAAACAGGAAACTACGGGCTTCTGGTGATAATGATGTGTCAATGCATGTTCATCGATTGTAACAAGTGTACCATACCAATGCAAAATGATAATAGGAGAAGCCGGGAGGTAAGGGAGTATATAGGAATAGTCTGTACTCTCTGTTCAATGTACATGTTTATCAGTGTCCGCAGAAGGGGCCCTCGAGGAGCTCACGCAAGTCCTAAAGACACGCTCCATCAATTTTCCAATCTGCCTAAGGCTGACCTTTCTTTCCTAATAAGAGGACTTAACAACCCCCTTAAAATCCTTTTGCGAATTTGCTGGTTCCTTTCGAGCATTACAAATTTTCCATTTGGGGGTGTTTCTAAAGCCCTGGCGATGTTTCATCTTATCTCCAAGTCATGCTTCAAAGTCCAACACTTGCAACCATTTCCAAGTAAAATGAATAGCTCGTGACAAGCGGAGTCTCAATGTTTTTAAACCTGCAAGTCTTGCAGGGACGGAAGCTGCTCATTTTTATCTACCTCATTATTCTGGCCCCGAGGTTTTTCAAGGTTGAGGGGTCCCCTGAGATGTGACATCTGTAATTACAATCCATCTAGATTCCTCTCGTTACTTTCTTTAGGAAAAGGGTGACAGATTTGCCCCTCCTCTTTGCTATCTTGGTAGAAGCACATATTTGTGTATGTTCTGCCCCGGATCTGCAAGGACATCTGCAAACTTCCATCCATGGAAAACAAAACATGTTTATTTCTCCCCATTCTCCTGTGTTCTCATTGAGTTAAACAGTATGTCCACTTTCACTGAAAAAAGAATTTCCCTTGGAATTCGTGATCTGTGGGCTGATCTAGGAGAGGTTAAAAGGGGATTTTTATTTTTAGCTTTAAGAGAATTATTCAAACTAAAATATGAATATCATTAAATAAATCCCATTGGTCTATTCCTATTGGTATATAGCATGGCATAGTACTGGGGTAATGCAACTGGCCAGCTTTCTCCAGAGACCAGGATATGTTAAGGAGGGAATCATCCACGGCATGGATGAGAACTAGCTTGCTTGCCTGCACCATCACCTGAGGAAACTTCACTGGCATTGAGAGGCACTGGGATCTTCCCTGAGACACTGAGTGCTTAACAAACGTTCTTGTTCAACACATATAGAGCACTACATGTCTACACTGTGGATATTAACTCAGACCTGGAACACCTAGAGAGGAAATACATGCAGACTGTATTCATAAAGTATTTCACCAACCAAACGACCCCAGGCACTGTTCATAAGGAAGTCCGATAGTTAAGCTGTCTTCAAGCTTCTTCTTGAGGTGTTTACTTGGGCTTTTTACTCCCTCACTGTGGACCAGCTAAGTGATAGGAGAAACACAACTAAGGGAGAAGCAACAGGCCCTTCAGCAGGGTGCGTGGTTTGGACCAGGAAGGCACATGGTGACAGGGTTCAGATACTCGCTGTACCCTGCCCTTCCAACTCCCTTACCTTGTGGACACAGGTGTTCCTGCACCAGATATATCCCAACCTTGTAGCTTTAGTCCCCTCCTCCTTGGGACTCTGTCTCAGCTGGGTACCATGGCCAGCAGTTATCACATAGGTGTGGTGCTATTGTGTGACAAGGTTATATTAGTGGGGGTAAAGAACCTACAGATGGAGCAGGAGGGAAACTGGGGGATAGTAGCAAATGGAACCTCATCCTCCTGATGGAAGAACAGAAATAAGGCTGTAGAAGCTCAGAAGAAGAGTAACAAAAGCAGAAATACTTGGTCTCAGCTTAGAAATTCAAGACAAAGCCATCCAAAGCCCCCTCTGGCCCTCTGCTTCCTAATCTGCTCACTAAGGTCTCATCTGCAATTTTATTTTATGGCCCTATCATAATGGTCATCACTTCTGAGACCCTTGTCCAATCACACATCTACTCTGGACTTGGCCTTGAAAGCCCTAACCTTGAGCCTATATTTATGGCCATGCCTCCAGTCACACCACCTGACTTGAGGGTGGACCTCCATGAGCAGTCAGAGCTAATGACTTGAACACCCCTACTGTGCCCTCCTGCAGAGAGGCCTTTATGCACCTGATTCCCAAATACAAAGAAGTGCCACTGCATCTGACCTATTGGCATTCAAAGGCAGGAACTGAAAGCTGCAAGGTATCCTTATGAAATACCATGATCACCAGACCATGAGACTGCTTTTTTAGTGCAATTTCTAGCCAACATAGTTAACTCTAGAATTTACAGTTACAGAAATTCGATTCAGAGTCTTGGCTGTCCCTAGGCTGAGGGGAGAATTTAGTGTCACACCTGTTTCCTCCCCAGGGGCTCAGTATTTGCTTTGACTGGCTGCACTGATACATCAATTGGGAAACTGTTTTCATCAGTGGAGTATCGATTTAAAGGTCTGAGGCTCTGGGACTCAGGGTATAAACCTTCCCCCCACCCAGATTTATTTTATATAACCCATTGCATTAATGCCGCATATAAAACTTTCCCCATACTTTACAATAAACATTTTCCATTCTGCAAATTGCCAACCGGTGGCATTCTTGAGCACCCAAAGTGATGTTTGATATTCCATTCACTATCACTACAAGTATCTTAGGGTTTATACAAGATGGCACTTACACAGATTTTTGTCCCTTCCTATCACAAAATGAACCTGAAAAGCAAAAGAAGTGCTTAAAAATACAGCTGTGACTTTTGAATTTTCCACATTTTCTTTTTCTCTGTCCCTGCATCCCCCACCTCTCTTTTTCACTCAGTCTTAAATAGCAACCGGAACTGTGCAAGGACATGGGGAGGTTTATGCTGTGATCCCTGTGTATCAGAACAACCTCACTCCCTCCCTCTCTGGCTGTCAGGGGTAGGGGTGGCTGTATGGAGATGGAAGTCTTAGGCCATATTTAACCTGCCTTGAAGTTTGGTCTGAGCAGAAGGTATGTATCTATAGGGGAGCATGCATACCTAACAGAGGCTTCAGGGTGCAGTGCTTGAGAGAAATGTGGGGCCGACCACTGCTGTCCTGCCCCAAAGTTACACCAGCCTCAATCCTCCCCACCTTGCCCTTCAGAGAAATGGTCCCTGCCTGAGTTTACTCTTATCAGCACTGAAAATGCAAGCAAGAAATTGATATTCTATCTCAGGATGTTTCTTTTTGTACCATTTGGCAAGGAGGACAGGAGGAAGAAAGGAAGTCAAAGAAAAGTGCTTAAGTCAGCATTTCACAAAGCAATTCACAAAGTTGTCGGCTAACCACAACCCGTAAATTTCACCCGGCTCTTTATCATTGTCTCTGTGGTATTTAAAAAACAAAACAAAACAAACTTTCAAAACTGCAGACTTATGGTTCTGCCTTCCGTGCACTAATTAGAATATCTCCTTCCCTCCTGGGCCCCACCCCATGCAGCTGCTACAGAGACCTAGAGGTGAAGGTGCCTGGATTTGCAAGCCTGAAGCAATTTTCACAGCATTTCCTTCCGCCTCTACATCAAATCCAAGCTGGAATTCTTTCCCCCTTCAGCCACAAGTCACCTTGTTTTCTCTCTTCCTTTTGGGTGTCAGGCAAGCTTCATGAAGTTCTAGGCCACATAGCCACTTGCCGTGTTTGGAGAGCTCACCGATACCCAGGCAGGATTAGCTTCAGTGCAGACCCTTCCAGCTCCACGCCCCATCTACTCTGGAGCGGACCTCCACCTGCGTGGCAGGGACGGGCAGGTACTGGAGCCATGCTAGGTCACGCTTCTCACCTTGGGCTCCAGCAGAGCCACACCGCACACCATTCCCACGCAACTCTGCTTTTGGAGCTCTGTGCCACCGGCCTGGAGGCTCCTTTTCCCATCTCACTGCTGGAACTTTCCTCACTCTTCAGAGCCTTGCTCAGCCCTCCTCTGTGAATCCAGCCTGATGATCTCCCACGCTCTGCTGCCAGCCCCACCAAAACATAGTGCCAGCCAACTGTCGGGACACCAGGGTGGCTCTGACCTAACACTGGGCGACCTGAGGTATCTGACGTTGGGCACACACTCGCCCCAGCCCTCCAGGGAGCTCGTGCAGTGATGGAGACAGCACCATTCATTCTGTGTTCTTGGGCCCTGGGCTCAGGGCCTAGCACATTCTGAAGGGACAGTACAAGCTTGCTGGATTCAACTGCATTGTCACCTGTCCCTTCTCAGACAGAGGAAAGGGGGAGTGTGACAGGACCAGACAAGGTAGTATTGGGGAAACTGCCTAAATAATAGGGCCTGGGTATCACAGCTGCACAAATCATGTAACTTTTACTGCAATTTCTTCAAAGGGCAAGTGTAAAATCATACCTACCTTGAGAGTCAGTGAGAGAATGACATGACATGATGCCTATGAAGACTGGCACAGGGCTGGTTCCCGGTAAATGAAACTGTTGCCATAAAATAAAGTCTGAGGAGGAGAGCACACCTGGCAGAGAGTCAGCTGGCCAGTCACACACTCCTCCTCACCTGCAACATCCTCCATGTTGAGATTGCTTGGTTGGTAAATACACTAGAACAGGCACTTTGGACATGGGGTAAGACCCCTAAGTCCAGGCCAAAGCCCTCCATGGGTGAACACAAGGGTATCAAGGGCACTAGCAGGTCCCAAGAGAGGCAGCGTCATGGCCTTGATGGCCACCTGGCTTCATAGCAGGGCTGCAGGAGGACACAGTACACACCAAATAAGCCTCTACTACAGGCTGAGGGATCGGCTGTTCGTCCCCTGCCTCCACTCGGTCTGGGCAAGTCTTCAAAGAACTTTAAATCCAAGCATGAACCAAAGTAGCTGTACCCAGAGACCTGATCTGCAAGTTAATGCCAACCCCCTCACTCCTCAGGAAGAACTTTCTGGTGTTCCCTTCCTCCTCGCCTTGCAAATATTTATGAAACCCCATAGTGGGATCTGTTCTTGCCAACCTGTGTGGCTGTGTTCCAAGGTCCTAACACCAGGCTGTTAATGTATGACAAGCTGCAGTGGGCAGGACATCTTATTTTTCAAACCCCGCTTGTGAGCCAGATGAAAAAAGATGTTCTGAAAAGCAGAAAAGAACACTTAGAAACCAATAAACCTCTCTACCCCCTGACCGATTCTACTTGAAGAGCTGCCTTGACTTTCCATATGCTGCATAAATCTACCCTATTTTAGAGCCACAGAGGTCCCTGCAGATGCTCCTCACAGTCCTAATCACCTCTAACTTCAGTGGACTCTGACACGGGAAAACTTCCCTGATAAAGGAGATTATGTGCACTTGCTTTCCCAAAGCAGCACTCAGTGGAGATTAATCTCCTCTTACCTTTACTGCTGTGGTGGCAATTTCTCAACTTTACTTCCCAGGGCTTCATCCCGGGCCAACACAATGTTTCACCAACGAACCAAACAGTGACTAAAATTATAGGCAGTTTTAGTGAAAGGACTTTCCTCCACCCCCTGCCCCCTCCTCCAGCCCAGGCTTCAGAACACTCTCTACCATGGAGCGGGGTTTTTTTTTTTTTTCTCAGACCAAAGCCTCCTCAACTGAATGTGAATAGGACATACCCCTGCTCTGTCTCCCTTAGCATCTACTCCAGCTTATCTCTTCTTGTGTCTGTCTGTCTGCATCTGTCTCTCAGATAGATAGAAAGTAGATGATGGATGGATGGATGGATGGATGGATGGATGGATGGATGGACGGACGGATGGATAGATGGATGCATGCATGCATGGATGGATGGATGGATGCATGGGCGGATGGACGGACAGATGGATGGACAGATGGATGGATGGACTGATGGATAATCAAAAACTCTGTTACTCTAATATATGGAAAGAGACAGGTATATATTACATCTCTAATATATATGGACAGAGAGAAAAAGAAAGAGTCAGACAAGAAGGGAAACAGTTTTTTCCTTTATTCTGAATATACAGATTTGTCCCCTTCACAGTGGAGTTTTCTCCTGAGAGCTTTCCTAAATGATTTTCAGTTTGAATACACAAAAGGGCAGCTATTCAAAAATTTTAAGTATAAAAATTTTTAAAACATCAACATATATAGAAAATTAATATAGTGATCATTAAAATGAATCAATCCAGTAATCATTTTAATAATATAAATCATTGCCTGACCAGCTTTGGCAATCATTGGCACAGAAGCAATGTAAAAATATTAAGCCCCAAAAGGAATGATCAAATAGTGAACTCCACTATGCAATATGATTTAAGTCAATCTTTCTCAACTATAAGTAATAAAAGATAATTCTCAAGTGTGGACAAGAATAAAATTCTCAAGGATCTGATGACTCCTGTCTGAGAAACAATCACTTCACAATCTAAAGTCCTATTTTATGAGAACATCTTTTAATTGTTATCCCAGAAAAGAGGAATGTTTCAGCTTTATATCTGGTCATATGTAGGCATTAAAAATATCATTAAAATTTTTGAAGTCTAAAAGAATATTCAGAATCTCAAGATTACATCCATGTGTGTGTATGCCCAGTTTGAGAAACACCACTCCCAAGGTCTTACACATGGATGATCCTTGGAGCTACAACCTAAAACTCTAGGGAACCAAACACTCCAAACACTGATCATCACTGTAAGGGTTGTGCTTTGTTTCTTTTTCTTTCTTTCTTTCTTTCTTTCTTTCTTTCTTTCTTTTTTTCTTTCTTTCTTTCTTTCTTTCTTTCTTTCTTTCTTTCTTTCTTTCTTTCTTTCCTTCCTTCCTTCCTTCCTTCCTTCCTTCCTTCCTTCCTTCCTTCTTTTAACTCAGGGCATTAGAAATGACTTTATTTCCTAAAGACATGGATAAGTAGTTCCTTATGATCACACATAGGACAAATGTCCAAGTTAAAAAAAAAAAAAAAAGTAAGATTTCCTGAAGTGTGACCTTGAGTAGCCTTAACTTTTAGAGATGTGCTGCCGTAACCAGGGGTTTGTTCTATATGCGAAGCAATCACATTTGCCCGTTTTAATTATTTAATATATTATAATACCTATCTAGTCTACAGACAAGACACAGGCAGTTATTTTTATTATTTTCACATTTCATTAAATAGAGATGAATAAGTCAAATTGTCTTTTCTTTCTAACCAAGCCATCTTAAATCTCTGTGATAAATAACACACTATGCTTCTCTCTTGCGGCTCACCCCCTTCTCATTTGTATGGCTGTCATTTCCGTGCCTGCCTTAACTCCCTACCCGAAATAAGTGCAATCTCTTTGTCTTTTTCATCTGGGGATCCCCATAGAGGAAGAAAATGGGATCTATTATGGGGCATTCACAGAGTGTACATGTCCAGGAAAATATGTTGGGAGAATAAACGCAGGCAAACATCAGGGGTGTTCATCACCGCTCCTAACTCAGAAGAAAACATTCAGAAATAGCTGCAAGTCAGCACCTCAGAAGCCGGCACTAGTTGGCTGACCTACATATAAGCACATTAACCAGTATGTCCTTCTGCACACACCACTGTCACAGAACAAGCTGGAGACACTTGCAGTTTCCCACATGAACATCCCCAGAGGGCAGGATAAGACCCTTCTGAATTCCGGAGTTGAACCTAAAAGGCTGAGCGTGCTGAAAGAGGGGAACAGGGTCACCTCAGGTGCTTCCTATCGTTCAAAGATTCAGGGGATGGCCCTGGACCTCAGGACTCAGCGCTACTCTTTATTAAAAAGGGCATGTGTATCTCTGCCACATTAATATTTAGCTAGAAGATTGCTTTTCTGAGCAAACATGCTTTGGTCTTTAAGGTGCTAGTGTAGTAAACATGACTTTGTATTCCTTTATCAGAAATCATTTCATGAAAAATTCTAAATGCCATAAAGACCCAGCGACATCAGATTAACTTCAAAACTGGGTTTCCTCCTCAACTGAATCAGAATATTGATTAGCCCATAAATATCACCCACCAGTGTCTTATCTCAGGCATGCCAAGCCAGTCCAAAGACATTTGCGTTCTTCAAGCACCAGAGCTAAGGGATCTCATGCTTCTTTAGTGGCTTCAACTTATTCAGCATTAGACTTTTAATGATTTCTTTCCAACGTAGTCTTGCCTTCTCACTGCACACAAGTCTCAAAGCAAACTGACTTGATTAATTCCTTGCACAGTGACACAATCAGATTAAAACAGCTTTTAAGCTAGGAAAACCTCATTATCATATAGCTTATTCCTATATGCATTTGGATAGGGTACGGGTCAAATCATGTCTCTGGATCATGAGACTTATGTAGACTGAAAAGCAGACACAAGGCAGTAATAGTCAAAAGGGTGGGGGTTAGATAGGTCACTAGCAAAATAAAGAGGATCCACTATGATACTTTCCTTTAAGAAAATAATTTTTTTTCCTTTAGTTCAAAGGAGACTATTAAGGGATCACTTGAAACAATAAAAATTTCAATAAAGAATGTTAGAGCACTTTACAAAGAAAATGTGGTAATGAAAATGCAGCTTAAGGGTGAAATTGGAAAAAAAAAGATAGCATATTTTGGCTTTTTATTACAGGATATTTAAGAGACAGCTTGGCAATAAATGTTAACATCTTTCTAATGGTTGGGAATGCAGTTGTATAAAGCTGAAAACTCACCTTGACTTATTGACACAGCAGAGTTTTAACTTACACTGCTCATCCCCAGAGGAAATGCACCACACTGCAAAAAAAAGTGCTTAGCCTCACTCGATAAATGGAGGTAGGTATGAGCTACTGTTACACAGCCACATTAGGCATTTTGACCCAGGGGAAGCAGATGGAAGGGGCAACCAAATCAGTAAAGAGGGACGGAAAGAAGGGGAAAAAAAAAGTCAGAGGGGAAACAAACAAACAACCCCAGTATTCATTATACCCCTCTAGGTTGAAATACAGTGAAGAAAAAAAAAAAAAAAGAAATTAAAAGCATGGCCCTGTGGGGTGCCTGGATAGCTCAGTCAGGATTTAGCATCCGACTTCAGCTCAGGTGATGATCTCACAAGTTCCTGAGTTCAAGTCCTGCACTGGGCTCTCTGCTGTCAGCACAGAGCCCACTTCAGATCCTCTGTCCCCCTCTTTCTCTGTCCCCTCCCCTGCTGGTTTGTTCTCTCTCTCTCTCTCTCTCAAAAATAATTAAATAAATAAATAAACTTAAAAAAGAACATGGTGCTTGTCTTCAACATAATTACAGTTTAGTTAAAGAGCGATGATCAAACCTTAGCAAAAGAATAGGACTGAATATATATATTATTAAGAACTAAATTGCACAATTATATATGTGCTCATGTGCTAGATGTTAGATTTTTTTTCTGAAATTTAATATGGAAATTGACTTAAAATGAAATGGATAGATATCCCTGCTTCAATATGACCCAATACTATAAAGATACCAATTCTCTTCAAATTAATTCTTACATTTGATGGAATTTCGATACATATTTCAACTGAGTTTGTGAATTTGTTCAAGCATCTATACAAACAACAAAATTATACACTGTGTAAAAAGCTAAGTCAACTCTGCAACAGAAGAGGAAAGATAGGACTTGTCACTCTCAGATATTAAGACATAACACCAAGGGATGGTAATTAAGTATAGCATGGATGGGCCCAGATGAAGATAAATTGAACCACAGAACAGTATTGAAAGGTCTGATTTGGGGTCAAGTACGTGAAGAAAACTAACATATGGTAAAGTTGACACCACAAATTATGAGAAAGAAGGGGTTGTAGATGGTGGTAGGAAATCTGGTGAACTGTACACAGAAGAATCAAAGTAGATTTCTACCTTATATGATACATAAATGCAGGCTCCAAATACAATTAAAGATGTAAATATAATAAATAGAAGTGTCAAATTAATAGGAGCTAGAATATGTAATGTTTTTGTGATCTATTGATGGGAAGAACTTCTTAAACAATGTGTAAAGCAAAAAAGTTTGTTAAATTTATCACATAACACTTGCCAAGCTGGGGTGCCTGGGTGGCTCAGTCAGTTAAGCGTCCAACTTCAGCTCAGGTTACCGTACGTGACTTCGAGCCCCACGTCAGGCTTTATGCTGACAGCTCAGAACCTGGAGCCTGCTTCGGATACTGTGTCTTCCTCTCTTTCTGTTCCTCCCCCACTCACACTCTGTCTCTCTCTCAAAAATAAATAAAGATTATATATATATATATATATATATATATATTTTTTTTTAATTAACAAGCTAAACAAAATTAACAAAGGATATCATGAACACTTTTAATAAGAGGACCGACTAGAAGATATTTACCATGCCTAAACCCAACAAGGAATATATGAGGAAATCAAAAAGAAAAATACTAGAATACCAATAGAAAAATTGATACAAGATATGAACAGAAATCATAACATAATCATAATATGAACAGAAAGGACTAGTAAGTATACCAAAAGCTGTTCAAACTTCCTAATAATTAGAGAATGGTGATTTCAAATAACAAGATATCAAATATCAAGCAGATTAGAAAAAAAAATGAGAAAGCTGAACCAGCCAATTACCAGCGGAGACAAGGATATGGGAGCCCTTATGTACTGACCCACTACTAAGCAAGGTTTAGACAAGCAAGTAATAATATGGCTTTTGATGCACAAGTTCTACTCTTGCCTTACATCCAACTCACATAAATTCCCACACAGGTTCTTTGGGAAACATTCTTAAGGATGTTTTCCACAGCATTGCTTTTATAAGGGGGCACCAGAAGCAATCTGAGTGTCCATCCCTGAAGGAACAAGAAATCAAAATATGATGAATGGAATGTCGTACAGCAATTAACAGCAAGAGGATTGACACCGTGTAGGAACATGGATGGCTCTCAGAAACACACCACTGACTGAAATAGCCAGGTAAGAATGAGATTCACATCACAATACCTTTTGTATACATTAAAAATACATGCCTACTCTGTGTATAATGACTTGCTTCCAAAGAGAAAAAAGAGTAAATTTACAGTGGATTAATCTGGCAAACACTACCTTGAGCTAAAAGATCAAGGTGAACATCAACAGTGATAAGTCATGTTGATAATACTACCCTTGATGAGATGTGATGAGAATGGCACTTCACCTCTGACAGCTTCCTCACCGAGAACACAGAACCCCATATGAATCGTGAGAAAAAGTCTCCACTGAGGGTCATTCAACTACCTGACCAGTAGTCTTCAAAATTATCAAGGCCATCAAACACAAGGAAAGTCTGAGAACCTATCAGTCTCTGGGATCCCACATGTAGGGTGGAATCCTGGAACAGAAAAAGGACATTTGGTAAAAACTAGGGAAATCTAAATAAAGTACGAACTTCACACTTTATAATGTAGGTTATATAATAATAATAATAGTAATAATAAATATTATGATACATTACATATGTTAAATGCTGTGACAAATATGCCATAGGAATGCAAGATGTTTAGGGGACATTGGGTCAAGGTTTACAGGAATGTTCCATACTATGTTTGCAACTTTTCTGTATACCTAAAACTAATCTAAAATGAAAATTAAAGTATACATGCCCACAAAGCAATACATATTTTAAAGAACACATATAAATAAAAAACACACCAACCCTAATAAAAGGGTTACCTGTGGAGATGGGCATGAGGCATGGAGATAAAATGAGAGAAGACACTGAACGTTCTCATGTTACAGAAGAAGGAGCTAGAAGGGTTAAGTTACTTTGCCAAGACTGTACTTAAAACGTAGGCTTCTGACCTTGAATACAGCAGAAGCTCTTTTTATAACTCAGCCCTGCTTTGCCTACTCTGAGGAAAAGCTGAGAGTGAATTTACTCCACAGGCAGAAAATAAAGAGTATAGCAGGTGAGCCAAAAAGGAGCGTGAACTTTTCCATAAAGTTGAAAAAAGGTGAAGGTATTTCTCTGGGGCTTAAAGCAAGTGGCAGCACCCCAAAGGGCTCTGAGGTTAAATGTGGGGGCTGGCTTTAGGGCCATAGAACACCGGGGAGTAATATCAAGAGGTATTGTTTAGGCAGAAACTGGAGAAGCTTAGTTTCCAGAAGATAGACTTATTAACACTAACCGCAGAGCCCCAAAGAATTGATACAAACACGAAATGAGTAGGATTTCTTGGATCAGAATGCAGGGCAACATCTGAGGTCAGGGGTAAGGTTTGTGACTGCAAGGCCGGAAGAGGTCCTCTAGAAGCCCGGAGGAAGATGAGCAGCACAGATAGAAAAGAGTTTTGTTCTAGTTTTCCTATTTTCTTAGTAAAATCTAAAAACTGCCTGTAGGTTTTGCACAATGAAGGAAGGAGTGTTTCTATATTTGAATCAGTAGAGAATGGACATAAGATCCCTTTCAGCAGCCAGGCCTCCCAGAGACCAAGGATACCTGAAGGATTGAGCAAGGAGACAGGAGCCATAGTCACAAGAGGGAGCGATTTGGAGGTGGCATGGGCATTTCCTGATGAGATAGATGCATTTACATCTTTATATGACCCTCAGAGAAAGTGATGGAAATCAAAGTTAGAAAAACTCTACCCCAAATTAAGTCATCTTAGTAAAAGCCTAAGGAAACTAAATTCTCAAAATCACAGAGAAGGAGGAAAGCTTGCTGTCCTCAACACCCTCTCCCATCATGAGAAGAAATAAAGACAAAGACACAAGGCTTAGATCAACACTCAAGCCCACTTACTTAGGTCATTAGCCTTTAAGAATCCTCTGTCTGCTAATGTCTTTAAAAAAAAAATTAACAAGACCAGATGGCTTGGTGATGAGGAGGTCAGGAATGCGTATGTTTCCAAGTGAATGCTGGGATGGAAAGCTGGAGGAAACACTGTCACTGTCAATAACAAACTAGTACAGACTGGGATCTGAAAATCAACAGATATGTATGTGCCTCACTCAAAGAGCATTCACAGGGAGAAAGTCTTTTTTACACCAGTTTTATCAGTGCTACCAAGGAGTCATCGGTCAATTCAGTAAATATTTCTGTACAAATTATGACACATTCATGTAATGGATATCTATGCCCCAATTAAAACAAATAAAAAAAAACGGAGGGTCTAGCATGTCGCCATTTGCAGAAAATATATCAAAGGAAAAATTAAGTTTTATCTATATGCATAGAATATTTCAAAGAAAATTGTCACACTTTTCAACTGAGAAGGATAATTGGGGAGCTAAGGAACAGGTGGGAGACTTTTCACATTACACACTCTTTCATGCTTCTTCAATTTTGAATCTCGTGAATTTATTGCCGCTTCAAAAAATGAATAAAATGCTAAAATAAAAAGATTAAATATTTATATGTTTATACCCCACTATTTTTGTCTTTATTAAGACTTTAAGAATACAGATCAAGTAACATCTACATCTAATGCAAAAGAGTAAAATAAATAACTAAGAGATACAGATTAAAGTAAAACAAGGAAAAGAAAAGAATAGAATCCAGAGGTAAAGTGAGGACAGAAAAATCCTATATAGAATACTGTCTAGAGGCACCTGAGTGATTCAGTCGGTTAAGCGTCTGACTCTTGATTTTTTGGCTTAGGTCGTGACCTCCCAATTCCTAAGATCAAGCCCCACATCAGACTCCTTGCCAACAGCGCATAGCCTGCTTGGGATCCTCTCTCCCTCTCTCTCTCTGCTCGTCCCCTGCTAATGCTTTCTCTCTCTCTCTCTCAAAATAAATAAATAAACTTAAAGAAAAAAAAAAAGAATCCTGTCTAGTTGCTGGACATGGCCATGAATTTGGTGACGAAAGCAAAGCAGGAAACAAGATCAAAGAGTCCAGTACCAATAATAAACTAGCCTCTGAGCAGAGGAATGACCTTTCCTAAAAGAGAGAGAACATGGAAATTTCTCTCAAACATCCATCTTTTAGAAGACACTGAGATACCACACATTATATCCTCAGCCTCAGCACACAACTGGACCCCTGCAGAGGCTGCTCCTGGATCACCAGTGTGTGGAGAGGGCAGGCCTTCAGACATCTGAGGGATGCAGAATTCAGGGCCTGGGGGACCAGTGCCCTAGGCCCAAAATGGTAGAGCAGAAAAGAAATCCTACTCTTCTGACATGACACTCAGTACACAGGCCCCAAATTCCAAATGGAAAATCTCTGTGCTTGACCAATTAGGTCAGAGGAATTGGAGAGAAAATCCTTATCTGATAGCATTTTAGCCCCTGTCTTTTATTCATTTTTTAAATATTTATTTTTGAGAGAGAGACAGAGTGCAAGCAGGAGAGGGTCAGAGAGAGGGAGACACAGATTCCGAAGCAGGATCCAGGCTCTGAGCTGTCAGCACAGAGCCCTATGTGGGGCTCAGACCCACTAACTGTCACATCATGACATGAGCCGTAGTCGGACGCTTAACCAACTGAGCCACCCAGGTGCCCCATATTCCCTTGTATTTTGGACAAACAACATATTTGTTTCTGTCTCCTACAAAGCACTGTGATGAATAGGCACCATCTTCATCGCAGCCCCCAGCCACTTTATTTCCAGAATCATTCCTGTTTCCTTGCTAAGCCTACCCCCTTTGGGATGCATGGGACTTCCTCTCTTCCTCTTTCTTCTCCACCCTCACTTCATCCTCAATATCCCCAAAGCAGGTTCTAACCACCACATCCCCTGTAGTGTCATACACATAATATAGTACACTGAGACAATGCTATGTGCTCACCAAACTGGCTCCCATTTCCTCCTGGGTACATAGCTAAGCTCATTTGCCAGCTCCCATATAGTCAGAAGAAAACACAATTAAGTTCTGGCTAGTGGAATGTGTGTGGACATGATGCCTCTTCCAGGCCTGGCCCCCAAAAATGTCCTGCACAAATCACGGACATTGCCCATCGTTTCCTCAGGTGCGAGCTGGATTTTGATACTCAGGGCAATGTCAGAAGCAAAGATGGTGGAATTTCTGTTAGCTTGAGTCTTAAATGATTACACAGTACAAAATCCCCCTCTGGCAACCCACAGTGGGCTATAATGTGAGCAACAAATCATTTTTATTTCTTTATTACTACCATTAGCCTACCTTGGCCAACATAGAAATGGAGGCTCTCCCATAACAAAAAACTTAAATATTTGACATTGACTTAGATGAGATGGATGGTAAGTAGGGAGGGTAAAGATATAGCAGATCCAGGTTACTCAGTGGCAAAACACTGGCAAAAACTATTGACTACAATACTGTGGAATGTAGACTACCTGCTTACTGAGCTTACAGTTCTTGGGGAACTAGATGGTTCTGTGCTAGGAGATCGTTACATTTCTTTTTTTTTTAAAGAGTTTTTTTTTTAATTTTTTTTTAACGTTTATTTATTTTTGAGACAGAGAGAGACAGAGCATGAATGGGGGAGGGTCAGAGAGAGAGGGAGACACAGAATCCGAAACAGGCTCCAGGCTCTGAGCTGTCAGCACAGAGCCCGACGTGGGGCTCGAACTCACGGACCGCGAGATCGTGACCTGAGCCGAAGTCGGCCGCTTAACCGACTGAGCCACCCAGGCACCCCAAGATCGTTACATTTCTAAAACAACCAGAAGATGATGGAAAAACAGAATGCTTGCATATATGTTGTTGGCTACTAATTGTCTGTTATTGATTGCGGGTCAGGTTTTTTATGAAAGAATAAAATTCTAAGAACTGTAATGTGTAACTGGCACATTAGCAGATAGAAATAAAAAAAGAGTTATTCTAGAAATTATGGACTTACTTAGAAAAGTCATTTATTTGCTAATTGCTTCCAGTCACCAAGAAATGAAAGATGTCCTATTAAAAGACATTGTGTGCTGAAGACCCAGTGAGACTTCTCAGTCGCACATTGTGACTCAAGACTTTGGCAAAAACCGGACTGAGGATGTGATATTTCTACCTACTTTCAGATAACCTCAAGATGGCCACTATTAAACTGAAGAATAGAAACAGGCACAGAGATGAGGAAGGAATAAAACAAAGAAGACTCCTTGAAATTGTGTCTAGGAAAGAACTGTATGGTGACAACACATGAAACTTTCTAAAAGAAAATAAATCAGAAGGCTTCCATATCACTGAGAGAATTGTATTACTAAAGCAATTATTATCTTGAATTAGAAAAGCTTTGAATATTCCACATGCCTTAAATCAGTCTCAGGAAAGAAGTGGGCTATGAATGCTGGCAGTTCCCAAAGATAGTATAGGACCCGAGATCCATTTCAGATGTGGTGATGACAATGGATGGTGAAAGAACTGTGGAGGGTAGATATAGGGGTCATTAAGAAAAATGGACAAGAAAGTCCTTCTCACAGAGGAAGATCAGAATCTATTCAGGGAACTCCCCCCACTCCTTGAAAAAAGACACTTCTTAATGCCTTCCCTGCAGGATGCCAGCTCTGCTATGGGCCAGTGATCAGTCTGGCTTCTTTTCTTCCTTTTTCTGAATCAGAAATGTTACCACTGTCCTCACCACTCTAAAGTAGGAGGAGGAGGGGTGACCTTCCTGTTTTCCTCACAGGCTGCTGAGCCCAGAGGAATCACATCGTATCTGATGGAGAGATTTACTCCCTCCCTGGAGACTCCGAAATTTGAGCTGAACAAAGTGACTAGGTAGGGCTTGCGGGTGTTTCCATGGAGAAGGGACATGTACTCTATGTGTTAAAAGAAAAATGGAATGGATTTCTGGTGACTAGAGGAGTAGACTGTAGCAGAGATAATCCTATGTGTTTGTTGAACTCACTTCATTTTCTTACACATTTAAATTCTTTTTCCCAACTTCCCCTGTAGCTAGGTGAGACCATGTGATTGAGTTCTAGCCAATGGAAGACAGCCTGGCTCCTAAAATCCACCAAGCGATGTCATATGCTCTCAGCAAATGAGCACTCATGCTACAGAGCACACTCTACCAACCCTTAACCAATGAGCATTAAGCACACACCATCTGACAACGTTTCATAGCCAATGTGTGTGTTGCCCTGAGTTGAGAGTGTTCTTCAGTCTACTGTTGTTTGCTTCATGGTAGCCTCTCTATTAACCATTTATTTTGTGTTCCAGTGAACTATTTTGACTAGTAATAATTGATAAAAGATAAAATGACTGGACTTGCTGGAATAAAAACAATGGAAAAATATGAGAATAGTTAGAAACTTTACAGAAGCTCAAGAGTCTTCAATGAAATGGTCAAGAAACAGAGGTAAAGACCATTAGGCAATGGGGAACAGATTGAAGTCCTCTGACATTACAGAGGGTAACAAAAATAGTGTTAGCCTCGGCAAATGAGCCAATAATGGTATTAACAGCATCTGGGAGAAATTAAGCATGTCATGACTGTAAGAGGTTTGGAGAGACTGAAGCAGTGATTCTCAATGCACAGTGCAAAGAAGCATCTCCATGGGAATCTTGCTATAAAGATCTTTTATTGTCCTCACCCAGGTAGCATTTGCATCTCCAGGAGCATATCACCTGCAATACCCAGGATGGCTGTTGACCCAGTGAACCCAGACAGAACTCAAGTTCAGTTAGTATGGCTGACGGGTTGCAGAAACATAACATGATACTGACCAACTACTCTCATACATAGAAAAGGAGTTGCCCAGCCTGCATGCTTACTCAGAAAAAAAGAAAAGGAAAAAGCAAAGTTGAGAAGCTATGAGAGATGAAGGGAGAAAAGTCATTAAGGGCTTAGTAGTAGAAAAAAATCATGTTGCTTTAATCAGCACATATGAAGAACCTCAGTTTTTACCTTGTTATCACTAACCACAAAGCACTTACATCCCACCTACTACCAGACTTACAGAGACCAAAAGGTCATCCTTTGGTTATTCCCCTGGATTAAATAGAAGTTAGGGAAGGCCAAAGTTCTGTTGGATGACACTGAAAAAAGTGAAATAAGAAAAATTGGTTTGTGTGCCTCTGTAGGCTCTATGTGCCTGCTGTTTCCCTGACGAGAGAACAGTCCTGGACTCTGCCACTCCTGGGTGGCTTAATGGGGTTCATTTATCAAGACTGATGTTACTTCAAGACTCAGAAATGTTTGAAAGGTTTTTCATCAATTTAGAGAATTGTCTTTCTTAGAACTACAAAACCATCACCTATATCTTGAGGCCAGCTCCTGAGTACAGGTTGACTCCCAATGTATACCAATGCCTCTTCTGGCACACCCATCAATGCTTCCATTAAACTTAACCCACTGCTTCCCTCTACCAGTCCCCAAATTCAGCCTCTTCATCAACCCACAAGTGCCTACGAGCCACAGTGGGTCAAACTCTAGGGTTGACACTGTAGAAGTAAATGAAGAAACTCAGTGCATGACTCTTGCCTGCCTTCAGGAAGCATACAATCTTGTTTGAAGGTGCCAGTATACCTGAGTCATTGATTTTGCAAGGAACAATTAATTACACAGGAAGAGACAAGCAGCAGGAACTGGCCCATTTACGCCGACTTCATTGATTCTGCCTGACAAGAGTTCTCTCTTTCCTTCTAGATCACTCATTCATATTTTTCCTTTAGCTTTACTCAAGAAAAAAAAATTCCCTGTCTTTTTTAGTTCATTTCTCATGGTCTTCCGTATACAAATCCTCTTCTTCCTACACGCCAGAAAACTACTCACTCCTTCACTCATGCAAGCAACTCTTTCCTTTTGCAGAAAATTATTCTTTAGCCACTTAAAACTACAACCAACTGCTCAAGTGGCCTCACTAGAAAATTATCGCTAACCTCTATAACATCCAGGCATGTTGAAAGGCACACGTGAAAGCTTTCTCTTCCCCCTCTGTTTCTGTGCCTACTTGTTCTATTGACTCAGTGAGCAGAGACAACATCTAATTATATTTTCCACCCAAAGATTAACATGTTATTAATGCTTAGCAAGTAAGAAAAATAATAATGTCTTTATATTTCCCATTTTTTCCACTTCAGGATTTCATATGCAAAAAGAGATTTTAAAAGTATAGCATGGAAGTGTTTTTGGTCCATTAGACATATATTAGGTTTTTCTGTCCTCCTATACAAAGGTTCAGCCTTTTAAATGGGGCATGCAGCTATTAAGCATTAACCCATCTGTTGTGTTTTTCTCTTTTACTTCAAAAGGCTGGCACACTAGTTCCATAGCCAAAGTCATACCAATGCTGTTCGTTTCCTAACAATACACCTTGACCACCACCAATGGACTGTCGTTCAGAAATGCTGTCAAGTTACCAAATGCTTAAGAGCCACAGGAAAGTACAAAGTCCCCTTTCCTTTACCTTCTGACCCCACGTGACCCTTACATACTACAGTGCACCTCCCTTCCCTAACACAAATCCTCCTCATAGCTCCTTGGAGATACCTCTCATTCTAGCAACCCCTAAACTTAACCCATCCATCAAGGCCTAGATAATTCATGACATTCCCAACAAATCTTTCTTGGTCATAATAGCTCTTAGTGGTGACCTGCTCTTTAGAATTTGGAATATGAAAAAACCTAAAAAGTTAACAGCACTACATAGCATATATCAGAAAGTCAAAGGGGCAGAAGAATTAACACATCCGATCACAGCTGTTTAAATCACATCCGATCAGCAGCTCCTTCAAAGCAGGCAGCAGAATTCTACAGATCACGTCCTCAGCATCACACACCTATTTATACCACATTGAACCACCCATGGCTTTTCTGCCCAACAAAGTTTATGAGCTTCTTGGGGGAAGAGACTGTTTCTCATAGAGCTTCAGAATTCCCTGTAATAACTAATACTAATAGTGCTGGACACAGCAGAAAGTACACAGTAGATTCTTTTTGATTTGCCCCATAGGGAAGCTGGGAATATTTTCTAGTTGAGTAAAATCAAGCTAAAGCAATACATCAGTGATAGAGCATTGAGACTCAGTGTGATAACATTTTCAATGACCTGAGTGCGATTTCACACTCATAGAGACCCACTCTTCATGCAATTTCAGCAGAGAGAGTGTATGTGGTGGGAGCGGGGAGATGAACAGGGTCAGATTATCAATTCTCAAATGGCCTTCAAGATCATCGGATGGAAGCCATCATCCTCTTAGAGATGAAAAATTGGGGAAGCCTCCTAATGGAAGCTGGTAAGACCGGATTGCTCAGGAGGTGTGAACCCTGTTCACATCCCCAGCAGCTTTGCAGCAACCATGTGTAGCGCTGTTTGTCTTGGAAAGAAGTACCCCACCTCTGTCTTGGAAGCAGGGAGTAAACCATCACTTAGAGTCCTCATCCATGCTTAATGGAAGTGTGTTTAATGTTGTTTTGATGATGTGTAACACTGTTAATTGCAGATATATTTTGATTGCTTTCTTTTCTCTATCTCATCTATGCTACATGCAACAAATATTAACACATTCTCTAAACAATTAAATTGTGCCACAGCAAGGATACAGAGTGGTAACAGGAAAACCTGTGTTCAAATAACTAAGCCCTTAATTGAGCAGCTAAGATCTTTTTCTTTAAAAAAACTCTTTTTTCAATTTTCTGACATTACTTTTCTAGTTCAGGTAACAATAAAGCAGTGCTGGACTGTGTCACCAAGGTATTTTTGTTAACAAGCACTAACTGTACATCTGTGATGTGCAGGCACTATTCCAGGAATTACGGAAGAGCAAATGAATAAAACTCTGCTTCTGCCCTCAAGAATCTAGTAAGAAGATTAAAACTGAACACAAAAAGTCTAATAAAGGGAGAACATAAAGGGCTAATAGGAAGCTATGGAATTTGAGAGTAGGAATGAATTCCCTGATTTTCCTTAACTGAGGAAATCATATTAATAAAAACCGTGTGTGTTTATAAAGCAATACCCACCAAAATTAGAAAGTTCTTAATATCAGAAGATGGATATCTTCCATTTTAGATCATTCTTTTGAGCTCACATTTACTTCTAACACTTGATTGCCTACTGACAAAAGAATATGCTAACTTTTTTTCACAGATTCTGATTTTTAAAAGTTCTCTCAGAAGAGCATGCTTTATTTGCCTGCGTCAGAATATTGCTGCAATGGAGTTAATAATGAAAAGCAATATAATTTTGTATGTTCAGCACACTTTACAGCTTCCAAAGCATTTTCACAAATACTATTTCAATAGGTCTCATTTGGTCACACAAAACCCCAGGAAGTATATGGGGTCAGTTTATTGTGTTTCTGGGCGTGTGCATGTGCATGTTAATTTTATTTTTTATTTAATTTTATTTTTTTTATCGTGCACAGAGGAACCGGAGGCTCAGAGGAGTCTGGTGAGTGACGGTGACAACTGGCATTTGTCAGGCTTGTCAGACAAAAAGAAAATTGCTGGCTAAGCCCTCCAATCTAAAATTACTCACAAGTTATTACACTTGAAAACTCGTGTTCCCACTGGTATATGTTCTCTCATAAGGTGAATATGCCCTGGGCAGCACTCAGCATCTGGGGGCACCCAGCGTCCCCTTGTCCCCATGTGCGGAACCTTGTCCCCACCCAGAACATTGGCCAACCCTTCTCTCATTCTCTGTTCTCAGTAGAGGATTAAAAGGCAACTATTTGTTCTTCCACCCTAAAAAGCCAAAGCCCCTGAATCATGTCCTTCAAAAGTATTTGGATTTTAAAACTTTGCTACAACTTTACAGGGAAAGTCCTTAGGCTGATAAACACATGTAGGGCAGCAGCCATCGTGTGGAAGGAATTTGATGCTGAATCACTGATGCTGCCATCTCTCTGGACAGTGATTAACAAAAGGCCTCTGAGCTTATCTTCAGGGTCATAGAAGGAAAGAGAAGCTGGCACTAATGCATCCTTCCCTGTGTCCCTGAAAGGAACTTCAGGGATGAGCAATGACAGATTTAACAAGTAGAGAAAGCCCATTGAGTCTCCAGGGGCTGAGGCACAAAAAAAAAAAAAAAAAAAAAAAAAAAAAAAAAGAAAGAAAGAAAAGAAAAAGAAAAATAAAAAGACAGAATCTGGGAAGCAGCCAGAGTCTGAGACTGATGTCCCTAGGCCTCTGTCCCCACCCCACACATGCACATTTGCCCCAGCCTGATCTCAGACTGTAAAAGCTCAAGCCCTGTGGCTCTTGAAACATGCCCTGAGACGAAAAGGATCTGTCCTCAAGTCCCACACCAAGTCTGCACCACTCTTTCTTCCACTGAAAACATCAAATGGGAAAAGCCGTCCTTACCTCGTAATGAGCCACGCGCTGAGATTCGGATATCAGTTGTGCACTGCACACTTTGCAGTAACTGTCTGTAAATAAATCCTGATCGATATCGGAGGACTTCATCAGGCTAAAGGAGAATCAACAGAAGAAAAATGAGTCCACTGCCTTGATGTTTATGCAGGACATTAACTGCGTGCAAAAGCTAGAGCACAGTCACAGACCCCATGATAGTAGCAGTGGGGGAGAACACCCTACACCTTAGGTGACACCATGTCAGTTAACCACAATAAGTGTAGAGTTTATAATTTTCTTATAAATGCCCAGCAAGACTGCTGGTACCCTACAAAATAGAAATGCACCTTTAATTTTCTCTTTCTGACAAATCAGATTTCTATCTACTGCACTGCCAAGGATTTACGTGAGAGGATATTTTCATATGTGATTTATATTAACAAACCATTGTAAGCATTCAATACATGCAACGTAAGAAAGAAGTTGAATGAATTCTGAGACATCCACATTCTAGAATACGATGTGCCTTCCAAATCCAAATGTAAATCGAATTCTTTTTTTTTTTTAATTTTTCAATGTTTATTTATTTCTGAGACAGAGAGAGACAGAGCACGAGTGGGGAAGAGGCAGAGAGAGAGGGAGACACAGAATCCGAAGCAGGTTCCAGGCTCTGAGCTGTCAGCCCAGAGCCCTACGCAGGGCTCAAACCCATGAACCATGAGATCATGACCTGAGCCAAAGTCGGTTGCTCAACTGACTGAGCCACCAAGGCACCCTGAAATCAAATTCTTCTTTAAAGGAATGTTTAATGAAATAGGACAAAGTTTTCCATTAACAACAAAACTGTTTACAACACAGTATGTACAGTATTATACTAAATTTGTTTTAAAATATTTATAGGTGCGGGGCGCCTGGGTGGCGCAGTCGGTAAGCGCCCGACTTCAGCCAGGTCACGATCTCGCGGTCCGTGAGTTCGAGCCCCACGTCGGGCTCTGGGCTGATGGCTCAGAGCCTGGAGCCTGTTTCTGATTCTGTGTCTCCCTCTCTCTCTGACCCTCCCCTGTTCATGCTCTGTCTCTCTCTGTCCCAAAAATAAATAAACGTTGAAAAAAAAAATTTAAAAAAAATTAATAAAATATTTATAGGTGCATAGGAAAGCATCCCAGGAAGTTTTAATAAAGTGTTAATAGCAGTTATCTTTCAGAAATTATAGGTAATTACTTATGTAATTTTATTTTTTTCCTACAATGAACATATATTATTTTTGTAGTACATGGAAAAAAGCTTTGTCAAGAAACTTATAGGCAATATAAAATTTAGTTTTGAGTTGAATAGCTATATTACAGAATTAAAAAATAAAATCAGGATAAACTGTAACTTTTCTTGCAAGCCTATACCCTGTAAAGTGAGAAGCTCTTATCATCCATGCTGACTCTTCCACATTTAGGGTTACTGATATTCATAAAAGCCACCTAGGCCATTACACACCACAATTGGGCCCACAAAGGTAAATAAACATATTGTCGAATCCCCAATCCTGAATCAAAGTGCAGCCAAGGGTCTCACACTTGTGAAAGTGATCTGTCACAAAGGTATCTCATAGCAGCTGTAGTGTGAAGTTACCACCGTAGAAACACATGCCAGCGCATCAGAATGCTTTCCTCCAACACAGAAACTCCATTTCATTTTACCTCCTACCTGCCAGGTAAAATGTAAGGACTATGCCAGAGAGCAAGGTGTATGGAGAGGCAAGAGGATTTCAGACAACAGGGATGTGGTGAGCACCCTGGAGCTTATCTTGCTCCCATGCCCTCATTTGATATATGAGAGTGTTTGAAGTCACATAGTTGATCACTGGCATGGCCATATTTTCTGTCTGGTTTGCATGACTCCAATTTCCACACTACAAATCCATGCCAGGTCCAGTCCAGGTCTCATGCTACTTGCCAACCATGTGATGTTGGATGAGTCACTAAACCTTCCAGTCTTAGTTTCCCCCTACACAAATTAAGATAAAATATTATCCATGCCTTTTTAGAGAACCGTGGTGAAACTTAGGAGAAATATAGAAGAAGGTACTATATAAACTGTAAAACTCTCTTCATTTGAAAGGGATCATCAGTACATTTTTAATAATATCCTAATGTTAATAAGATGCTGGCCAGGTCTTAACCAATGCAACAAAATAAAGGACAGTGGTTTGTTTTAAGTGATTTTTGAAATCATCTAATTTTGTAGCTGGACTACAAAATAAAGTATCTGCCTGAATAAAAAGCTTCCTAACTCAACAACTGCAAACTCACTTTCTATCCTTGTCCTTGGCTATAGTGGCCCATTCGGGGCATTTGATTTCCAAAATTCAAAAAGATTCACAGATTTTGCTCCTAAGAGATGATGGTGACTCTGCTTTTTCAATGCCCTGAGTACCAACAGTAATGCCAGGTAGTAAGGACTATAGACTCTCATAGTTGAAGTGGATTGTTATTTCTGGAAGGCTCATTCCTGGCAGAAAACTCAGTCAGCCTGGAGTCTAGCACCTGCAGTGCCTGGAGACTCACTACCTAACATGGCAACCTGTTCCAAAGAGTCTGGCAACTCTAGCAGTTAGGTATTTTTCAGGTTGAATCAAAATCTGTCCCACTGAAGCTTTCACTCACTGATCCTGTCTTTGGGTACAACATACAAAAATCCTACTATCCTTTTTCATGAGATATCCTCTCTCAAGTACCTAAAGATAGCTCTCTTCTATCTACTCTGAACCCGTCCTGACTTACCATCTTGGTCTGTGTCTATTTCTTTATGGTCCATCTTCAGAGGCAGTGCCAAGAACAGAATGACCATTTCAAAGATGGTCTAAAGCAGGCAGAGGATCACAAGCCCAAATGACCATCCAAAATATCCATCATCATGTGTAATGGTCTCTATTCACATCCCAGAATGCAAATGGAGAAGAGGTGTTTTGATGATGGGAAAATGTAGTACAACATTTTGAAATGTCAAATGGGAAAAGAAAACTTACTAAGGTGTATTTTTTAAGCCAAGCTTCTATAAGTAGTTGTGTTTAAATATCATCATGTTCCCTGCTATTTCTAATAAAGAAGTGCACAAAAATAGATTCATGGGTGACCTGGTTAATAGGAATCTCCAAACTCACTGCACACTCCTTCCTCATTATACAACCGACTGCAGAAATCAAACACTGTGAAAGGATATTCAAGGTACGTGTCGGACCGAGTAGGGCCCGTAGGAGTCTGAGTCTCGGTAAAGCAGCTGTGCAGCAGAAATAGCTTTAAAGGCAGAATATAAAAATGTGTATACTAAAAAAAAAATTCAAAGGAAGAAGAGAATATCATGGCTTTTTCCACTGTTTTATATAAGAATATCGATTTGAAGAAGCCCATATGCAGTAAAATGGCAATAAAGACCCCTCTGAAACGTACGAGGCCCAAATGGAAAACCTGAATAAGTTAAATTCCAGTGGGAGGCAATTAGTAGGCAAGTGTCAGACTGGTTTGTGTATAAGGCCTTTTCCCTAAGAAAAGAGAACTCTCTCTGTGTAGGTCACTTTAGACAACTAAAGAGCCTGATTTATGATTCAAAGAGTGGAATTCCCCAGGAAGAGGGTTGCCATTTGTTCCTTCCTCTGGCTTGTTTAGAATAGAATTCTCAGCTTCTCTGGGCTTCAAAAGTACAGATGAACTGTTAAGGACAAGGAGGGAAAACCAGACTACCTTTCTTTAGCCTTGTCCATGGTCCTGAATCAGCAGCTAGAGCAGAGACAGAGCAGAGCTGTTGATCAGTTAGTAACCAGTCAGACCCACTGTCTCATCAGAGCCAAGGTGTAGTGACCTCCAACCTGGGGACATGCTGACTATACTACATTCTGAGGCCCTGGAACATTCTGAGGAGGGATAGAAAAGCAGGGGAAGGAAGGGGTTTGATTTCCTGGATTTGAAACTGATCTGAATGAAAATTTCCTCAGTGTTCCCCACCCAGGCACGTTCCAAAGCAAACATTGATGATTTGAATAACCTATCACTCTTCAGTATTCACAGAGGACAGTGCTACCTTTATTTTACTAAAGAAGCCCAGAGGGAAGTTGGAGGCAGTAGTAGAACAGGAGTCTGATCAGATTCTCATTTGCTGTCCTAGGTCTCTATACAGTAATAAATCTATTTACATCTGGTAGCAGTGACAAGTGTAAGGCTCAGAGGTATAGCTAGGTGTATAAACAAAAGAAATATAGAGGGAGAGAGCTTTTGTTTGTTCAATAATTATTACTGAGCATCCACTATGTGTGAAGCACAGGAATAACAGAGGGCACAGCTCCTGTCTTCCAAATCTTTATGAGCTATTGAGTGAGAAGAGATAGAGGCACACAGAATATCTAAGGCACAGGCAGCAAGCGTAATTTGGCTGGTAAAAAGCGATAGAGGATTGGAGAAGACAAGGCGATTATAAGGAACTCTTTAAGAAGGCTCTATAAGAGTTAAACATTTAAGAATGAATAGGATTAGAGTAGAGGAGTAGAAAATGGGTTTAAACCCAATAGGTTGCAATTCTTTTTGCTGGCATGGAGAAAAATATTACTAGTTGGCATGAGAAGATATATACAAGGGGCTTCAGTGGAACTTACTTGGGAATGCAACATAAGGGAAGGAGGCAGCGAAATTCAAGGGAAAGAAGGGTACACAAAGCTCAAGACCCAGATGGAAGGAGGAGAGACTGAGGGAAAACAGCAGGTCCCAAAACATTTCTCAAGGTACAAGGAATGGCCTTTTTTAGGATCTTTAGATGCAGACATGAAGCCTTCCCCTCTGCTTCCTTCTGCTTCTCAAGAACAGATTTTAGGGACACAGCCTGAAAAGCTAGAGAAACCTGAGGTTTCATGGCCAAGAGTAATATTCTTCATTCCATTCTGTTTCCAATCATGCTAAAATAGCTTCTGACTCAAAGGTCCTAAAACCCATGCAGGGCTCTTAAGAGGAAAAAGAAATTAGTTCAAATCCATGTTTCGTTGCTTGCCAACTAGATTTTTGAGTGCAAAGTTACACATCCTCCCTGAGCCACCATTTCCTCATTTGTGTAACAGGGGAAACATGCTCACAGGTTCATTGTGAGGATTAGAAAGCATCTAACAAAGACTGCAGTATAAGGCAGACACTGAAAACTGGATATTACCACCATTATAATGAATATTATTAATTTTGTGTTATCATCATTCTTATTTTCAGGAGGGATTCTGTCAATATTTAAGTAAAGAAATAAACAGAACCACATTAAAGACTAAAGGGAGAATCGGTGTGTGGAAATAATAACTTTGATTGTCATCACCAGCCTCCTCTTTTGTATTAACAATATTCTCCACAAAAATGGCTCACTTCCACTAAATTCCACTGCCAGCTGATACTCAGGCCATATGCCCATGAGGACTCCATACTTCATAAACATTTAAATCCATTTTTGTTGCCAGTAGGTGTCGATACTGGCAGATGGAGCAGTTTGATGAGAACTCTCCCACCTTCTCTGTCACCCATCCAGAGCTCTTCTGGCTGTGACTTGCCCCCTATGGGACACAAAGGAAAGCACATGCCATCCAAAATCTGAATTAGACCAGCTTTCTGGACCCACAGTCACTGACTGTGGTAGCTCTGAGGTGGCCACAGCAGTCCCACTGCCCATGTGGCATCCTTCACCCCAGTCCCATGTTGAGAGGAGCCCTTGGCTTGGTGATCACCACCAGTGGGTGTCCTGCCATAGGTTTGGGCATTTTAACTATAAAACTCATCCATAAGGGGGAGCCTGGGTGGCTCAGGTGGTTGAGCATCCAGCTTTGGCTCAGGTCATGATCCCATAGTCTGTGAATTCATGTCCTGCATCAGGCTCACTGCTGTCAGTAAGAAACCCGCTTCAAATCCTCTGTCCCCCATCTCCCTGCCCCTCCCCCACTCATATTCTTTCTCTCTCTCTCTAAGAATAAAATAACATTTACAAAATATTAAAAGAAAACTAATCTATAAGATATAACAACCTACTTTCCACCCATTTTCTCACCACACTAGCCTTTTTAAAAGTAGTATTTCAGACCCATGGCAATTTCAACCAAAGATCTACTCTTGCCTATAGGGACAGAGTTCTGAATTTCCAAACTGCCACTCCATATGACTTTGTGGACTCTTTAGTATCAGGGACTGTGGCTCCTCTAAAGAAGCTCCCAATAGCACTTGACCCTCATGAAAGCTCTGGCCCCAGAAGGCATAAATATTTTATTTTACTATTGTAAACATAGGAAGGGTTGCTCCTGAGCCAGGCTTAGTGTTAATGGCCTTAACACCTGATTTAATTCCCATCAAGTGAGGCAGGTAGAGTCATTGGCCTCATTTTCTAGATGAGGAAGCTGAGGCTTAAGAGTTGAGTGATTACCCAAAGGTCGCAAGGCTCCTAAGTGGCAACCAGGTTGCCAAGCCTGGGCTGACCAAGCCCACTGGCTTAACCCTCAACTTCTGCTGACTCTCTGGGACAGAACTCAGTGCAGTGAGCCCTTCAGTTGGTTCCCTTATTGCCACAGTCTAGGGAGCATCATAAAAAGCACTTAACGTGAAAATAGAGGGCGGACATCCTCCTCAGAATTAACATGCTGTGGCCTAGAGATCCCCAACTGTCCAGGTGGAGCCATGCAAACTGTAACTCCTTAGGGCCCAAACTCTCTTCCCTGTGTTTATCTGAACCAAGCTGGGATGCATTATCAACCTTCTCATCTTCCCAGACACTCTACTCTGCTTCTGTCTGTACATCCAGAGAGTCTGTGCCTCTGCAGCCCAACTCACCCACAGATCTAGTACCTGCTTCTCTCCTCTCACCCTGATACCCTGAAAAAAAAAACACCACTCCCTTCTGTCCAGTCTGGCTGACTCCTCTTCACCCAGTCCAAGATCCTCACATGCCCACCCCTCACAAGGCCACCACTCTGGCAGCTCTGACCCTCTGCTTCCTGTGCCTAATGCAGAGACACTGGACCTGTCTTCTTTCAACTTTCATTAAGTTGAACAGTAGACAAAATGCCACCAATTAAAATGAAACTTCCCCTGGTTAGGAACGTGAAACAGACCTGAGCCATGCCACTGCTATTTAAATGCAGCCATATTTTAAAATGACTAATATCCAAAGGGTATGAAAATTGTTCCTGCTTTGTTTTATCAATACTGGAGGGGATTCCACTCTGCTCAGAAAGGGGAAAGATAGGAGAACGAGAGCTGGCCCATTTTCAGCACGAAACAAATAAGCCTTTGTGATCTTTCTGAGTTTTTACTCCACTTGTAAAAGGGCCCCAGAACCAGAAGCCACCTTGTGGCTGCAGCCTGGTCTCTACTCTGTTCCTGTTTCAGAACCTGCCACTGTCCTTTTCCTCTAGCCTCCCTGACAATAAAAGGACAAAGATTTGTGAGACAAACTTGTGGCTTCAGTAGACATCTCTACAGTGACCAACCACCCCCACTCAGGCCCAGGAACCCAGATGATGAGGTGGGATCAGGGCCTGTCCTGTCCCCTTCACACCTTCCTCTATGAGAAGGGGGTAATGCAGGGCTAGCTGCCACGGCAGCAGACCAAGCAGCCTTAGAAGGAAAACAGACATGAACATACTCCAGAAATAAAAGTGTACTGGTCTTCAGTGAAATGACCCTAGAGAAAGGGGGCAGGGAGAAACACAGCACAGCACAAAAGAAACAGATACCCCAACCCAGCTCACAGGGCTTGCAGACTCCATCACACCCTTTCCTTTAATTTCCACACACCCCACAGGTGGCCAGACAGGGGAACCTGGAACATCCTGAGAAGCTGAGATCCAGTAAAGGTCAAAGACACAACCAGCCCAAAGAATCTTTGGATCCCTCCTTTCTGTGGATGGAGCCCTTTCTGGTCGATTGCTGATGTTGTTCACATAAAGGAATCTGGCAGTCCAGCCCTTCCCGTACATCATCCACACGCAGGTGCAAGCTCTGCTATCTAGCTTGAGCTTTGTTTAAAAAAGAGTGAGAGAGGGAAAACTCCCCACACCACTTCTTTCCCTTCCCTCGCATTGCCAGAAGCTGCATGGCTGACTCACATCACTTGAATAATTGCCTTTTAATGGCACCATTTTCTTCACTTGTAAAACCAGGCTCTGTGATTCCTGACTCGGAGGCATCTGCCACTGCTGGGCACACAAGTGTCACCCTCGGCCCCGGGGGCCGGGGAACTGAATCTGTCGGTCTCATTTACATGTGGCACAGGCTAGCCCGATGACATCTGGGAAGGAGAACAGCAATGTCTCCAGCCTGGGCCAGTCCTATGGGCATGCACGTGTGCCTCTGCCGCATCTGAGGAGGCATGCATGCCTGGGTCCTTGCCGCTTCTCCCCGTATGGCCCCCTGTCCTTTGTCTGAATGTGCAAGTCGAGTAGTAGGCTCCCAGGGCCATGAAGAGTCCAAGGCTTCAGACCCACTCTAGCCCCTCAGATTTTGTGAGGCAACTCACCAAGTGGCCTCTACCCAAGTCCTGCACATTATACAGGGCCCTGGGATTCCTCCCTCATTCATCAAACAGATTTTTATAGAGCATTTACTATGCATGGTGCTGTCTAGACACTAGGTTTGCAGCAGTAAACAACACCCACAAGGGTGATCTTATGGAAAAGGCTCACATCCTGAGATCCAGCATACACCATTCTACATAAATACAAACAGGATATCTGTCTCCATCTACACATAAATAAAATATTCATACCCTTGCTGGTAGACAATGGCTCTTGCTTTCCCACATGTCCTCCTAGAATCTCCACTCGCTGCATGGCTCAATGTCCTTGCTAAGATTCCAGTGTAGGACCTTTGCTTCCACCTAACAGTAGAGGCTGAGGATGTGCACAGAGGCAGCTGGGGCCAGCAGGTATTCCAAATGATGAAAGCCATTCTATCTGGGTTTCCAAAAGGCCCTTTCAAAGGCCTCTGGGGGAGGGCCTGAGGTGTCTGGCAATAACTCCACACAGCCGACAAGTCTGGGCAGCATGACAGGGCACTCTCGTCGGGGAAAACATCATTTGTTTTTATAGGATATTAATGGGGAAATGTGAGCACCTCTGCCAGTCAGTGGGTCAGAAGCATTTTTTTTTTTTTTTTTGGTACTTTCAGAGGGGAGACATAGGTTGTGCACGGAGAGTTTAGATTTTCTGCTGGTTTATCACTTCAAGCCAAAGTAAAACCAGAACCCCTACCAGAGGACGAAAGCCAGAGGCAGAGAGAAACAAAAAAGATCACCAGCCCAAAGAGAGAAGGAGAGGAGGGGAGGAGAAAACATGAGGGGGTAGAGCACACTTATGTTCTCTGTCGCTCATCCCACCAGACTAAAGGGTTGTGTACCCATGTGGAAAAGCCACTCATATTTGAAAAACTAGGCTCCTGCCCTCCCCCACCACTCAGAGGAGGAAAGCAACCTGGATTGCTCACTTCCCGATACATTAGCTTCCTGTTTGAAGAAGGTGCATACTCAAAACAGGCTGATTTTCTTAACAAGCTAAAAGACAACAAGGCCTTTCTTTTTAATGGTGGTTACAAGCCTTCAAAAATACCGTTCATAAATAAGTATTCCATTACTATAACTTGTTTACATGATTTATCTTCACAAGGCTGCCCCTACTGAACCAGACAGATTGAGGGCAGATTTAAATGCAGCTATCACATCCAGGGCTCAGAGGCACAGTTCTGCACCTGTATCCAACTTAAGAGGAGGGCACAGATGAGACAGACCAAGCTGCTGCTGGGAAAACTATTAGTCTTATTGCAATCTGTACTTTGAGGCTGCTGCATTGGCTGTCAGTCAGCCAGCGGACATTTTCAGCTCCATTCTCCACTACAGCATGCAGACTTGACTTGGCTTCTCTGAGAAATCCTGTTTGGCCTCCATTTGTCTGCTGCTTTTCCTAAAGTCAGCAAAATTATAGAGTACACATATAAGCATCTGGAGCGGCCAAGATGGGAAGACACAGGAATTCATATGTTGCCAAGTTAAGGACTGCCCATCCATAAATTGACAAAAGCCTGCATGCAGGACTGTCCCTTCCCTGAAATCTCTCGGTCAGAATTTATTTTCTGATCAGAGAGATACTTGAGATCTTGTGCCACCTCTTGCATTGGGATGCAGCAAGAAGTAGTAGAAACAATGAGAGCTTAGGAAACTCAACTGTCAGGGGAAGCTAAGCATCTAAAAGTATGTGTATTATGCTCAATAAAAAATAAAGGCATTAGTAAAAACTAAAATATCTTACTGTATCAAGTGTTAGGAAGGGCATGGACACACAGGATTTTTTTACACATTTCTTGACAAGAGAGACTACTGTCATCAAGTTAAACAACCCAGCAACTGTATCCCTAGTTTACAGGCAAGAAAAAACTGTTGCTCACATACAACACCAGGCATGTAAAGGATAATGATAGTAGCATTGCTCAAATAGCAAAAGGTGCCATAAGCCCAAATGCATATCTATGGGAGCATGGACAAATAGATGGAGGTAGAGTTACAACAGGAATGAAGCAGAGCAACACATCAGAATGTGAATAAATCGTAGCAACTGAATGTTTACATGAGAAAAGTAAGTCAAAGAGCACATAGACCAAATCCTGTTCATAAAATCAAAACAAGTAAAATACAAATATAGACATCTTGGGACACATGTAGGTAAGATACAACTTTAAAAATGTTTATTATAGGGGCGCCTGGGTGGCGCAGTCGGTTAAGCGTCCGACTTCAGCCAGGTCACGATCTCGCGGTCCGTGAGTTCGAGCCCCGCGTCGGGCTCTGGGCTGATGGCTCAGAGCCTGGAGCCTGTTTCCGATTCTGTGTCTCCCTCTCTCTCTGCCCCTCCCCCGTTCATGCTCTGTCTCTCTCTGTCCCAAAAATAAATAAATGTTGAAAAAAAAAATTTAAAAATGTTTATTATATATAAATATATAATATTTATAGACAGGATTCAGGATAATGATTACCTCGGAAGGGCAGGATGAGAGAAATTCATTTGACTAAATACAAGTTCTTGCCAGATTTTAACTTTGCTTTGGAAAATGTCATAGGGGCACTCATTCTGTTTTTAAAGATGGTAAAGGATAACCAGATAGATGATGATGGATAGGTAGGTAGGTAGGTAAGTAGAAAGATAGATACCAAGTATGCACCAATGATGAGAGATGATTTTCTGGAAATGAATCCTCCACTCTAACAGAGACATTTTTTCCCCCTTTTCCCCAGCCACAAAACATCAGGCTGAGATTCTCATCTTCCCTTGTAGTTAGTATGCTAGGTCACTGAGTTCTGACCAATGGAATATAGGCAAACGTGCTATGCACACATCTAGGCCTGGCCTGCTGCATGGGGAGTGGCGGGAGAGGAGGGGGGTGCCTGGCTGGCTCAGTTAGTTAAGCTCAGTTAATTTCAGCTCAGGTCATGATCTCACGGTTTGTGAGCTCGAGCTCCACATCAGGGACCACACTGGCAGTGCAGAGCCTGCTTGGGATTCTCTCTGACTCTCCCATGCATATATTCTCATTCTCTCTCTCTCATTCTCTCTCTCTCTCTCTCTCTCTCTCTCTCTCTCTCTCTCAATAAATAGAATAAACTTTAAAAAAAAAAAGTAAAAAAAAAAAAGCCTGCTGCATGGTCTTCTAACTGCTCTCTCTTCTGTGGGTTAGATAACTGGTGTCTTGGTCAACATGGGAAGCCCCCATGTAAACAAGGCAGGCTTTCTGAAAGCCAGAGCGCTTGAATGACTAAGCAGAGTAGAGCCCCGCGTCCCCAAGCCCTGGTGTGCAAGGGACTTTATGTGACTGGGAAATAAACATCTAGTGCACTAAGCCAGGGTTAGTGATTCCAGCGTTTATCTAGCATTGCCTTCCCTAACTCAACCCAAACATTAATAGCTTGACTATCTGGACAACAATTACATACAAGTGTACTTTTCACCTAGTTACAGCTCACGTTCTTTGTGAGGCAGCTGGAAGAAGCCAAAGACTTTCAAAGCTCAGAAATTTTAAGGATAAGATTTTAACACTGCCTCTTCTGCTCGGGGCCCCGGGTCATGGCATTAAACAGCCCAGACCTCACTGAGAATGTTCATTCAGGACAGTACCAACCTATTCCTCATTTTGAAGGGAATATGATGTAAAAACAGGGACTCTACAACCAAGCGATTTATCAGAAAGCATACATCATTTCAGGACATGGCCTTTGTGCTGATGCATTGACTGGGAGCCCCTTTTTAGGTATTTGAACTAGGAGTGCCTTTTCAAATACCAGCCTTCTAGGAAGGCTGCTCCATTTCTCTCTAGTTTTGAGCATATTTCACTTACCCATCCCCTGGCATGTTGGTGCTGGTGTCTTGCAAAATCTGCTTTGCCATCTTGTGAGGGGGCAAACCGAGCAGATGGTCATGACCACTGGGATGCCAGGTAATGAGCAAGTGCCTCACATCAGAGTATTGGGGTCTTGTCACCTAGCCAGAAATGACAGCTTGGCTGTCTGGCAACAGCCCTGATGTTGGGAGGAAGCACACCATCACACCACTCCAGCTCCTAATGTGGTCATCCTTCCAAATTCGTGCCCCAAATCAATTCTTCTCATCTTCTCAGCTGAGGTGAGAAGAGATTGGGCAGTTTCCAGGTAATGAAAGAAACCATATTGATATAGATTCATCACCTGGCTGAGCAGTTTCTGGCTTCAGGGAGAAGAGCAAGCATATCAAGTACAGGCTGGGTGATGCCCTTTGAAAGCACTCCTCGCTCCTCTGTGATAGCCAGACTGACCCTAAATCAATGCCACCACCCCTGCTCCCTCCTCCCCATCTGCCCTACTTGCCGGGAGTGGGAAGGGACTGCTCAGCACAACTGCAGATCGGTGTCATGGAACATGGACACTTCAGATGGAGCTAGAAGTTGAGGCAGGAAAAAAGTAAAGAGGCATGGAATTCAGGCAATCCAGAACTGAGTAGATCCAGAGAGGGGATGAGTCCACATCCCATAATGGAGATGTGTATAAAGAAATCACAACACTGGGAAGGGCCTTAAGGATCACTTAACCTCATCCTTCACATGCACAGAGACTCAGAAAAGATACCCAGGAAGATTATGGGAGTTAATCACATTTTCCTTGTAAGTCAAAGGCAAAATGGGGGTACCTAACTCCTAAAATGACATTCTTTCCTCATACCTTACTGCCAGGTCCAGAATATTTACACTCTTACTCTAGGAATCATTTTGGTCCAGGAGGAAATCAAAGACACCATTTCAACCTGGGGAAATCCAGACATTTGTGACTTTGACCAGTGGGAGCCAGTCATGGAGAGATACTCAACAAAAACCATCTGCAGGTCAGATCCCAGGAGGGTCATGGAGAGGGGCTGAGACGAGGAGGAGCACCTGAGTAGGGGTAGGCTCACCTCTTCTGCCACATCCTCAGATTTTACAGGCAAGCATTTCGTCAAGAATGATAAAGCCCAGAGATCTGTGACATGTGAAGATGTTAGGGTCGGAGCAGGAAGTAAATTTCAGTACTGATTTCACATAAAACTGAGCCCTAGCAATTCTTACCCCAAGCAGCAATTTCTACTTCTCACCATGCAAAAAGTAATAGGCCATCCTCCCAAGTCAATGGGCTGTGACTTGCTTACTGACTGAGTGGTCTGGACCCACATCAAGGTAAGTACTTGGAATTTCTTATGGTGGACAGGGACACATGTGGCCCAGACGCCCTTTTGAGGAAGAACTTGTCGTAACTGCTGCAATGGAATTGGTGTTCAGGCTTCACCTGTCTGCCCCTTCAGGAATGGCCTCTGTTGTGGACAGCTGTCTCACCCAAGGTCACACTCCTACCCAGGGTGGCCCGAACCCAGTAGCTGATGAATTCAAGGATGAAAAGCCCAGCATGGGACAACCCAGACAGGCCTCTGTAGCCCTAGAACTCCTCACAAGCTGGCTGAGACTACTGCATCTGCACCAAAGCCCAGCTGTCCGATCTGCTTCTGCCCCTCCCTTCCCTGAGCATCTGTCCCCGGAGCCATCCTTAGCTAACATCCCCAGCACTTAACTCTGTAGGGTCTATCTCCTGGAAAACCCTCAGTGGATGGATATTTCTTCACACTTGCCTCCTTGTGAAGCAAACCTCACATGGTGGCTCCACTATGGACCTCACCCCATCAGAAATTCAGAGACCCAATCAATTCCCAAAGCCCCAGAACTTTGTCAGGAGTCCATAAATGTAATCCCAGTATATCATTTGTGCAATAGTAGGCAAAGAATTGTTTCTGGTAATGTTGTATCCTGAGACAGGCTCCACACTATTTAATAATACACAAAGAAGAGAGATAGGCTAGTGTTGAATCCCATTTCCTCATTCTTTTGATTCGCGGTCTCCAATGTGGTTACAGTTACTATCATACCATCAGACTTGAACTGATTCTAAGTTCCGTAATGTCAAATAAGTCATATTTCAGTAACACTTCCTACCCACTACGAAAAATATTGTTTCTTCCCACACAATTATTCCTAATGAGACATTTCAAGCCACTTGGAACCCAGGGGAGTTCCCTGGCTAATCTTCTATGGAACCCCACAAAATGGAAGCCGTATACAATAGAATCCAGTTGGATGTTGGTGTTAGAGGGCAAGAAGAGCAGCAAAAGTACAGGTTATTTTGTCCTACAGTAAGAGATGTTTTTTGGAGATGTCATTAGACCCACAGTCACTGTGACCCTAGGGGAAACAGTACATTACTATGTGTTTTTGCAGGGAACACACCAAATTGGAGCTGGCCCCAGTTACTGGCTGGCTTTCCTCCAGGACCTTAGCTGCTCTTACAGTTTCTGATGAGAAGCCATTTGAAATCTGAACAACTGTGAACTCCCACTGAAATGTAAATGCATCTGGGGACCAGGCAACCCTCCTGTCCGGATGCACTGCCAACTGATTCCAGCCATTCCCAAGGTTTGCCACGCCTTGCTGACAGCACACCCTGCTTGCTCTTCCCTCCGTATCATGTGCAATGCTATGCTGTGTTTTCACCTGTTTATCACCCCACTCAGCCAAGTGTTGGGTGTTCCTTCCCTGGGACACTTTCTCCTGCCCTCATCCAGGCTGGGCCAGGGCCCCTTTCTAGGTTTTCCCAGCTCCCTGCGTACACCTGCACATAGCAGATACAATGTGCCCCTGTAACTGTGTGCTCCCTCACTCACTGGGAGCCTTTAGAGGCAGAACTCGTTCTTCCCTGTCCTCAGTACCCAGCACCATTGTAGGCACTTCAGATAGTGTTGCAGTAGCAAAACTAAGATGCACTGTTGTAGCCAACCATGTCTAAATTGCACTTTCTGTTTCTATTCTTTGATCCAGAAAATTATTAAGAGCCCAGAGGGTGGTCCCAGAGGAAACAACTCCAGAAGCACCTCCGGGGCATGTCCAGGCTGTCCCAGACAGGGCCTTCTCCAGGGAGACCTAGGCAGCACACATCTACTCATGCAGATGTTTTAGTACTTTCATGTAGGGGCTCCACTCTCTATGTATAAATTGAGGTTCTATGATTAGGAATAGGTCTGGAAGGAGAGGTCAGTATAATGTCTTCCCTCCACCATCACTAGCCCCTCCTTCACACTGCGTCTTAGCTGGAACAGGAGGTAACACTGAGAGAAATAAACAAATGTGTCTTCAGATGTCAGTGGCATCCCAGAACGACCAAGTGAGTTCACCAACTCTTCCTGTTCCCACCAAGTGCATCTCTAAGGCATATCATCTCATGGCCTTAAATTCAGCCTGACCCACTAATCAGACCACATCTGTGGGACATCTGGAAAAATGCTACTAGATACTCATCTTCATAGCCAACATTTACTAACTTATGGGTTGAATTGTGCCTCTCAAGAAAGGTATGTTGAAACCCTAACTCCCAGGCCTTGTGAATGTGACCTTATTTGGAAATAGGGTCTTTGCAGATGTAATGAAGTTCAGATGAGGTCATGTTGAATGAAAACTGGCCCTAATTAGTGTCCTTATAACAAGAGGGGATCTTGGACAAACAAATGGGGGAAATGCCATGTGAAAACAAAAGCAGAGATTGGACTAATACATCAACAAGCCAATGAATCCCAAGGATCATCAGAAACTACCATCAGCTAGAATAAATAAGGAAAGTTTCTCCCCTAGAGCCTTCAGAGAGAGCAGGTTCCTGCCCACCCCTCAATTTCTTGGGAACTAATATGGTAACCAACCATTTTATGCCCTATTTGGTAGTCTCACACAGCGATTTTACACAAACCTCACAATTATGCTGGAAGGTGGTTACTGAGGCCCAGAAAGCCCATGTGACCTGCCCAAGAAAATGTCAGTATAAGGTGTTTATAACTAGCATAAATAGAGCAAGGACTCAACCCCATGTCTCCTGACTCCAAATCCAGCCATCTTTCCAAAGCTTTTAAATCAAATTGTTGTTTCAGCATTTGTTTTAAGGATCTTCCAATCATTATTAAAACATTCCAGCTCTCTTCATTAATTCTGACCTGACAAAAGGAGAATAATTTGAGGCTCTCGTGGAATTCCAGATCTCATGGGCAGGAAAGTCGAAGCCAGTTGCAGCTCCTGCCTGCCCAGTTTTGTCAGAGATCCTGACTGGGTTGCTGCACTTGATTTGGGGGTCAGGAGAAAGCAGTAATTTACAAGCTGTCTTCACCTGCCAGTGTCATAAAGGGAGTCCATAAGCAATTAGGCACTTCTAATCACTTAATCCACTTCAAATCTCTGCAAGAGGAAGATAATAATTATGGAGCTCCAATCTGGCTGGTCCTTGGTCGGTCTTCAGTCAACCAGAGTACTACAGAATATTAGAAAATACATTTCCTAAAGACTTATCCGAAGCATCTGAGGCCCTGAATTCAAGTCTTATGCAGGAAGTCATGGCCAGGAAACAATTTAGGTTTACCTCTACCTTTTCCCTCTGCATTAAGCTGCACTGTCTCAAAGTCCCCTACTGCCAGGATCTTGATTATGAATACAAACCAGATCCTTCATCCCATACATCATGTGGGTGACCTACCCCATCACCACTCAGCTCCACAGCACCATGACAAAGGCCCATATATATAATTTACCACGTTCTGCTGGATCAGAGACCCAGCATAATTTCAGGACCCTGGTGTCCAGCTCACTGCAAGATAGCATTTATATGCTGGAAAAGGGGATAGAACCACGATGGAAACTGAGGAACAGACTAATGCAATCCCTGTTTTTCCAGGGAGCAGAAGGCTTTCCAAGGGCATGGACATTCCCTCCACATGCTGGACTAAAAACTCTCCTCTGACCTTCCCAAAGCAGCAGCATTAGCAGTTTGAGATATTTCAGGCTTTTATCTCCAGGTCCCTAACACTTCTCCAGCCTTCAACACCCACAGTGGTCATTCCATGGAAGCACATTATTTATTCAACAGCTGCCAGTTCTATGTACTCAAGTGTCATACATGAGACTGTTCCTAGTCTTCTTTTTGGGCAATTTGTGCCTTCAACTCACCAACACATCCTGGTGATAGGAGAGGCTCCAATGAAGACCCCCCTTAAGAGTTACCAGTGAAATGAGGATCAGTCGAATGGATCTGTTGCCAAGTTTGATTTTGGGGTGGTTGGGCAACGAGGAATAAAACTGGAAAATGAATCCAGCTGGGCAACGCATTCATTCTCAGGATGTATCCCTTCTTTCTTTCCTCTCAGTTTTACAAGCTGTGTATACAATGCACCCAAAAAAATCCAAGATTCCAACTACCAAAATTGGAACAATTCAGCAAAAGCCCAACCAATAGACACTGAACACCTTTTTCAGCCCAACCTGTGGCCTCTGAAAAATACCCAAGGATATAACCTATAGGCCTTACAACTGAAAAATGATGAAGAAAGGGACATTAGCAAACAGCAAGCAAACAAAAGCATACATGCACATAGGAGTTAAAGAAATAATAGTTTGTCTTGAATTAGCAACAAATCTAACTTTCCAAAGTGAGTCCACATACCCTCATCACATTTTAAATTCACTTGGGGTAGTAAAATTATCTTCATTTCACATCTGACAGAGCAGAAACTGAAGCCTAGAGAAATTAAATGACTTGCCTCATGTCACATGGATTGTGGCAAGTTTAGGGTATGAACTCAGGCATTTGTGGCAGTGATGTGAGCAGAAATCACAGGTTCTTTAGGAAGTGCACAGGGTGACCTCAGTACTGTGGACTGTGTGTCAATGGAACAAAAGCAAAGATACAGAATGCCCTATACACTGGGAAAGGGGCTACTTAAATATTTATTTTTGAGAGAGAAAGAGAGAGAGAGAGAGAATACAAGTGCACATGCACTGGAGGAGGAAAGGCAGAGAGACAGGAGGACAGAGGATCTGAAGTGGGCTCTGCACTGACAGCAGAGTGCCTGACATGGAGCTTGAACTCATGAACCGTGAGATCATGACCTGAGTTGAAGCTGGATGCTTAACCGACTGAGCCACCCAGGTTCCGAGAGGGGCTATGTTAGAAGCAATCCCAGTTATCCTGAATGCACATGCTGAATGAGGCTGTGAACTGTGTATCAACCACCAAGAAAGATCACATCTTCCAGTGCTTAGAGCCCTATCTTCAATTAGTTTGGCTCCCTCATTTCCCTGTAACTTGGATCTTCTCCTGAAAGTGTGTGGACACCCTGGACCTATTCCCAGATCAATATGGCTGAACAGCATCAAATAGAACATTTTAAGCATCTTCATTACTACTTTTAAAAGCTTTGCTACTCCAGAGAGGATATTCTCGTTTCAAGACTCAACACTGCTGATTGCCCAGGGAAGGAGACAAAATGTTTAAAGTTATTAATGGCTGTCTCCAGGCAATTACAAACACAGTGCCCTCACTCAGGTTTCTGGTCTGCCCAGATGCCATGTGCCAGTTGGGCGACTCTGCTGTTTCTGAGAGATAATGCAGCCTCTGCTGCCATTGCTCAGATGCTTTAACAGACCTGCAGGTTGGGGCAGCTTCTGAAAAAAATAGCATCATCCTTTAATTTGACTGAAGGCAAGACAGTTGCTCATGTTCAGGCAAGATAGTCTTGACATGGCAAGAACCCCATGAGACCGCTGGGAGAACACGGTGAAAACCTGTGTTCACTGTGCAGAGGAATCACAAAGAGGCTGCTCTGAAATGTTTCGACCTCACAGGCTAAATGTACTTGCTAGTTCATGAGAGGAAGGAAGGAAGGAAGGAAGGAAGGAAGGAAGGAAGGAAGGAAGGAAGGAAGGAAGGAAGGAAGGAAGGAAGGAAGGAAGGAAGGAAGGAAGGAAGGAAAGAAAGAAAGAAAGAAAGAAAGAAAGAAAGAAAGAAAGAAAGAAAGAAAGAAAGAGGAGGAAGGAAGGAAGGAAGGAAGGAAGGAAGGAAGGAAGGAAGGAAGGAAGGAAGGAAGAAAACTAAGGTTGGAGGGGGCAGTGAGGGTGAAAATGTATTTAACAAGATAGAACCAGGCATCAATTAGGATGAACCCCAAAAGGAAGCAAGATGTCAAAAGAAGGGAGCAGCCAGCTGACATATGGGCTCCATGCAGAGAAGAGGCAGGACCTCTCCTGCTCTGTGAATCCCGGAATTCCAAAGTTTGGACTTCAGCCTCGTTCAAATCCCAGAGAGAGCAGCTTCACAATAGCCTTCCTGAAGCATTGGAGAATGGACCTGCCAAGGTTGCCCTAAGTAGGCTGCAGACCAGCCGGCTCTGGCTGAGACCTGGGAGCCAGCAACTATTCACGAGCTCCCTTCCCAACAGCTCCCCAAATAACACTTGCTGTTTTATCCATCAGCCTGAGCATCATGTATTTCTCTCCCCTCAATCCATTCCACCATTGCCCTGACCCTCACACTCAACCCAATCAATCTCCAGCCCCTGAGGGAGAAAGATTCCCCGTTTCCCTGTGTCCTTCTCAGACATGAAGGGAGAACAGGGGTCCCAGAGAAGCTTAGGTCTGGGGACCATGGAGGTCTGTTCTGCAAGGGAGAGAGTTCCCTGGGCAAGGTTGCAGCAGCCACGGAACTCTGTGAGGGCTACCTCTGAGCTGCCTGCCTCTGGATTCCATAATTAAAGTCACTGGGTGTTTGATCACCTCCTTGATGCAGAGTAATTAAAATTGCTGCACTGTTTGTTTTTCATTTCCTTTGACAAATTGTGAAAGTGTTGATGAGCAAAAGCAGCTATGTTCAGCCTCCCTCACTCTGGCTTCCTCATTCATACAGGTGTCCTGCTTGTGTGCCCTGCTTCCCTCTGGGTGGGGACTGAGGTGGGAACGCAGGAGCAGGGACTCTGCGGGATGGATCTGACCAGCTGCTGGGAACGTGTTTCAGGATGGCCCCTCAGGGAGAGCCAGCTCTATCCCTTCAACCTTTTAAGGATAGAAAGGGTCCAGGTAGGTCTTTGTTCCAGAAGGAAAACTAAAAGTATAAGTTCAGGCTATTGTTTGGCTTTTAAATGCATTCCCCTTCCTCAACCCCTTTTAAAAGAGAAATGGGGCCATTCAGCCACCCTGGAGAAAGCAGCCTGTTCCAGTCTCCGTCTAGAAAATGGGCATCATCAAATTTGCCCTGCTGATCACACTAAGGTGTAATGAGGACTGAATAACATGTTATCCATGAAAGTGCCACAGAAACCACAGAGCTCTCTGTGACATCAGTAAGTTCCTTGCATTATTCTTGCCTCCCCATGACACTCAGTGCACAAACAGAGAGCTTGGCTGGTTCCCAAAGCAATGAAGTGCCTCTAGTTAATGCCCAGGCACTGAAGAAGGACAGGGAAGGGGAGGAGGTGGGAAAGCAAAGGACATTCCAGGGCAATTTCCACACCTTCTTCTCTGTAACAGGAGGAGTGACCATCCTGCCTGTACACTTCTAAAAGGTGATCCTTTAGACCCAGGGCATCTGGCTGGCCTCACATCCCACAGGCTGCTCTCTCAAGGAGCTCCACTCCATTGGCAACTGCAAGAAAAATGCCCTTCCTCTAATAACTTACATGGTCTCTGTAATTGGGTTGTGAGGCAAGTGAAGGCAGCTGCAGAGGTGACTCCTGTCCTGGGAGTGTTCCCTGGCATCACCTTTACGTAGTAGGGAAAGTCCATCACCAGGTGCAGGCTGGACCCCCTTCAATCAAGTCTGGTGCCTGCAGGGCTCTGACAAGAAAACCTGAGGTCAGCCCTTCTTGGCCTCCAGAGAGCACTAACCTACCCAAGGATCATGAAAAATCTATTTCAAAAGCACATACTATATGGCCTCTAATTTAAGCCCCAGACTTTTCCTCAGAACAACAGGGACCAGGCAACCTTCTAGCGGTGTGTAATTTTGACAATGAGGAGAGGTTTATCTGCTGGATTAGATGCCCCTTCTCATCTACCTCTTCATGCCATCAGCTATCCTGGGAAATCAATGTTAACCCAGAGGAAAATGAGATCCAGCAGACTAGAGAAACAAGGGGAAAGGTCTTTGAATGGTAAACAGTGATCTTTAGAGGGAAACGATTCTGTCCCAAAGCAACATCAGATCACGAGAAACAAGGCCACCCTGAAAGTGAAACATCTCTATATGGAAGTCACACTTTCCTCTCCAGGACTCTAGACTCTATGCCCGTGGCCAGTATCCATCATGTCAGGTGTTCTACTGAGCAGTCCCAGAAATGCAATAAGGTGTTTAAATAAAGACCCCCACCAAAACCACCACCGAAAAAGATAGTATTTATTTGTAGTTCTTTGGAGGAATCTAAGGCAATTTAACTTTTTGGAAAAAAAGCAGGAGGTGAGTTAGGCATGAGTCAGGCAGAAGAATATAATGGAGAAGGAAAAGCACCCGGACATTTACATCAGGGTGTGATGGCTGCCTTGGCCATTTGCTAGTTGCATGACTTTGGGGGGGGGGGGTCATTTACTCTCTGACCCTCAGTTTACTCATCAATAAAATAGGGATATTAACAACTACATTATGTCATTGTGGTGAGGAGAACAAAGAAAATAAACCTAAAATCTCTTGGTGCATATTAGAGATTAAATAAATGGTAGCTATTATTATCTTTATTACTACCAATAATGTCATTGCTTTGGCAGGGGAATCCCTTCCTCAGTTCAAAACTCCCTTCACTAGGCTTCCTGATCATAAACACAAAGTCAGCACTCACATCATTCCAGCTATCCCCAAGGAATCTGTTTTAGAGAGGACTCCAAACCTGGCACCAGGGAGAGGTGCTCAGAGGCCCCCAGGAGGTCAGTGCTCTCTGTTCCTGGCAGATGGCAAGTCATGCAGGGAGGACAAGCTACTGTCTGGTTGACAGATGCCACCCCATGTTAGCATCACAGTTGTCAGGCCAGACCAGCACAGCTGCCTAAGAAGAGCCAGAGAACCCAACCTGCAAATCTAGAAAGGATGTGTGGGCAGGGAGGAGGTGGGTGAGGAAGAAGCTAAGCCCATCAGCCTCTTCCCTGATCTGCAATCACCATGGCTGACCCCATGCCACTCTCAACACACAACTGCCCTGATTTAATCATCTTTAAATCAGACAAACATGACCAGATGCTCCACAAGGAGCAGTCTTCTTTTCTGATTTTCTGAGTACTTTTATTATTTACTCATAATATATTTATAAGTAATGACATTCTTCCACCCACCTCTCTCCCACAGATACAGGATGGAGGAGGAAGATGAAATGCTCTCAGCTTCTAAGGAGAAAGAGATAAAAGACATTATACGGATATCTCTTGGGTTCCAAAAAATTACAAAATGCTTGCCCAAATATGCCACCTGTCTCCTGAAGAACACACAATACCCTGATTTCTAGAGGTACCCCTATACTTGTACCTTGGTCAACATATCCCTGCTACAGGGGTGGGAAGAGAGGAGAATTCACCCAGATGGCATTACTCACTCCATCTCCTCTGCTTCCAAAGTATTACAATGAGAGAGATAAATAAACATGATGTGTGTGTTTCTATGTGTGACTCATGAGGATCTCCTTCAACACCCAGATCAATGACTTGTACGGAGTAGATCTTGGACCAATATTTGCTCAATTAGATTGTACTGTATACACCTGTATAGTCAACAGGGCTCAAACCCAACCTGAATCCAAAGAGAACTACTGAAAGCCATCTGCAAACTCACTGCTCTCAAAGTTTCCCTATCTCAGTAAATGGTACAACCATTCCCCCAGCTGCTCAAGACAGAAACCTAAGATCCCTCTGTGATTGCTCTTTCCTTCCTGCCCACATCCAATCTATTAGCAAGACACACTGCTTCTAACTCAAAACTGGATTCTGAATCTGATAATGTCTTACTATCATCGGCAGCACACCTGGAGCCTGAGCCATCAGCATCTCTCCCCTGGGCTGAGTTCACTGGCCAGACACTCTCACTCTCCTGCTTAAAGCCTAGTAAAGCTTCCCAGGCACGGAGAATAACATCAAACCCCCTATCTGGGCCATGAGACCTACTTGAGCTGGATACTCGCTGCCTACCTGTAGCCACATCTTCCCCATCTCTTCTCCTCACTTACCACCCTCCAGCTGCACTGGCCTTCCCTCGACCCAGTGGAAAGTGACAAGCTCATACTTGGAATGTTCATCCACCAGATCTTCACCTGGCTGCCTTCCTCCAAACATGACCAAGCCCAACATATGCACCAACCAACCCTTTCCTACTGACATCACTGTCTATCACATCAGCCTATTTTCTCTGCTTTAGAGCACAGACAAGTACATAAAGTGATGTTATTTTTTCATTTATGTTTGTTTAACTTTCCTCAAAAGAGGAAAGTTAAGCTCTTTAGATAGAGACTCCCTCTGTCTTAGATAGCTGTATCCCAAGGGCCTGCAATGCCACCAGGTACATAGTTGATGCTCAGTAAACATTTGTGGGTTGACCAAACTAAGTGGCTTGATCTCATGTTGTCTCCAGTATCCAGGTTCTTGCTCACCGAATTTAGTTTTGTACACTCATGTGTAGTTATAGATTGCATTGGGAAAGGGGAACAGGGAATAAACTCTCCTGAGATATTATATAAACCCTCAACCTTATGACTATCCTTATGGCTAGCTGTTTGCAAATAAGATTATTCTTCTCTTACAGTATATTCTCAAGCATTTTGTTCTCAGGACCCCTTTACACACTTAAAAATTGTTGGGAATCCAAAAGGGCTTTGGTGGCTCACATTTATCAGCATTTATCATGTTAGAAATTAATACTGAATTTTTAAAAAATATTTATTAACGTATTTTAAAATAATAACCATTATAGTTTCACATATATATTTATATAAAATTAATCATATTCTAAATGCAACATGGTATCCTAGTTTGGACCCAACAGCATAAAAGGGACATTGGTAGGGAAGTGAGAGAAATCCAAATAAAGTCTATAGTTTAGTTAATAGTTGTGTATCAATATTAATTTCCCAGTTTTGACAAAATACCCCATGTTAATGTAAAATGTTAATATTAAGGGAAACTAAGTGAAGAATACATAGAAACTCTTTGGACTATGTTTTAAACTTATCTATAAATGTAAATTTATTTCACAATAAAAGGTTTATTTTTTTACAACTATTTATAAATATTAGTGTGAAGAGTGGCATTGTTTTATATTTTTGCAAATCTCTGTTATGTCTAGCTTATTTGAAGAGAGTTGGTTTCTAGTATCTATGTTGCGATGTGTTGTTTTAGTTGAGTATATGGAGAAAATCCAGTTCACACAGATATATAGTTGGAAATGGAAGATATATTAGCCTTATCAGATCATTATGAGTACTTTTCTTTGATACTGCACTAAAATTTGACAAGGGTTAAGTGTTAATTGCAATGTGAAATATGAAACAATGATCGGTGAGTTTTTTGTACTGCATTTTATTAAACTCTGTTGCCCTATCTTGCATTTTGGACAGATCTTTTTTTCCCTCAATGATTTTGTAACAACATGCACTGATCATCTGGGAAACAATCACTGAGTTGTATAGATCTTCCAAATGTTGACAAATTTCATTATATAATGTCAAAAAAAGAACATTCATTAACATCAACCATCTCATCAGAAAAGTCTTTAAGGTTTAGAAAGCTGTCAAGTTCACTGTTGAGAGACATAAAGTTTCCAAAATTCTAATTTTTGCTTGAATGCTTAAATTGTATCACTGGAAAAAAAAAATACATTCAGGTGCATGCCTTGAAATGACAGGCTTGTTTCATTCACTTTAAAGAAGATGTTCCCCAAATATTTAAATCTGAATAGCCACAATTTGTCTTCTAGCCATTTTTTTAAGTAAAAATAGTGTGCATGTAAAGAATTTTAAGTCAGTTCACAACCCAAAGAACTGCACAGGTTCTTACCCATAAGACAACTTTGTACATAGGTATGGAACAGGAATCTCTTATACACCATCCTCACTTGATCACATAGGATATTTAAAAGATGGATGCTCAAGACTTGGCATCTACAGTACAATAATCATTTCTAAAACCTCAACTAGGACATTCTTAAGTGAAACTGGCATTTTTGTTTTTGTTTTTATTTACTACTGCAAGTCTGTGGCAGTCACACTGACTTCTAGTATAGTTTGGTTGCATCGCCCGAATTTGAGCAGGCAACAGCAATTTTACCCACCTTCTCTTCTGCCTCATCAGTCTAAATGGAAAAGGCAAATAACCCCTTACTATTATTATGAAACTAATACTGACATCACAGAATTCCTGAAAGGATCTTAGGAAATCCCAGTGGTCTTTGGAATCACATTTGGTAAACCAGTGTTCTAAATGATTTACCAGTAAGATACCTCAAAATGCAAACATTTACGGAGCACTAGCTCTATGCAGACACAGCTCTAAACATCTGTGGACATCAAGGCTAGGACAGCACAAAAGAAATGAATATAAAGTCCCTTCCCTGGGAGTCTAAATCATAGTTATATAAACAACAGTGATATTCCCTGCGGAATGTCTGTGATAATAAAACAGAAATTACAGTGAGAATTCAAAGCGCTAAGGCAGTGTAGACTGTGGAACTGAAAGACTCAGGTGGATTAGGTAGGTAGGGATTCCAGGTCAGTCTTCTGGCGCAGTTAGCTCAGGCTTCCGGATTTCTCCTACACCTCACTCCAGCAGTCAACCTAACATGCGTTCTGAAGACCATGGCCTCAGCCCAAAGATGGCAGGTGGAACTGGAACCAACACAGGCAGGGAGGAAGGACAGCAGAAGGATGTGTGAGAATGGCTTTTGGAAGTCACAACAGTACAGAAAAGCAAAAGAGCCTGGCCAGATACCAGTGGTGGTCAATTTCCACATTTAGGTAAAAGAAAGAAAAAAGGATAGGACATATTAGGGGATGTTCCAAATGGGCTAATTTTTGAGGGAAAACAAAACAAAATGACACACAGAGTTTGTTTAATGGGAGATCAAAACCCAAGGACAGGTAGGACATTTTTGAGATGAAGTTTATAGCAGATGAATGCTGTACACCAACAATATCTGAAACTCCCACAGCTAATCTGAACACAGTGGTTTTCACGGTTTTCCTCTATCCCCCGCTGTTTGTATTCATTTCAAATGACACTAGATTTCAAAATTGGCCACCTGCCCACTTAACTTAGGCTCTTTGTAAATGGTTTGTCCAGACCAGAAGCTATTTGAGCCTGCATTATTTTTCTGACAAGCTGTGGTCTTTTACCCTGCAAAGCCAGCATGTCCTGAATCCTAATGGAGCCTACTAGAGCCCATCAGAGGTGGTTATGGGCTTTTCTGCTGGCTGCTTTGATGGCCCTGGTGCCAAATGACTCAAAACCCCTCAGGCTCTCAGTTGCTAAGTTCTAATGATTCCAAGCAGAGGGCTAGAGACACCTTCAGCAGAGATAAAAACTGTTGCTCTCCCAGAAAATCCACAGGCTCAGTAGGGGTAGGGAGCTGCAGCCCTCCACCACAGAGCCAATGGCACTTGGTAGAATCAGAGCCAATTCTCATGGAGACTGGAGCATTTTCCCAAAGAGAATTGACCAATGACAAACATCAATGACAGCAAAACTTGTCTTCAGGTCTCTCAACCACTTACAGGAATGGCTCTATCCTTCTGGCACTGGGTGCAATCATGAGGCTCACCACAGCTTTTTAAAGAGGGGTCCCACCCAGTGATCACCTCTCACAAGACCCTAGCACTCTGGACAGTTCACGAGCGGCAGGAAGTCATTGTCCACTCAGGCGAGGTGAGCCAGGGAGGTGGTTCAATAAAGTCCAAATCATGCTGTTACTATCTCTTCCTCTGCCTTTGTCCCAACTCCCAAAGAGATGGTAGGCCTTTAGGAAGGGTACGATAAGTGATAAAGGAATTTAGAAATACTAAGTATAATTCAGAGGAAAAAGAGTTCACTGCTAGATCAGGAATTTGGGGATAGCTTACAGAGGAAGTAGAATTAAGGGGCCAATAGAAGGTAGGAAGGGTTGGAAAAAGAAGACAAAGGGAACAGGGTATTCCAGGTGAGGAAGAACATTGCAGGCAAATGTGTGGAGAGAGATGTTTATGCACAGTGTATGTAGTATGTGCAGTACTCAGGCTAAAGTGCAAGGTTAAAGTATGGAAATTAGTGAATGTAATATAAGAAAAGTAGGTTGAGATCATAACGTAAAGAAAATGGAATGTGGGGTGGCTGGGCACTGGGGAAGCAAAGATGACCAAGACCGCTGCGGCCCAGAGGGGGTGTATGCACAAGGGAAGGTAGCAGCACAAAGCAGGGAGCCATCAACACTACAGACCTCATGAAGGAAGGATATTTGAGCATCTTGGCACAAAGGACGTCATTTTTCCCTGGGCATACACTGGGAGAGGGGCAGAGAAGCCCTTTCCAAAGACAGGGAATGGCAGAGGCCAAGGCCTTATGGCTTGGAACTGCATTTGCATTCAGAAGACTAGAAGAACTGATACATGGCTGCAAGGGAATGTAAGGGAGATGTGGGAGCCAGTGCTCCAAATGTGGCCATGTAGCAGGTCAGGGAGTGTATGGTCAGCTGGAGGTTTCCAGCACATACTCTCATACTGCAGAGAACACAATGGATGCACAAAGGATCCTCAGGAGCCATGACTGGGCAGCGAGTACAAATGGAGATCATGAATAAGCAGGTCCCCATCCCCTTTTAACCAGACAATCTCTGTTCTGAAGTTTTTTAACACAATTATACTTAATCCAAAGTTTGAAAATGATATCAGCATTAGTCATTAAAGGCTTTCAGCAGCAAAGACCTGAAGTGATCAGGAGGCCACCAGGGCAATATCAGCAGCCTGGATGCCTTCAGAAAAGGGGCAAGTGAAGAGATCACCGCTCAGTTCAGATGAGAGATGATCAAGACTGAGCTACAGCTATGCGAGAAAGAGAGGAAGGAAGGAAGGAAGGAAGGAAGGAAGGAAGGAAGGAAGGAAGAAGGAAGGAAGAAAGAAAGAAAGGAAAGAAAGGAAAGAAAGGAAAGAAAGGAAAGAAAGGAAAGAAAGGAAAAAAGAAAGAAAGAAAGAAAGAAAGAAAGAAAGAAAGAAAGAAAGAAAGAAAGAAAGAAAGAAAGAAAGAAGGAAAGAAAGAAAGGAAAGAAGGAAAGAAAGAAAGAAAAGATACATCTAAAAGACAATGTTAACAAAATACTTACTGGGACTTGATGGTTGATTTTACATGAGGAACCACAACAATTTACTGTGCATCTACTAAAATGATTACAACAAAAAGCTAACAATACCGAGTATTGGGGAAGAGATAGAATCTTTCAAACTCTTTGCATTCCTAGTGGAAGTGAAAAATTATACATCCACTTTGGAAAACTGCTTAGCAGTTTTTGTTGACATAAAATATTCACTTGGTCTATAACTAGTTATTTCACTCCTAAATATTTACCCAAGAAAAATGAAAACATATGTCCCTGAAAAGACCCATGTAAGAATATACATAATAACTTTGCTCATAAAAGTAAAAAACTAGAAATATTTCATATGCCCATTGGCAGGAAAAAGAAGTATATTCATACAATGGAATACAACTTGACAATAAAAAGGAATGAACCACCAATATAAGGAACAATCTTGAAAAATATTATTGAAGCGAAAAAACTAGGAATAAAAAAGTACATAATGTATGATGTCATTTATACGAGGTTCAAAAACAGGCAAGACTACTCTGTATGAGACAAATCAGAACAATAGTTGCCTCTAGGGAGGGGGAGCTATTGACTAAAAAGGGGCAGGGGCAAACTTTCAGGAGTAAGGGACACGTAGTATATTTTTATTTGGCTGAGAATTATACAATGTAAACACTTGCCAAAATACATTGTACTTAACTCTGTGCTTAAGATCTTTGCATTTTACTATATGCTTCAAAATATGCTTCAATGATATTTTCTTTCACATGAGGAATTTGGAGAAAGGAAAAGTAAAAAGTGACTCAAGAGTTCAATGGAGGGGTGCCTGGGTGGCTCAGTTGGTTAAGCGTCCAACTCTTGGTTTTGGTTCAGGTCATGATCTCACAGTTTTTGAGTCCAAGCCCCACATCAGGCTCTGCACTGGCAGGCTCTGGCCTGCTTGGGATTCCCTATCCCTCTCTCTTTGCCCCTCCCCCACTTGCACTGTCTCTGTCTCTCTCAAAATAAATAATAAACTTTAAAAAAAGAGAGAGAGAGAAAGTTCAAAAGGACAGACAGGAAGAAGAAACTTGCCACTAATAAAACACAGAAATCAATGAAGGGGTAAGATGATGCTCATTTTCACCTCCTTTGAAACATACTCTTCATAATTTGCAATATTTGGTTTTTGTCTTTCACCTTCTATTAGATCACAAGCTCCCTGGGATCTCCTCAATACAAGGTATTGGGCAGAACAGCCCCTCAGTTACTAAGTGCTGCCTGGGCACTGAGATCAGATGGTGATTTTGTCTCTTTCCTCTGGATCGACAGGTTTAGTAAGTGAGCACATAGAAGCATTTATGACGGACAACAGGTCAAAGTGTTACATGTGCCCGAGAAATTGGCTTCACTTCTGTGGGTCCAGACTCATGCCTTGATCTAGAGGAACAACTAACTGGACAAGTATAGGCCATCAGCAAGTGCATGAAGAAGTTTTCCTGACCCCTCAGCTCATATTGCCCACTCCACCCATGAAGATTTCACCTGAGTTTTCCAGGTACTGGCAAACCCTTCTCATTCCTTCTCCTCACAGCTCTCCTGCTCTTTTCCACCATCTTCAATCTCCTTGCCATTGTCGTCCTTGTCAACATGATCAAACATGTGAAATCAATCACCCACGCTATCCGTGGGTCTTTGCCATTCACCTACCTGGGAGACAAAAGGTGCCATTATGACCAAGGGCAAAGCGTGTTATGTCCTGGCATCTTCTTATCATTAAGATGAATTTGGCTTGCATGTAACTAAATTGAGGCAGGGTCTCCTGGGGTCCAAAGAAAGCCTTTGACCACAGAATAAACACTCTGTAAATGTTGTTTCCTCCCCAGCTGGGCCAGGCTGCCAATGCCCGCCTTGCCTTCCTGACCCCAGCAACTTCAGAAGGATTGTGTTTTCCAGGGAAATTAGATTTATGCAAAATACCCAGGGAAGTCACATGCCTGCCTTCAAGGCCTCCCTGCTTCCCTTCTGCCTCAGAAGCTGTAAGGAAGCAATCCCACGTAGCTCTCCCTGACCGGGATGGTGGACCCCACCCTCATCAGAAGTTGGAGAGCCTTAACCAGCAAAACAAATCCACAGAGAGAAAACTGACACTCCTTCCTTTTCCTCCTTTCTCCCTCCTGTCCCCACAAGCAGCAGAACATGCATGGAAACCCAAATCTTTAATGTCCTAAATTCCCTGACAGTGGCAGTGGAGGATCTAGTGACACACACATACATATATTTTAAGGATTCTGAGTTAATTGGCAGACCAGGAGAATTGTAGGCCAGCTATTGGCTTCAGTGGGCTTTTCACATAAGCAAGATAACTCTGATTAAGAGCAGAAAGAAGCTCAAGGGAAGATGCAACAAGTTTGCCACGAGTCCACACACACCCCAGCCAGTGTCAAAGCACATGCTGTGTGTTCATGTGGAAGGTGTTGATTGTCAAAGGCAATTACAAAGGCTTTCTTTTGACCCCAGGAGACCCTGCCTCAATTTAGTTACATGCAAGCCAAAGGCATCTTAGTGATAAGATGCCAGGACATAACACACTTTATCATTGGTCATAACCATGGCTGTCCTTTGTGGCCACCTTTTGTCCCCCAGAGCAGGTGAATGGCAAAGACCCATGCAATCGCAGTGGTGAATATTAGTTACCAACAGTATAACCAAGCTCCTCTATAACTGGGAACGGCTGAGTTAAGTCACGAGGGTTAAGTGGAGGAAGAGGGTAGGAAGGCTCACAGAATTTCACAGTTCTCTGTAGGGATGGCACACGTATACTCTCTTCAACATCTCCCACATCTACTTCTCAGCCTTACTACTCAAACAACTTTAAAATACAGAAAAGGATGCCGAGGTTAGTCTGGAGTACGACATCGTGAAATCTACTGACTGAGAAGTAATACAATTCTATGTGGCATAGCGAAAGGAATCAGGACTTTGTGGCCAGTTGAATCAAGGATTAAACCCAGCTCTGGGATCAGCGCCTGGGGCAAGTCACAGATTGTTTCGGCTCAGTTCCACATCTGAAAATATGGATAATAATATTTGTTTATATACAGTGTTTGGTAATGACCCCAGCCACAAAATACACCCCCCCTTTTTTGAGATCTTCCAATCCAAAAGAAAATGATCATTGGCATGGTTTTAGTACTAGTCTCAGATGACGCAGGGGATTCATCAGATGAGTGGCAACAAACTGAACCCAGATATGAGCCAGTATTCACCAGAGCCACTGTCACAGTTTGCCCCTCAGAACTTATAGGCATAATTGATTTATTGATTAGAACAGACATATTTTCACTTATTAGAATATCCACTATCTTCATAGGTCCTCAAAAAGGATAGGTTATTTCTTTTGATCATGATATTGTTATTTTGGACAATGGCAATATCACTTCCAGCTTGCTTCCAGGGTCATACATGAAGCTCAGAAGAGCCATGGTTGAGAGTAACATACAGCTCAAGAGATGCAGGTTGGCCACCTTGGACATTAGAATAATGGCTCCCAAATCTTTTTGGCCCATGGAGAATTTTGGCAGGGAACACAGACCATATATGGCGGTGTCTCTCCCATTATTGGGAAGAGCTTCCAACTTTACCTAAAACTGTCAACAGACATTCATGAGCATTCACTTGTGTGCTGGAATTTGGAGATACAGCAAGTCAGGCTCTCATGGAGCTTACAGTCTGGAGATGAGCTGGTGACTGCACTATAATAGAACAAAAAATCTAACAGGGAAGTGTGTGGTGCCATATGAGCCCTATGGAGGCCATTAAACACAGTTGGGAAGGCCAGGACAAGCTTCCTGGAGGAAAGATGTGGAAGAAGAGCAAGTCTCAGATTTCATCACTGCCTCAAGGAAGCCCTCCCTGACCTCTCCTCCCAATCTAAATGAGGCTCTTCTCACACTCTCATATAGCCCTGTCCCTTCCCTATCACCATTTGCATATTCATATTTATTTTTTTATTTTTTTTCAATATATGAAGTTTACTGTCAGATTGGTTTCCATACAACACCCAGTGCTCATCCCAAAAGGTGCCCTCCTCAATACCCATCACCCACCCTCCCCTCCCTCCCACCCCCCATCAACCCTCAGTTTGTTCTCAGTTTTTAAGAGTCTCTTATGCTTTGGCTCTCTCCCACTCTAACCTCCTTTTTTTTTCCCTTCCCCTCCCCCATGGGTTTCTGTTAAGTTTCTCAGGATCCACATAAGAGTGAAAACATGGTATCTGTCTTTCTCTGTATGGCTTATTTCACTTAGCATCACACTCTCCAGTTCCATCCATGTTGCTACAAAAGGCCATATTTCATTTTTTCTCATTGCCACGTAGTATTCCATTGTGTATATAAACCACAATTTCTGTATCCATTCATCAGTTGATGGACATTTAGGCTCTTTCCATAATTTGGCTATTGTTGAGAGTGCTGCTATAAACATTGAGGTACAAGCACCCCTATGCATCAGTACTCCTGTATCCCTTGGGTAAATTCCTAGCAGTGCTATTGCTGGGTCATAGGGTAGGTCTATTTTCAATTTTTTGAGGAACCTCCACACTGTTTTCCAGAGTGGCTGCAGCAATTTTCATTCCCACCAACAGTGCATATTCATATTTAACACTGGCCTCCCTGACTAATCAAAAATGCTATGAAAGGAGGGACCATATCTATTTTGTTCACCAGCCCTCAGTACAGGACCTGGCACCTGCTAAGTGCTCAGCATGTATGTGTTGGATGAATTAGGACTGAAAAGCTGTGCTAGTCAGGAAGCATGAGCTGTGCAAAGGATTGAGGGTTGGGAACAGATGATGCATTCAGAGAACAGAAAGCCATTCAAGTGATCCAGGGATCTTTTGGAGGACAAGCATAGTAGCAAGAGAGGAGTCTGGAAAGGAAACGAAAGCAGTGAGCAAACCAGACAGTGCCATGTAAGCCTTATGAAAGATCTTGGAATCTATCACAAGGACAAGGTGGAGTTTGGAATAACTTTAAGTAGGGAAGAGAGGTGATCAGATTGGCATTTCTCTTACTATGGGGTAGAAAATGTTTAGAAAGAATCAAGACCCAAGAGAAAACTCGTTAAGAACATATGTATAAAACTATGTGAAAGATTATGGTGGGCTACTCTGGAATTGAAAGAGAATTTTTTTGAGAGAGAACGAGAGAGAGTATGCATGTGACTAGGGGGAGATGTGGAGAGAGAGGGAGAGAGAAAGCATCCCAAGCAGGCTCCATGCTGTCAGCACAGAGACCAATGCTGGTTTCGATCCAACAAACCATAAGATCATGACCTAAGCTGAAATCAGGAATTGGACACTTAACTGACAGAGCCACCCAGGCACCCCTTGAAAGAGAATTTTGAGAAAACTGAGGTACAAAGGAAATAAGTAAGAAGCATAATTTGCATGCTTTGAGGATCCTTTGAAAATGGTTGAAGAAAAGGAAACGTCTAGACCTAGGCTATGTGACATTGGCTTGAACGGTGGTGCCACTCACTGGGGCAGAGAAAAACCCAGGGGTAGGTGGAAGGTGAGGCTGGGAGGAGGGTTAAGTTTATAACTCTTATGGAACTTCCGACTTCAATAGAAATGCCCAATATGTAACTGAACGTACCACAGTAAAGCAACTCAGAATAGGAACTAGTCTGGAGAACAAATTTGAGAGAAATCCATAGAGTGGAAGTCACTGAAATGGGAATGGATGAAATTCCTCCCAAAGTTAATCAGGACAGTATACTTTTATGAGATACCAATTATAGAAGACCTTGTGAAAATCATTAATTTATGTTAGAAGCCAAAGTAAAGCTATCTATCAGGAGTACTCATGATCAAGTATTCATTTAAAGCTTACACACACACCTTTATTGCAGCATTTACCTATATAAAATAATTATCACACATTATTCCTTGCTCAGTAACACGATCATAAAATCCTGGAATACTGGAATATATTTGTATTCATATTTTATTCATCTCTATTTCTTGTGCCTTGCACAACATCCAAAATATAGAAGGGACACAAGCAATGTTTGCACATGGCGTGGAATTGTATGCCTTGATTAAATGAAAAACCCCTTCCCCAATAAGTGAATGCATCTGACTTTGGCTTGGATAGAAATATAGCTGAGTTGTGTTGTCCCAGGCTCAGGAAATTTGGCCCACTTCACCTTGGACAGAAAGGCCAGTCCAGCTGCCAGTGTCCTGATATCAGCAGCAAATCGGCTATGTCGAGTTGCATGTTCCCTTTGAGAGTTTGCTTTTCTCCCCTTACTACACTGGATATATGCACACAGATCAAACATAACACTAAAACGTCACTTACCTTATAGTGTTTGTATTTCAAAAGAATTTGGAGGAAAATTGAGAAAAAATTACACCTCTGTAATGGTGAGGTGACCCTAGAATAGATGGCCCTAGGTGACCTAGGATGGTTAGCCATGCTGGCACACCTCAAGTCCTCCCACATAGGCAGGAAAGGACGACTCTGATGGCTGAGGCATCTTAGTGGCAAGGGCAAAAGAGGTCAAGTGCCACACTTACCCTGTGTCATGTGGGTACCTGCCACAGTTGATGGCAGCTGTGACTGGTGACAGCATCATGATTCTGGGTCATTCAGGTGGCACAATGTCTCAATTCTAAATCCTTGGTCTCTGACCTCAGTGGGGTCATGACTTGCCCAAGGGACTGGTATTTTTATGCACTGTGATGGTATAAGTTGAACCGAGCAAATATAGAGACAGCCTCTAGCACATTAGGAGATGGCTATAAAAAGTCTACCAAATTACATTTCTCAAAAAATGAACTCTATGTCACCACATATCAAAAATTGAAAATGCACTGAAGCTGATTTGGATTATATGAAATTCCGATATTTATGAAGTTCCAAGCTCCTAAAAATATAAAATCCTGAGCACTTTTATTGAAACACTTCCTGAAATTCTTTCTCTATTTAGGAAGTTGGTTCTTTGAATAAAAGAGCGACACTGCACACAGCACAAAATTTTACTGAATGAAATCTGAACAGGGTCAGGCAAAACTGCGAGATTAAATTGTATTGGCAAGTTCTGATTCAAGATTCCCCTAAAAACGTCGCTTTGTGTGCGAGTGTGGATATCTCTCGGCAAAGGCGAGGGTTGAAAGAATCAACCTTTTTCTGAATTCACATGTTCTCAATGACTCGTGGCAAGAGTGACAAATGCTACTTTATCCCACTTCTGAGCTTCACATAGTGTTTTGCACTACAAAGTCCAAGACAAAAAGGAAGTCGTGAATGCAGAATCAAATGTGCCAATACACGCCACGACGGATATCCCTCAGAAAATGTTTGCTTCAAACAAAATCTCACACACAATTCTGCTGGCACTGCCATCAGAACGGGTGGAGAGCTGTGCGTGCACTGCCTAGTGTCAGAGAGGACCTTTCAGGCAGAACACGATCTGGCCCTCAGGGCGACCTCCCAGTGACCCCAGAGCTCTCTCTACTCCCAGGTCCACAAAGGATGAGCAATGAACACTGACCCAGCATCTGTCCATGCTAACCCCCAGCTGGGTGATTTAAATACATAGTTTGTCTCTCCCAGCAACAGCCTAGGAGGGATTACATCATTATTATTTTACTGGAACCAGAAGGAAACTGGATCTTGGAAAGTTAGTCACCTAAAGTCCACAGCCTCAGTTTATAAAGCAAAGCCTCAAACCCAGACTCTGTGATTCCATCTTTCGCTGTTTTCAATGCACCAATCAGGACGCGAAAGTCCAAGTCCTAAAAGATGGCCTCCCTTCTCCTACCATTTGCTGAGCATCAATCTGATTTTCCCAACAAACGTTTGGATTATAGGATGCCAAAGCAACTACCTTTCCAACCTTCTCCAAAAGAAAGAGAACCGTGAAGCAAGTGAAGGGGTATGCGAAAGCCTCAGCTCCAGGAGCACCTCGGATATACATGCCAAGCTCCAAACCAGTGTGGTGTTCCCAAATGTCTCCTGGCTGAGAGCTTGGATCAACAATTCTGTTTCACAGCATCCGCAGAACACAGCAGCATTCTCTGAACATCGTGCTGCTGTCCCTGACCTTCCAGGGCCCCTAGAAAGAAGGTGATTCCTGCAGTTCTCCCTCTGGAATCTGAATCCATCACTGCACAGGCATGATGCCTGCTGCTGCACCTCTTTGTTTGTGCCCTCTCTCCTTGCCCACTTGTAAGGGTTGGTGGGCACTGGAGCATCCAGGGCTGAGCATGAGGGCTCTACACACAGTGCCGATGTCCCAGGGCTGGGACACCTCAAGTGCCCCACTGTAAGCAGATCCATTTCCACTAATAGCTGGTGGATGTGCATTCTGAGCCCACAGGCACCTCAGGCACATTTCCAACAAACGATGTGGCACACACAGGAATTCATCCGAATCCAGCAAAAATCACTTAGCTTAATAACGCTGCCCTGATTTAATTTTAACTTTTCATAAAGCATGAGAGATGAGTGGGGTGTGTTTGGTGTTTTATGGATTACTGATGAGACTGGGCTCACATCTGGCTGTTTTATGTGGTTTTTTTTTTTATAACTTCCAAAAAGGAGGGGGTTGAGAAAGGAAGTAGATGGATAATTAAGAGGAAGGCAACACCTGCAAGATGTGCAGCCATCTTCTACCCATGGCAAGGGGAAGTTTTCGCTTCTCTCTGGTGGGTGAGTAGCTGGCGAGAGCCTGGGGGCCTAGAGATAATGGCGTCTGTTAATGGATCCAGTGCTGCGGATGTGAGTGTCCAACGGGAAAGACACCACACACGCACATGCACACATATGCATGCACACACACAGGTACACGTGCACACATACACATGCACAGATATCCACACACATAGGACACACAAATGGAGGAACAATTTTATACTTTTTTCCACTGGTCTTCATTTAAGCAGCACTTTCAGGGCACAGTAAGTCCAACAGCTACCCACAGAATGACTGTGGTTTGCAAGCACTGACTGGAACAGATGTGCTAACAAAGTGATCCTTAACTCTTCTTTCTTCTACCCTAACTTCAAAATACACCCAGCTCTTCACCATCTCTACAGGTATGCTGTCAGAAGGCGCCATCATCTCTCATTTACGTTGGTACCATATTCTCATCCCAGATCCCTCCATATCCTCTCCTGCCCCTTATTCTATTCTCAAAGGAGCAACCAGAGTAATCCTGATCAACATACGTCAGATCCTATGATCGTTTTGCTCAAGCCTCCCCAATGGCTTCTCATTTCTCTTAGAGCAAAAGCCAAAATCCTTACAGGGGCTCAGGGCCCTGCATTAGGTGTTTGGTCTGCACCCTTCCTCCCTCTTTGCCCATTTGTCTGAGTTACCCATTGCTCCTTAGTTCTGGCCACACTGACCTCCTTACTGCTTCTCAAATATGCCAGGCAAGTTCCACCTCAGGGCCTTTGCACTTGCTGTTTCATCTGTCTGGAAGGTTCTTCTCAGGTACCCATGTGGCTCACTCACTTCTTTTGTGTCTTTGTTCAAATGTCACCTAACCATCCTATGTAGAATTCCATCGGTCTCCTGCTACCCTGCCCCCAGCATTTCCAATTCTTCCCATGCTGTTTTATTTTTCCACCCTGAACCCACCATCTTGTAAAGTACTAAGGAATTTGCCTATTTATTTTTCTCATTTGTCTCCACCTAGCAGGCTGTGAGCTTCACGAGAGCCAGGGATGGCCACCCCAGCTATACCCTGGAGGCTATCACAGGGTCTGGCACAAATAAGTTGAGCCCTGCAAGTGGGAACTGCACAAGCCCTCTTACACACCAATTTTTTTCAATAAATATATAAATGCGGTAGCAATACAGTACAGTACTATAAATGTGTTTCTCTTCCTTATGATGTTCTTAAAACATCTTTTCTCTAGCTTACTTTCTTGCAAGAACACAGTATATAATAAATATGGTGTATAATAAAATATGGTTTAATCAACTATTTGTGTTAATTTATATTACCAGCAACCTTCCACTCAACAATAGCCTATTAATAGTTAAGTTTGGGGAGAGTCAAAAGTTGGGGTTTTTGACCATGCAAGTGTCAGTGCCCCTAACCACCGCGTTGTTCAAAGGTCAACCATATTGGGGTGCCTGGGTGGCTCAGTCTGTTAAATGTCTGACTTTGGCTCAGGTCATGATTTCATGGTTCATGGGTTCAACCTCAAGTCGGGCTCTTTGCTGACAGCTTGGGGCCTGGAGCCTGCTTCAGATTCTGTGTCTCCCTCTCTCTCTCCTGCCCCTCCCCTGCTTGTGCCCTGTGTTTCTGTCTCTCAAAACTAAACATTAAAAAAAGTCAACCATATTAACATAGTTGTGTAATATACATAATAATATATTATGAATATATGTGTTGAATAAAGAATCAACAAATGTTTTGTTCTGATTTGTAGGTGTATTTGTATAAACATATTTAATTCCATTAAGTTTATATTTATAAATCTCCTATGTTGAAAATAATAAAGCTGGACAAAATCAAGAGAGCCACGGTACATCAGGAGACCAGTAGGCAAAGCGACCATGGCCAGAGCAACTTGGAAAGCTCTGTGAGGGGACCAACTCGTCCTCCTCTGTACCTGCCGTTCCCAGCCACTCTAGGACACTGCCTGCAGGAACAGCTATGCTCTGCTACAGAAACATGGATACAGAATTCAATCTGGCACACCTCATGCCCTGCACTATCTGAAGCCTTTTTACTCCAATGGCTTTCTCAGGACACAATGCCTCCCTGCCCTGAGACCAGGGTCAAGAAAGCCCATTAATCACAGACTGTATGTGGACATTATCAGGGCTCAACCAGGGCCAGGACAAGAAAGCCAAAGGAAAGAAAATGTTGGGTTAGAATTTTTAAGGCAGAAAAGAGGCCAAGGTCGCCGACCTTCCCCCCACCCCACCCCATCTTCAAGCAATCCCCTCCTTTTCCCAAAGCTGACTGGGTGAGCCCTAAGGTTGAATTCCTATTTTAACAAGCTCTTAAGGAACATCTGTCCATCCCTCTCCATTGCTACCAAAGGCAGGTACACCAGTCAGCCTCCCTGACTTCAGGCTCTGCTCATCCTGTCTCTTGTGCACACCACCAGATTCATGACTTTAAACACCATCACTCTAATGGAGCCACCTTATTAAAAAGTCCACAATTTTGCCTATTACACTAAACTGAAGCTCTCCTTGCCTACCTCACAGTCCTGCAAGATGGGCTTTGTTCCACCTGTCCAACCCCATTTGCCACAGCACCCCCACCTGAACCATCTGGTTCAGACACCATTCTTCATTCTGGCCTACCTTACACACCTCATGCTTATCCCCACCTCTCCTCACTTATGTTTGTGTTATTGCCTTTCACTGGAAGACCTTCCCTTTAGCCATACAAGTACCACTCGTGCTTCTAGAAGACTCAGCCTCAAACTTCATCTTCACCAAGGAAATGTATTCCTCTTCTACAACTTTATAACATATTTGGTTTGGTCTGCATGACACCACTGTCTTACATAATATGCTATTAGTTGGATATATATAAGCCTCCCATAAATATTTACCAACTGACTGGTGCCTACTGCCTTTGTACTGATATCTAGAGGATTATTCCTTGCCTGTGGGTAAGGAGCATAACACTGGGCTTCAGTGTCAGGCAGACTTGGATTTAAACCTCCAACCTGCCACTTTCTATGCCCAAATTTGGCACAGTACTTACAGATTTAACTTCTTTAATCTCAATTTCATCCTTTGTAAAAGATGAATAAAAATATATGCCTCCCAAGGTTATTATAGGGACAAAATGAGATGGTCCCCAAACTCTATTAGGGCAGGGACTTTGCCTTAGTCACCTCCTTGTCCAGGATGGTAACTGACACACGGTTCTCCTCAGTAATAAAAACCGTGAATGAATAATGTGCATAAAATTCCTCACATAATCTGGTGAGTGGTAGATAATTAAAAAAAAAACAGAGCTATCACTGACAGCATTATTCTGATGCAAACTTAGAATAATGCATGACCTCTTCCTAAAGAAATCTTCCATGCACCTGGCAGCCATCAGCAGGTCCTCTCTACCTTTCTCTGGATGAGGCAGTACAGACCCATTAGCTCCTTATCATTGATCTCATTCCCTAATCTTTTCATCTCCATCTTTGAGGATCTTTCTAATTTCACACAAGATAAAAATTAAGAAGTCTAGTTAATTCTGGAAGGGAAGATTATCCTTCCCAGAAGTTATTTATTTCACCCGTGTCTTCCTCGTGTTACCAAAGACCTCTGTATTCGCCTTCCATGTTCTGTGTTCTCCTCCCAGACTGAGGATGGACTTGTAGAGCTATACAATAGTTCTGGCACATATTTGTCCATCAAATATCACATACATAATAGATGCTGAAAAAAATAAGTGTTGAGCAATTGAATGAATGCACCAATTGATTAAGTAAAGCCAATTTTGCAACTGTGGACCTTAGAAATAAATGGCAGAAATGAGTATAGACTACAGTCTTACAAATAAAGCAGAAACTTTCTTTCCAGTCTAAGGGAGAGGATACTAGTGCAGCCATGGTCTTAAGAAGCACTCTCTCTGCTAAGGAGCTTTTGTTTGTTGGGCCACCTGCCTATTATGCATAGTTATCCAGATGCCTATGTCAACCCCTACCTCCCTTCACCAGCTCCCCTATTTGTAAAACAAGTCCCATCAGCTTTCCATGACCTTCCAAAGAGGTTAGTTGATGAGTGAGACAGTTTACTTGAAACCTTCTCCAACCCCAGGAGAATGAAATGCTTCAAAGGAACTATGTTTTTACTCCACTGTCAGGTGAGGATGGAGCTTATGTCTGACTGCCCCGCAGAGACAGCAGGCAAGAATTTCTGTTTTATAAGTGTTGCTACACCATCTGCTTAAGAGTGATGCAGGGCAGGTAAAGAGTGTGAAAATGAAGAGGAATTCGTAAAAGAGCTTACTCCTCCCTCATCTATGAGAATGGAAACACAACTAGAGTTAACTAGGGGCAGTGGAGAAAAGACCACCATATTTCTCCAGAAATATCAAGAGCATTAGGCTGTAATGGAAAGAGAATTCTCAAAACTTCCATGGCACTTCAGAGAAGGTTAGGGAGGAGTGGAAGCAAGGGGATGGTGGGAAAAAGCCACGAAGGAGAGATTCCCCACCTGAACATGAGGCGAATGACAACATCATCATAGTGAACCAGTCTTCCCAAGGATGAGTAGGATCCATCAGCCAGCCTGGGACAATGCTGAGATGTGAACCTGGCCATCCTCTACACCCACCCTGTTTTCTACTAAGCATTTCTCTGCCTCTGCGACAGAAGCCTATCCTGCCTTTCTGTTGGGTGGCCCAGCTCCCTTGTGCTCTTTCTCCTCCATTAAAGAAGTGCTCTCAGGGGGTGCCTGGGTGGCTCAGTTGGTTAAACATCTGACTCTTGACCTTGGCTTAGGTCATGATCTCATGTCCTATGAATTTGAGTCCCGCATCAGGCTCTGAGATGATGGCGCAGAGCTTGCTTGGGATTCTGTCTCTCTTTCTCTCTGCACCTCGCCTGCTTGTGTGTGCATACTCTCTTTCTCTCTCTCAAAATAAATAAATAAACTTAAAAAAAAAAAAAAGAAGTGCTTTCAGGAATGGATTTGATAAATTGCTTCCTGTTGAGTGTATAATGATAATAAGAACTCATGAATTACCACTCCTAAATATATGTGTTTTTCAGCTCATATTAAAGCCTAATGTGAATCATCTCAATTTTGGGCTTTCAGGGAAACCCATGTGACATGATTTCCAAGAAGAATGGGATATATGAAATTAGGGCCAACTTGGGCAAATTTGGGAAGTGTGGTCCAAGGGGGAGGCTTCTATTTGAAAGTTGAGGGCAACTCCAAGCCCTCTGGAATCACCCCAACTGAGCTGGTGCTTGCATTCCATTCCTCAGCACGGCCACCATGCTCATGATTGCACATGCTCACATACACACACACATACACATGCTCACACATACACATGTGCACATGGATGCTCATGTATGCATATGCTCACACACATACATGCTAATGCATACACGTGCACACACATGCTCACACATATACATACTCATGCATACACATACATGCTCGTGCATACACATGCACACACATACACATGCTCATGTATACACATGCACACACATACACATGATCACACACATACACGCTCACATACATACATGTGCACATGGATACTCATGCATGGATATGCTCACACACATACATGCTAATGCATACACATGCACACACATACACATGCTCATGTATACACATGCACACACATACACATGATCACACACATACACGCTCACACACATACATGTGCACATGGATACTCATGCATGGATATGCTCGCACACATACATGCTAATGCATACACATGCACACACATACACATGCTCATGCATACACATGGTCATACACACCTCACACCTCAGCAGGGAGGCCTCTGTTCAGGGCAGGAAAGGCACCTATAGTGGGAAACTCTGAAAGGGGTGCCCCACAGAGCAACCCAAGGTCTCTCCAGCCAGTGTGGGGAGAGGTGCAGGGAGCCTCTCCAGGTGCCAGTGAAAACATGTTTCCTTCAAACACAAGTCCTGTCACAGGATGTGGCTGTTGCTAGGTAACAAAGACTCCCCCCCCACACCTTCTGCCTTCCCACCCTGGACAGGAGCATGAACAACCTGGTAAATGCCTCCAGTGTGTTTTCCAAGCCCCCTCCTGGGAAGGCAGGCCCCCGGCCCCGCCTCAGTGAGCTAGCAGGGATGCACAGGTGGTGGTGACAGCATGGCACTCCCTCCAGCAGCCCCTTACCCTGCCCACCGGCCCCGCGCCCCGCCCCCCCCCCCCCCCCCCCCCCGCCCTGGATAATGCCCAGAGTAAACTGCTTGTAACATTTCTGGCACTGCAGGTTGTCAGATGATCATCAGAGACCTAGGTTTGAATTTGAGGAGAGAGGTACTGACGGTTGACGGTGGCAGGGAGGTGTGCAGGGGACTGGCTTGATTTTTGTGCTTGTTAGCTGTTTTAGAATTTAAAAGGAAGTTTGCTATTCCATGTGGCCCTTAGAGCGTGAACTACCAGGGCGGTCAGCGGGGGCCGGCCAGCTGAACTCTCTGTGGACCAGCACAGCAGAAATCGTGGCCTCCAGGATTCTAAATAATCAGGGACTGTCAGTACCAATAAACCTCAGTCTCTGAAGCCCCAAGAGGTTAAAAAAAAATCCTCCATGCAAGGTGACAAAGAGATTTAGATGAAGAATCCTTGGGGAAAACAAGGGGGCAGCCACAGCCTGGAGGGATGTGTTGACTTCGGCCCATCCGAGAAACCCCCAGTGTCACCTGACTGGCAACCCAAGCCCCAAATCAGTCTTCCCAGGACACACAGGCACATGTGCACAGAAAAGATAATGTTAATGTCGCTCCTTATTTGTTTTTCTGTCTGCAAAAATGCCCACTTATCAGTATTTAATGGCTCTCAGAAATAAGCTATTTTAGAACATCATCCAAGATGCAAATGAGTCACTGAAAGCTGTCGCTCTGACCTTTCCCTGTCACTGGGTAGATGTTTCCAAATCAATAGCCCTCTTCCAAGTGGCATACCTCAGTGCTGGCATTCCATGATGGAGCTGAGGAACGCCAACGGCTAGACCCCTAGCCTTTGCTCTGGGGAGTGACAGATCTCCAGATCGTCCACATATCCTTGAAGAGGAAGTCCCTGCAGCCGTAGGAGACAAAATGCTGTCTCCTCAAGAGGTTGTTTCCTCAGCTTTCTGGCCTCCATGAGAAAGCCAAGTCGTCTGGCGAGTAATGACAAAGGAAGGCCCACACAGAGAGCCATCTGTCATTTGGGAGATCCGGACACACACAAACCGGTCACACAAGGTCCCCCCAACAAAGTAGTCCCAAAGCTCTGAAACTAGTTAACAGCACTGCGAGTGAGGACATGCAACCTTGTGGAGCCCTCCCCTGTTTTCGACTTCTGTTGTTTCTGATGACATCAATCCCACTTGGACAACCTGATTCCACCCTCAGACACTCGAAGAGTCAAAGTGGTTTCTATTAACCGAGTCAGCTAGGCTTGCAGGAGGGCATTCCACTCCCACCACACACCGACTGCTCCCACTTCAGAGGAGAAACAGGTGAAGCAAGTTGGTGCCAGCATGACCACCACACTGTATTTTCTCATAGAGAAGATTTTTTTCCCCAAAGGAACACATTCACATGACTTTTCCTCTTTTCAGCAGCCACCCCAAACACTACCCCTATGGAACACTCGGACTTGGTAGCAGAATTTTCATATTTCCCTAGATCTGAGAATCCTCAAACTGAGAGCCATCCTAGACTCTTCCCTCTCCTCATTCCCCAAAGACGACTCTCTCTTCTTCATTCTTTTCATAGGATGATTTTACCTGTCCTGGGGGTAGTAACAGTGACATGATTAAGGGCATAGATTGTGAAATCCCTGGTTATGTGAGACCTTGGGCAGCTTATCCAAATCTGTGCCTCAGTTTCCTTCACATGAGTTCTTAATAGTATCTACCTTAGAGTCGTTGGAAAAATTAAGTGAGGAAAGTGCCCAGCTCTTAGTAAATTCCATTATTATCATTATAGAGGAGTTTTAAGAACTAAAAGTTTTAAGAACCCAGGCGCAGCAAGGTACCAGTGCCTCTCCACTTAGACACCACCATTAATGCTCTAATCCAGGACACTATCACTTCTTGCCTAGACTACTGTCAAAGCCTTTCATCTAACTCCTGAATCTCACCTCTCCAATTCCTCTTTCATGACACTCTAGGGACCCAGTTCATTAATTTACATCATCCCTCTGCTTGAAAACCATTAATATCTATCTGTTGCTTATTTGATAAAGTCCAAACTGCTTGTTATGGCCTAGAAAGCTCTTCACGGCTGGGCCTGCCTCTTCAGCTTCACTTCCTCTCACACTGCTCCCATCTGCCTGAAATAGCCTTTCCATTTCATCTGCCAGAACCTCTGGACACCCTTCTCCCCACAGCTCAACTGCCATCTTCTCTAAAAAGCTCCTCTGGGGTTGGCTGAGTAACTGATCTCTATCTCTTCTGAGATTCAACTCTACCTACCCCTGTTTACACATCTGCCTTTTCTAATAGAGAGTTAAAGACAGGGACAGTGTGCCAGGTCTCCTTATCTTCCCCCATGCCTGGAATGATGGCTGGCACAGAGTAGATGTTCCATAAGTACCTGTGGGTGAAAAGTCTGCTCTTGCAAGGACATAAACATAAGCAGGTTCAATGTCAACAATTCTAATCACTGGTACAACCCCACTGGGAACCCTGGAACACCCCAGTGTTAGCCTGGGTATGCTTCCAGCCAAATCTCTATACCACGAAATGGGATTCTGCCCAGAAATCTCTGCAGCATGGGGCTATACAGAAAGCCAGATGTACCCTCCCTTCCCTCCCCACCCCCATTCTAGTCTCTCCAGAATCCAAAAGGAACATTTAGTTTTTAACAGTACTCACACTCTGTTGGCATACTAATTAACACCAATTAATCATCTTCATTAGGTGTGATAATGACTGGGAGAGAAAAGATTAGTTCCAACAAAATAGTCTGTGCCTATATCAAGTGTCCTGGTGGCTCATGAGATTAACCCACCTAAGATCAAAGCCTCATCAAACTACCCCTGCTCTGCTGGACCTGTCACTAAACCTCTGGATGATGTCAAAGAAGCAAAAATGCCCATCTGGGGAAGCTGCCTGACATACAGATCTACTCTAAACAATCACTGAGAAAGTAATAGATGTCCTCCCAAAGCAGGAATTCTTTGAAATCCTAACAGCCCCGGAATATGACACGCCATTCAGTTACAATTCCTAAGTCCCTACAGAGACCAGGAAAATGCATCATATGGCCTACCTGTTCCTATGTCGTTTCCAGTCAATGGGGACCAGTTCAAACACTCCTCACTTGCCAACTGCCCCTCTCACAGCCCGTCCCGTCACCCAGCATTGGCAACCCCAGCCTTCCAACTGTTCTAGCCAAAGCCCTTGCAATCTTTCTTTGTTGCTTTCCTTCTTCCATTTATCACAAGCTACTCATTAAAAATAAAATTCAAGAGGTGCCTGGGTGGTTCAGTCAGTTAAACGTCCAACTCCTGATCTCAGCTCAGGCCACAATCTCATGATTCATGGGATTGAACCCCAAGGCAGGTTCCGCACTGACAGTGCGGAACCTGCTTGGGATTCTCTCTCTCCCTCCGTTTCTTCCTGCCCATCCCCCACTCATGTGCGTGCGCTCTCTCATAAATTAATTAATACATTAATTTTAATAATTTATTAATTATTAATTATTATATATTAATTAATATATAATAATTATATATTAATATTTAAATTATTGATTTAATTAATAATTTTAAAATTATTAATTTTAAAATTAATAAATAAAAATAAAATTCAAAATATATACAGTATCTGACCACTTTCTCATTGCCTCCACCCTAGCACAAGCCACCTGGACCACTGCCTACTATATCCTCTCTACTAATCTCCTGCTTCCACGTTTCCCTGCCTTTGGTCTATTCTGAACACAGCATTCAGGGTGAGTCTTTTAAACAATAAATCTTATATCACTCTTCTGTTCAAAATCCTGCTTGTCTCTGTCAGTCCTTAAATTGGGCTACAAGGCCCTATGTGATTTCCCTGCCCCCACTCTTCTTGGACCTTCCCTGATTCTCTCTCCCTTTCTCAGCCTATACAACAATACTGGCCTCCTTGTTGCTTGAACACATCAGGCACACTTCCACCTCAGGGCCTTTGCCCAAGTCTGTACCAGGTAACCCTCTTCAGGAGGCCTATTTGTAGACCACCCTCTTTGAAATTATAACCTGATGCCACTAGCTCAGCATTCCCAGCTCCCACCCCCTTTATTCTGCTTTCCTTTTTCTTTTTTCCATAAATATTAACAGCGTCTAACATTTCATGTAATTTACTTATGTATCATTTGTATTATCCATTATCTGTTTTCTTCAGCTAGAATGTAAACTCAATGAGAGAAGTCTATGATTTATTCATTGATTTATCCAAGGTATGGAGAATAGTACCTAGTATATAGTAAATACTCAATATTTACTAGTAAGTAGCAAGAACATTTAAGAGAAGTATACAAAAGTGACTATGAGCATCCTTTAGAGCCAGGGAGAGGACAGGAGAGATCAGGGCAGTTTCCATGGAGGACATGACATTTGAACTGAACTTTGAAGGATGGAGTAGGATTTGAACCTGTAGAGTTGAGTGGAAGTGTTCAGACAGAGGGGGCCAGTGTGCAGTGGGCCAACAGAGGGCCTCTAGAGAAGAGTCGGTGGTTCAATTAGGCGTATAGCAAGTGGTGGGCAAGTAGGTGGTGGAGAATTGGGCTGAAAAGAAGCCACAGCCTTGCCAGCCAGGAAAAGAGCTTACTGATGGCAGTTGCTAGGGATCCTGCGAGGAGCTGGGGGTGTCGCTTCCCTTCACCACTCTACTTTATAGATACATGAACTAGGACTGTCCTGCAAAACATCATCAACCTTCAACAGGCTGGGGGCCAAGAGACCTCTAAGGTCATTCTCTTTTTCATCTCACCTACCACATTCATGCCTGTCTAGGGGCCTTTGCTCGTGCCACCTTCCCAGTCAAGGCCCTGGCTTCTTCCCCCTCCTTTACTTCCTAAGACTGACTAAGCCCCAGCTCAAGTCTTCCTTGTACTTGCACTTGCAGCCTTCTCTGACCACCACCCAATGGTCACCCTCTTCTTCATGTTCACTGCATCCTCCGGTACCCACTGAACCCTTCCTTGTTCTCTGGCCTTTTGATGTATGTCTGTCTCCTCATCTACATTCTTCAGCTTTTGGGCAGGGCCAATGCCTTAGCCTCTTGTGGCTTTGGCACACTCCTAAACACTCAGGAGGTGCTGCATAAAAGGTCTGTGCCCAAGTGCTCTTCTCGAAGCACAATTAATCCGGGCCATTGTGGCATTTGTAACAGTGCACCCATAACACCCAGCTGCTCAGATCATCAACGCTTGCCATTCTCTTGAAGAAAAGAACCTCTGAGAGAGGGAGAGTTACATTCTGACCTCACCTTGAGATGATAGGGGTGGAAAGTACTGGTAAAGCGTGTGTTTGTTTTTATTTGTTTTTAAATAAACAGACATAACAAATAACATGTACTGGGAATGAGGCACCTGGGTGGCTCAGTCAGTTAAGCGTCCGACTTCGGCTCAGGTCATGATCTCACAGTTCGGAGTTCAAGCCCCACGTCGGGCTCTGTGCTGACAATGCAGAACCTAGAGCTCGCTTTGACTTCTGTGTCTCTCTTGCCTCTCTGCCCCTCCCCTATCCTCCCCACCCCTCAAAAATAAATAAACATTAAAAAAAAAAATTACTGGGAAGACCCAAGGAATAAACTCCAGCATTCACCTAGCAGTTTCCTACTGTGTTGTTGGAATGATCTATCCACTAAATATTACAACTAGGGACCCACAGCCATGGCTGACACCCCCAGAGAAGAATGCCCCCCTCAAGCTGACAAGATACAGTTTTTCTGAGCATTCCCTTCACTCCCACTCCCAGGTGAAAACCATCAAAGTCAGCTTTACATTGGCATTGTTCCTCCCACACCCTTCCCAGGGCAGCTAAGCATACTTAATTTAAACACAATTTCTTAATGGTTACACTTTTGCACATGAATGTCTTTTGGCTACTGGAACTTTTTTCAGTGCTTGTATCTGATCAGTGGCCCAAGGCCTTCCCTAATTATAACTCCCAACTGTCCTCACTGGCTGCAGCAGGTGTGGCTTCTGACATGGCTTATCCTAGTAGCAAAACCCAAGAAGGTGGTGGTGTTTGTATTCATAATTCAACAGAAGAAAAATGTCTCCCCTTCTTCACATTTTCCTACTGGACTTTCCATCTGTACCACTCAGAATGTCAGGAGCAGGGCAGATGAAAGCACCAAGAGAAAGAACATGCACCTGCTGATCATCAATGCATTGACTCTGTGTCTGTCTCTGGAACTGGCTACTATATTCCCCTGCAGCATCTAGGAAGGTATCAGGACAGCCAGGAACAAAACTAAATGCTTTCCTCTCTGTTACACCAGTCTCTATGCCTGTCCTTCGGGTTTCTAGCTCTCCCTGATTCTCCCTCAGCAAACATATCCCACCCCCTGGCTCCCTGTCCAAATGTCACCTATGGGAATGCACATAAAATCTGGTGTCCAGGTGGGTATACTTAATACAAAGCTATCGCTGAGTCTGAGTCTTGCCTCTGCCCAACACCATCTTCTTCAATGGGATGAGTGTGATTATAAGAACATGAAACACTGAGCAAGGAGAATAAGGAGCATGTAAACTTGGTCCAGACAAGGGGGTCGGTTAAAAAGAAACAGCTAATGTGTCTGAAAAGTATTAAACACAATACAGCACACTAGTGCTTGCAGCCCATTAGATAAAAAGAAATGAATGAGCGTGTGTCTGCAAAGTATTAACTACAATGCAGCATACTGGCGTTTGCAGCACCCCCTGGCAGTGATAATACTAGTTATTAACTATGGGATGTCCAACTTAAGAAGAACAATGGAGAAACAGGTGCTGTGTGTGATATGTGGTGTCTTTACCAGATGTGGAAGAGGGCATGAGAGGGGGCGGCAGTCAGGGCTTGGGCCCCAGAAAACAGCTAGGCTGGGAGCCGCATGCAGATGAGCTCCCCTCCTACCCCCAGAGGCCAGAAGTCCACCCACAGTGCTCAGGGTCACCCAGCTGGAGAAGGACAGGACCTCCTCCAACACATTGCTTGTAAGATCCCGCTGGTCAGGCTGTAGGGAGGCAAGCCATGAGTGGGAAAGGAGACAGAATCTCCAGGAATTAATAAAAGGAATTATTTATATATTATGCCCAGGAAGCCTGGCAGGATTAGTTACTAATAAAACTGTCCTTTTGTTGGACTATGAGTTTTGATGACAGGGAGCAAGTTAATGGAGTACTCTGCCTGGACATAGGAGATACTTGGGAGAGTCATTTTGTTTTCTGTTGTTGTTGAAAGCTCTGTAAGTCCTTTGTACCCAATTCCTAAAAAATAAAAAGAAAAAAATACATAGTGTTTGAACACATTCAGGTTTTTACTCATGTCTAAATATAACTATCATTAGGGGTGCCTGGGTGGCTTAGTCAGTTGAGCATCCAAGTTCAGCTCAGGTCACGATCTCACAGTTTGTGGGTTCAAGCCCCATGTCAGGCTCTGTGCTGACATCTCAGAGCCTGGAACCTACTTTGGATCCTGTGTCTTCCTCTCTCTCTGTCCGTCCCTTGCTTATGCTCTGTCTCTCTCTCAAAAATAAATAAATAAACGTTAAAATAAATAAATATAACTATAATTACAGTTGTGTGTGTGTGTGTGTGTGTGTGTGTGTGTGTGTGTGTGTGTAGAGAGAGAGAGAGAGAGAAAGAGAGAGAGACAGAATTTTCTCCCAAGACTTTCCGTGGGTGGCAGGAAAAAATATCAGCATTATGCCAGCATTATAGCTGATGTTTGGTACTATTTATAGAGCCGGCCATGGCCATGTCAGATCTTTAAAAGAAGCAAAACATCTGGGTGCATTCCAAATCAGACAGGAAAAACCTAAGTCACAACACATTGTACAGAGGAAGGCCGCATCTTTATAAAAGTTACAATTTACATTTGCTAAACATAATCCTGTTCCTCAGAAGATCTCCGGGAACCTGATTCTGGTGCTGAGTGGAATGAAAAAATAACACAATAACCATTGTGTATTTCAAGTTTAAAAAAGTTCGGAGGTGATCCCTGCTGACAGCCTGACACCGGCAGCCTGCTTGGGATTCTCTCTTCCCTGTCTCTCTCTCTCTCTGCCTCTCCCCCACTTGTGCATGCGCTCTCTCTCAAAATAAATAAAACTTTTAAAAAAACAAACAAAACAAAACAAAAAAGTTCTGAGGTGAATGAATGAATGGTTTTCAGAGGGCAGAGAACACACAGCATCTCCTCAGCAAAGGGCCTCCAAGTGGCCAGTGGCCATCGACAGTCAATCAAGACAGACAGCCTCATTGAACTGAAGTTAGCAGCTGCCCTGGAATGTTTTCAGCAGGGCCAGAGTTAGAGCCAAAAATGTCCCTTCCTGCACCTCACTTGAAGGCAGGCAGCTCCCCGTTCCTGCCCCATCTCTCAGAGATGTCATAAGGATGAATTAAAGAAAAATATTTAAACTTATATAACACTTGGGACATCTGCACTAAGAGAAAAAAACTCACTATTTCTACAATATTTCGCAGACCTAAAGCAAGTGTGTCCTACTTTAAGCAAAACCAATATATTTTAAAAATTCTGGATTTTGAAAGATCTATATCAGAGCTAAATTGTCCAACATAAAAAAAAAAAAAAAAAAAAAAAAGCAAAGAGTAAATTCCACAAGGATTGAAGGTTCTGCTTTACACACCAGGGGATACCCAGCACCTAACCCAAGACCTGGCACATGACGTGTCCTCTAAAGGTATTTGTTGAATAAAAGAATTATTTTTGTTAAACAGCCAGCTCCATGAGTGCACTTGATGAATTCTAAAATTTGCAAACGTTCTGTTCAGATGCTCCATCCTTCAACACACATGATGCAAAAGGTAAGACACCTCTGGAACATGGCCCAGGCTTGGGGACAGCTGTGTCCTGTGAGACACCCCTGCCCCTTCCTATGTCACCCCTGGCATGTCCAGCCCCCACATTCTGCGAGCATGATGTGGGCAGGGCTGCTGTTTTAAGATAACCTTTTCCTGGGGTGCATGGGTGGCTCAGTCAGTTGAGCATCCAACTTCAGCTCAGGTCATGATCTCAGGTTAGTGGGTTTGATCCCTGCATCGGGCTCTGTGCTAACAGCTCAGAGCCTGAAGCCTGCTTTGGATTCTGTGTCTCCCTCTCTCTCTGCCCCTCCCCAGCTCATGCTCTCGCTCGCTCGCTCTCTCTCTCTCTCTCTCTCTCTCTCTCTGTCTCTCAAAAACTAAAACGTTAATTTTTTTTTTTTTTCAAAAAAAGAGAACCTCTCTCTGGTTTCCTAGTGACAACCGTAAGGAAAGAGGGCAGCAGGTTTCAGTCTGGCTATGGCTTTGGTAGTGACTATACACGTGGGTTGTTACCATCTGTGGCTCCTGGGAAGCTACTGGATTTCAGGGCTGACAGCACACGAGGGCAGGCTTCCACTCTGCTTGATTCTGTCTTCACAACATACCCACTTCTGCCTCTTCATTTCTAAATGTCTGTTTTTATCTCCACAACATTTGTTTCTTCCACATTGGTCAGGGAGGGGGCAGAGAAGGATCCATACACAGCCTCCCAACAGGCTTCCGGGGGAATCCACACAAGGCGGGATCCACAGAGAACCACTTCCCAAAGAGGCCAAGAACCTGATCTACTCAGGATGCTGGAGTTCACATTCTCTCTGTAATTTTTATTACTTTTACTATAAAAATCCATAAAGGCTCACCGTAAGATGTTTAGAACTGCATAAGAAAATATCAAAAGGAAAACAAAAAACATCCATAATCTTACCATCTGGAGAGAATCTCTATTAGCCTCCTGGGGCACTGTATTCATGTTTATGCACGCAGGTATGTATTTCATTAGGCAAGTTTAGAAGATATTTAACCTACAGCTTTTTGGACACTGTCTCATGTCACTAACATTCTTCACATATTTTTATTTCGCTGCCTACTACTCCACTGTATGGATGTACCATAATTTATTTAACTAGTTCCTGTGATGGGAGAGAGCCGATTCCAGTTTTTCAGAAAAATAAATAGCACCATAGTGTACAATTTTATACACTCCTATGTCTTCACATCTCTGATTATCTCCTTCGGATAGAACCTTAGAGGTAAATCAAAAGTACAGAACTCCCCAAAATCATGCTTACCAGAAAGGCCTCACCAACTACAGTTCTAATAATAGGGCCTGATACCATTCTATCATATCTCCATGACACTGAACATTACTGACTGTCATTTTTAACCTTCAGTAATTTTATAGCTGGAAAAATGGCGTCTCATTTCCATGTTAATTAGCACTTTTATTATTGTTATTATTGGAATTGTTATCAGCGGTAAAGCTCGACTGGACCTTCCGTCACCACCACATGGCATCCCTGTGCAAGGTAGGCCCCTCAGCCAGGCACTACGGGAGGAGAAACTGAGGCCCACCTGAGTGATTTTCACAAGCTCGAACAGCTAACTTTCAGAGCTAGGATCGAAGCCTGAAAGCCCTATCTGTCTACCTGTTCGATTCTGCTGATTAGTGCTAGAGTCACACATTTTTCTTGTGTTTCTAGCCACTGTATTTCTCTTTCTCTGAACTCTAATGAATGTTATTTTTCTGTGTAGAAAAACAGCCCTCAGCATTTTGGATGTTTTGACACTACCGGCTTGTGCCAAGATTCACACATCACCCCCCAGCCCCTCCTTCCTCAGCCCAGCCCAACCACCCACCCATCTCCCTGCACATCAAGTGTGACACATCAAATGTCTCCTCTCCATGTTGCAAAAAGTTTAAACTGGCCTCACCTAAACCCGCTTGAGATTGCTTGAGATTGCTCCGAATGCCCTGGAGTTTAACTAAACCCAGACTGGGAAATATCCACACACAGTCAAAAAAGTGATACTTCATATCAACCCCATGGGGCCAGACAACATGGAAGGGCCAGAAAACGCAGCTCTGGCAAGGGCCCATTCTACTGGGGCATCCACTCCTTCATGTGCAGGAGGCAGAGCAAGAAGTGTTCTCTCCGAACAGAGACAGGAGTACCTCCTGACAGACAGCTCCTAAGTCAGTGCCACGTTTAAGTGCACAGGCCGGTACCTGTCCACCACCGTCACTCCTCGGGGACCCATCCCCCCCACACAGGCAAAAACCTCTCGAAGGATGAGAGCCCCAGATGCTCGGGCAGGTAGGGGAACACCCTCCTACCTCCCAAACTGCCTCACGCTGACAGCTGGAAGGGAGCCAGCTGAGGGGGGAGGCTCCCTCCTCGGGAGGTACCTGCTTGCCCTAGAATTCATGCCGCAGGAAAGTTCTGCAGGGTCATAAACCAGCCTTGAGCCTGCCTCAGAGCTCACTCTGCAACTCGCAGCCATCATTTGCTTGATTCAGTTCAGGTTAGGGAGATGGATAGGATTTTCCCACAAATCACTTGATTAGTGTGAGAAATCTATGTTCCTGCTGTTCTATGCGTTGCAGGGATTTTGGTTCCCTTTAAATCTCTCTCAATATTATGGTTCTTGCAGCTTTCAGAGTTTCTTCCCCAAGATTTATTTTTTGAAGGCACTGCACTATTTGGCAATTCTATATTGTTCCTCTCTGGTACCTTGACCAGCAATGTTGAGAAGAAGCATCTGAGCTCTGAAACCCAGAAACAGGGATTCCGACCTTTTAACTAACCATCCTGGGATAGCTGCTGCAGCAGAACCACATGGAATCCATGATCTGGCTGCTGCTCACCACAGCCCGCTAGCCGGGACCATCCTGGCCCAGCCTTAGAGAGAAGGCACCCCTCCCACCCACACCATTGTCACCCCGCATTCCCACAGATTCCTGCAACCTTGCTATATTGTAGGCACTAGGTGGGATACTCGATGACTGCTATTCCACTTAATCCCTACAACCCATCTATGAGATGGGTATCATTAGGTATTTGAGAGGGGGGAAACTAAGGTTTGGAACAGCCACACGGACTCCTTAAGCCAGGCCTGTGGAAATAACTTGGGTTTAGGTGGACTCTGGGCACCTATACCTCTGTGTTTCCATATTCTCTACCTTATCTCGGAAAGACCATCATAAATAAGATTTGGAGAAAAGATGAATGCGTCCTCTTCCTCGGTCAGCCCTGAACCACACACTCTTTGCTGCCTTTATCACTCACACAAACAACCTCACATCCTAAGTGTGCACAGTGTTTGGACCTTTGGCCGTCCAAGAAAAGTGCCGTCTCCGAAACACAGATGGGCCCGGGGGCAGGTGTGTGTCCTATATGTGCCAGGTTTTGTACAAGGCCACACACCTTCCTGGACTGTCCTGACAGCACATAGAGGCAAACCTGGTCCCTTGGTACACTTCCGGAAGTCCCCTGAGCAACCCCCCACTGCCCTCAAACTGAAGTTACCCCTTCAGTCTTGCACACAGAACAGTCTGGGAGGTAAGTCACCCACCCTGCTTTTCTGCTGGGTCTGTGATCTTAGATTCTTCTCTTTTCTAAAGCCCCCAGTGTCCGTTTCCTTCCACCAATCCCGCTTTCCCCCTGGGCTGTTTTCCTGGGCTGGTTCTCTTCCCTCAGGCATCTAACTAGCACTAAGGAGATGTTCGATTTCTTCCTAGTTTACATGAGGGGTTTCTTCTTAAACTGCAAGGACTTCTCCCCTTGTCCTAGGGCGTCTGAGAGGAAGACACCAGAGGGCTCAGCCCCCACCTTATGGGTTCTACTCCACGTTTAGATCAAGGACCTTCGGTAGGTCCCTTTCTCCCCAGAATAATGTCTGCAGGTAAAAATTAGAGAAAGAATTTTCCTCTCCTTCCCTCCTCTCTTCTGCCTCATAAAAAGATATAAAAAAAAAAAAAAAAATAAGAAGTCTCAAATAAAAAATCTTTAGGAGGAAAAGGGAAAAAAGTGCAGAGAGCCTCCCCTAACTCTCCCTAACCCCAGGCCAGCAATCTCTCTCACCTCACACAACTGTCTGATTTCAGAGGAGAGTTACAGAAACTCCAATAAGCAATTCCATTTTCTGAGAATTCAATTGTGAGAGAAAGAAAGAAAGAAAGAAAGAAAGAAAGAAAGAAAGAAAGAAAGAAAGAAAGAAAGAAAGACTATGCATAATGATGGATTTGACTTATTATAGTGATCATGTTACAATATATTCATATATCAACCATTATGTTGTACACCTGAAACTAATATAATGTTATATGTCAATTATAGCTCAATTAAAAAAAAATACAGCCACACAAGAGCTACCTGGGTAGGCAGCTCCAGGCCCATGGGAATCTGAGACTATTTTTTGAGGACTTTCCATCCACAACCTCATCTTGGCCTTATTAATTCAGTCATAACTCTTCAGAATTTACAGGGCCCCTTTTACAGTGAAAAGCTCAAGTGATGGCATCGGCACAAAGCTTTTAATTTTGATTTAGAGACTCAGACCCTCTGTCACTATCTCACGTCCCACTTCCCTTGTGCTCAGGGGACATCTGTTTCCAGGGCTCTTGGCCGAGGTCCCCTCCCCACCTCCCAGCCCTTGATGTTCCTTCCTACTCACTGACAGAATGAAACAACAGGAGAGAGTCACCGCTCTGATCTCCACCCACCCCACCACACCCCACGTCCACCCACACACCCAACTGCCTTCTGACCATGGCTGTCCTTCCCTCCCCCTTGGCTGTCCCCTCAGCAGCCAGGCCATGCCCGCCCCATTCACTGGATCCCAGCCCCTCCCTTCCTCCCTCGGGACCATCTCCCAGCACTTCTCCCCGCCTTCTCCTATGTCACCTTCATGCTCTTGACTGGATGGTTTCCACCAGCATACAAACACCCTGATATTTTCCCCATTTTAAGGGGGTAATCCTTACTTTGACCCCACACACCTCTACAGTTCATCTTCCATCTCCTTGCACCCCTCACAACCCCACTCTTCCAGAAGGTTGTTTACATGTGCTATCTCCAATGCCTCTCCACCAACCAGCACCGACAGGGCCTCCCCTCACATACCATCAGCATAGTGATGGCTTCCACACTGGTGTTCAATTCTCAGTCCCCACCTACTTCACGCACCAGCAGTCTGTGATCAGATGACCAGTCCCCCTCGAAAATGCTTCCCTTTGTTTCTGAGGCAACATTATCCCATAGGCTGCTCCTTCTCAGTCTCATCTGCGGGTTCATCTTCGAGTCCTAGAACAAAGGTCAGCAAACACAGCCCGCGGGCCAACTGCCTGATTCTGTAAACAAAGTTTCACTGAACACAGCCACACTCATTCATTTATATGTTGTCTGTGGCTGCTTTTGTGCTACAAAGGCAAAGGGCACTAGTTGCAGCAAAGACCACATGGCCCCACAAAGTTTAAAATCCTATCTGGCTCTTCAGCAAAGTTTGCCAACTCCTATTCTAGATCTGTAAATATTGGGGTTCCCAGAATTCAGTCTTTACACCTCCTCTCTATCTACACTCACTCTCGAGGTTATCTCCTTTGGTCCCATATTTTAAATATTATCAATACACTGACAACTCCCAAGATTTTTCTCTAGCATAAACTTCTTTGAACTCTAGACACATAACCCAACTGACTAGCAGGCATTTCATTTAGATATTTAACATCTCCCTAACACAAATGTCTCACCTCCTGTTTCCCCCAGTGTGTTCCTTCCACAAACTTTTCCATCTCATGCCAAAAGTCTTGGAAGTCATCTTTGAATCCTCCTTCTCTCAAACCCTCCATTCAGCCCATCAGGAAATCCAGCTGGTTCCACCTTCAAAATATATCCAGACTCTGAGGGCTCCTCACTCCCCACTGCTACTACTAATCCAAGCCACTACCCGCTCTGCCAGGATCATTGCCTCCACATAGCTCTACTATAGTATGCTCTCAGGGCATGTACCAGACAGCCAGACTGATCCCTTTGAATCCTACACTATGTTACTCCTTTGCTCAAAACTTTCCAGGGGTTCAATGAAGCTCACCTCGACCTCAATGCTACATCTGACACTATAAGTGTCTCCAGCTTCAGGGCCTCTCCTGGCGTGGACTGCCCTTCCCACAAATATCTGCATGGATCACCCTCCATGGCCCTGGGTCTCTGCTCCAGTGTTACTTTATTACTGAGACCCTCCTGGACATACCCTTTCCACACACACACACTCCATCCCGTTGCTCTGATTCATTTTCCCCCCTTTCACATATCAGCCTCCCTACATATTGACTTATTTGTTTGCTATCTGTCTTCTCCACTGGAATATAAGCTCTGAGTAGATGGGGACTGGGTCAGTTCTGTCCACTACTCATTCTAAAAGCTTAGAAAACTGTGATTGTCAGTTCTTAATGTTCTGAGCAATGAATAAATGAACACATAACATTTCAGGAGCTCACGTCCCTGTTAAGGTAACTGAAGGATGAGAGAGAGAAGCACATCATTTCCATCACGGTGAAATCAAAGAACAGGGCCATGGCCTCAAGCTCTCCCGGCCCAGTAGCCTGTGGCATCCCTCACTGACCTGTCCCAGGGAATGGACAGGCACCCTGGTCCCCAGCGACAAGCAGCCTGCCCTCCTGCTGCTCCCAGCACCTCTCTGCAGAGCCTCCTGGAAATGGGGAGAAAGCAGAATGCAGAAATGGAGAAGGGCCACTCTGCAGGCAGAGAGAGTCCTGTTCCTGCTCTCCCACAGACCCCCATGGTCACCAGGTCTGGGCCCAGAGGGGGTGGCACAGCAGACAGAGAGCATCAGGCTGCAATCCACCACCAGGGTTACCCACTGACTGCTGGCCACACCATGCCGCAGTTTCCTCTGCAAAATGAGTCTGAGGACCAAGTGCTTAACAATTTGAAAATAGGGGCCTCTGGGTGGCTCAGACAGATAAGCATCTGACTCTTGGTTTCAGCTCAGGTTCATGATACCGAGCCCCATATCAGCTCTACACTGACAGCGCACAGCCTGCTTCAGATTCTCTGTCCCTCTCTCTCTGCCCCTCCCCTGCTCACGTTCTCTTTCTTTCTCTCTCTCTCTCTCAAAATAAATAAACAAATAAATAAACAAACAAACATTTAAAAATCTGAAAGTAAAGGGTAGTCTCAGACTCTTTTTCCTGTCTTATTTGTGTCTTATCACACTTAAAAATCTACAATTTAGACAGAGGCTATGCTTCTGCTTTCCAGTCTGCTAGAAATTCTACCTCACTTCCAAACATCCCTCTTGAGTTCCCCACCTATTCCCTGACCCTGCTCCCTTTTTCTTGCTTTCCCTGTTGGCTCATAACTTTTCCTTCCCCTTCTCCCATTCTGGAAAACCGAAGTTCCAGGTAGGCAGGGGAGGCCTGGCAGAATAGGAACCATCCCAATCCCCCTTCCTGTCTTCCCAGAACCCTACAGGGAAATTTCATGTTCAGCAGGAGCAAAACCAAGAGAGGCAGCGAGAAGGAGGGAATCCACATGAGAACCCCGACTCATTTCCTCCTCCCGCCCAGTGGCACTGTGCCCAGCTTATTACATAGGAGGGAGTCCCAAAAATAAAGCAAAGCCTGGGATGAGAGATGCCAAGGCACTCTCCCAATCCCCCCCTGACTGAGCCACATGACCCCTCAGCAGCTCCCAACGTCGCATGCTGGCTTTTGGCCTCAGATGGCCACTCACACCCAGAATGTGCCTCCTTCTGTCCAAATTGCCCTCATCCTTCAGGGCGCAGGCCCTTCTGCCTCCACCAGACTTTGGTGACCACACACGTTCTCTCACTGGCATCCACTTCTCTCGGCACCTCCGGGACTGGGCCTCAGGGCAGGACTCAGCCAGATGCACCCATGTTTTGGAAGTCACCTCACGTGTGTGCCACCATCAACTCATCAAGTATCTGCCAGGGCCCCACGGGGTACTGTGTCCCCCATCACTGCACCCAGGACATGCAGGCCAGCAAGAAGCCCCTGTCCGTCAGGAGGTAGGGGGGTGTCTGCAGGCTCCTTCCATGCCAGCTCTTCTGCCACCCAAACCGAGGCAAGTGGCTCTGCCTTTCCCAGTATCAATCCCCCCTGTGCACAATCAGGATGAGGACGCCTGCCCCTTCCGCCTCTGAGGCTTGCGAGCACAAAACACCGTACAAACGTGCGTTATTATCAAAATAAATAGAGCAGCAAATCAGCCGGGCCCGCACCGCTCCTCACCCAGCCCCACCTTCTAGCAGGCTTCTCCCCTTTTCCCAGTGAAGCCTGTGAAAGCCCCAAGGATGTGCCCCTCGGAGTCACCCCCTATGCAGCCCGGGCACACACCGCGGGGCCAGCCGGCTGTGACTGCCACAGAGAGGGGGACTCTCGGGCTGCCCAGAGTTTATGTAACAAAGGAAAGCAGCTCAGGAGGCAAAGGCGGTCTGGAAAAACAGCAGCAAATGAGGGGGCAGGATGCAGAACCGCGAGGGCACCGCCGGAGACCCCTGCACCCACAGTCCCTCCTCTAAGCATGACAGCCGTCAACGCATTCGCTCAGTCTCAATTAATAAGTGAATCAAACACAAGGCATGGCTTCTGGGAAGGAGGGGAGGGCGGCTCCACACCTTCCTGCTGGAAATCTGCCAGCTGTCCCCAATAACACAAGAAGCCCTACAAAATGGCCCCCTCGAGAAAGGGTACATGGGCTCCCTGCCACCAAGCTCTGCCACCCGTGAGACGGGCAACCCTGACACAGTCATAGCCTCTCTGAGCTTCAACTTGTCCACCTAGGATATCTGCAGATGCATGTAAACACACCCGCTGCGGGCTAAGCTAGGTCTGACCACTGTAAGGGACAGGCTGGGGACGTGTGTGGAAGGGGGAGGAGGTGAAGAAGAAGGGGGAAGGTTGCCACTGCCCATGGGCACCATTCCCTGCACGGAGATCCTGCACCCTCAACATCTGAAGCAGACTTTTCGCAGGGTAGCATGTGACTAGCAGGTGCATTTATCTGATCTCACCAAATGGATTGAGGACACCTGGCTGGCATGACTTTTTTTTTTTTTTAATGTTTATTTATTTTTGAGAGAGAGGGGTAGGGAGGGACAGAGAGAGGTAGAGGAGGACAGAGGATCCTGAGCGGGCTCCCTGCTGACAGCAGACAGCTGGATGCAGGGCTGAAACTCACAAACCGTGAGATCATGACCTGAGCCAAAGTCAAATGCTTAAAGGACTGAGCCACCCAGGTGCCCCATATTAGGACTTTTAGTGGGCTGCATAGTGCCTGACACATTGCTACATATATAGTCCCTGCCAGAGCATTTGTGGTTTGAGTAACTGATTTAAAAAGCAAGTTTGTCTGGTGTGTAAGATAACACATTTATTTACTCTAAGAAATTTGGAAAATACAGAATAGTTTAATAAAAGAATCACATGTTTCCTAAAACCCAGAGATACCCACTGTTATCACTCTGATATATTGCATTCCATTCTATTTTTCAGGACTGTATGCATTTTTTTTGTTTTTTGTTTTTTTACAAAATTGCATTTCTACTCTATTTACTTTTAAGCCTATATTTACTTGATGCACATTATTAGCATTTTCCCATATCCTTATATATTATTCAATGTAACTTTAATGGCTTCCTTGATTTCCATTTTATGGATGAGCCATATTAGATTTAATTAATCCCCCCATACAATGTTTTGTTATAATGAATAATGCTGAAAGGAATATCCTTGATTAGAACTATTTTGCACAGCTCTGATTATTTCCGTAGGAAAAATTCCTAGAAGACGAACTGCTTACTGGTTTAAAGGGTATCTTTTTGAGACATGACTCCCGTGTTTGCAAATGATCTTCCCATCAGCTACGTCTGCCAATGTCCACTTCCTGGCATCTCAACAACATGGGGCATTTTATTTTCCTTTTTGTTCAGCTGGTAGGTGGATAAGGATACCTTGTTTTTAAAGTAATATTTTAGTTATTAGGGAGGTTGGACACCTGTACGTCTTTTTCTGGACATTTGTGTTTGTTTTCTCTATGTTTGTGCTACCTATTCACACCCTTTGCTCACTTTTCTGTCAGGGGACAGACTGATTTTTGAATACTCTACAGAGAAGAGAATTAGTCCATAGCCGTCTTTGCTGACCCTGTCCCCGTGTTTAACAATCCCTCCATTAAGGCATTAAAGTCTAGCTTATATCCTTTTCCTGTTGTTGAAGCCCATTTGCTCCTGTCCTGTCTTCAGTGGGGAGCACTGCTCTCTCTGTCATCGACCCATGTGACCTTTCCTTGTCACCTGTCAGCGTCTCCTCTAAGGGATGAAAAATTCCTCTTCATTTTTGCCTGATCAAGTATAACTTAAGAAGTCAAAGCATCACCCTTTGATGCTGTCCCCTTCTCTTCTTCCATTGCCACAGTCTCCCTTCAGGCCCTCATCATTGCTCACCCAAACCGCAGCAAATGACTTCAGGACCAGCCTCTCTAGCCCAGCCTTGCCTCTCCCAAAACTCACCCCCACCCTCCATTCCACAATTCCTTTGTCCTAAATGCAAATGTGACTGCCTTTCCCTGCCTAAAACCCTTCTGCTCCTCAGTCTGGCCAGCTGGTCCTTCCCTACCTGGGGACACTTCCACCCCCTCTCTCTCCCGCACCCCCAAAAACAAACCTCATGTGCTCAAGATGTAGCAACACCCAAGTATTACTCATAGGGCTCTGACACACTGTGCTGTTTCATGCTTCTGAGTCTTGCAAATGTGGCTGCCCTCCTTCTCACCTCTCCATCCACCTGGTGGGATCCTATTTATTTCTCAGGTGTTCCTCTCCCCAAGAGGAATCCTCTGACCATGCCAAGTAAGGCTAACCATGTGTACCCTGCATCCAGGACCTACTACCATCACGCCCACAACAACTTGCTGTGTCCTAGTGCAGTCTATGGCACCAAAGTTGAGGGCAGAAATGTGAAGTCAGCTGAGTGTCGTTCTGGATGGAAAGGGACAATGGCAGTGGGATTGAGACAAGGTTGCCCTGGGTTAGCCCACTCCTCTGATGAATCTCTCGAGGTTCTCTCTGTGGCTGTAGGCACTTTCACCTTCTGAAGACAGGCTCTGACATCCTTTGGCTTTCTGTCATTTCTTGTGCTACCTACCCGCTCCTCTCCCTCAGCTACCCCAGCTCTCTCCACCCTTCAGGCCTGTCTCACAACCTGGGCAGCCTGGCCCCTGGCACCTGCTGTCCTCTCTTCCCCTTCGGTTCCCCCTGCACCTTCTGTCTTGGCAGTTCCTCAGACACATGTTCTGCTGGGCTGCCTCAGGGGCTGCTGGTCTTCCCAGGCAACTTCCCACAGGACAAGGATCACACACACACCTATGTCGTTCCTGATAGACTCCCTAGTGCCTGCCGGAGTGCTGGGCAGAGCGCTCGGAATGCATTGGTTAGCACAGAGACATGCCCTGAATACCCCCTGCCGGCCCGTAGCTGGCCCAGCACAGACCTCCGTGTTTCCTTCCTTTTACTCAGCGACTACGCACGTGCACTTCTTAACTATGAATTTACTTTGTGATGCCCACTTCACCAATTCATCTTGCTTCCTACAAGGCTCAAACCACTGCAAGGCAAAGCCCGCACAGCCTCTCTGCCTGATTCTTGAGAGCTTGAGGCTGTTTTCATCCTGAGGCTGCCGGCTGGACAGCAGTGTCCTGTTCCTCCCCTGACACCAGAGGGAGCCTGCCTCTGGGCCTTGAGACCGCCCACCCCCTCGCCGCTGTAGGCTCTGGCCCTGGGCCTCCCTGGAGGGCCTCCAAGCATGCCCCAGAGATGTACGCGCCCAGAAACAAATCAAGTCTGGCTGGAAGAAATGTGGAATTGCAGCCCCACGTTGTAGAAGCTTCTCTTAGAAATGACAATCTGAATGAAATTCCAAATTCTGTTTCGTTTTATAAAGGTAACTGATGATATAAGGGTCTTATCCAGATCTTATGTGTGCTGGGGACGTCTCGTTTCATTCATCCAACAAGGAGCTTGAACTAGACGTCTAAAGTTTCTCACCTCCGTAAGATGCAGAGTAAATTTTTTTTTTCATATCACTCTTCCTCATCCTCCCGCTGCACCCTCATCCCCTCTTTTCTGCTGCAGTTTCTGGCAGGCATTTGTCCAGCCCTGGGCTCATGGTAGTGCTGCCCGATCACCAGCTGGAGCTGAACGGTTTGCTGTATAAATCAGGGAAGGTGGAGTTGAGTAAGTACACCATGCTAGTAACAGGCACTCAATAAATACTGCTTAACTGCAGGTGCCCCTGTCTCCACCATTTGCTTAGAGAAAAATCAGGAGCCCAGAAAAAGTAAATGGTCTATTCAATTTGGAAGCAAGGGGGAGCTGATTCTGGTTCTGGTTCTGGCTCTGCCATGGGTCAGTGTGTGAGGAGGCCACCGAGGCCTGCTTCCTCTCCAGGCCTCATTTGCCACACCTGAAAGTGAAAGATTAGACTTGAAGACAGGGCCTCAAGCAGTAGACAGGATCTGCCAGTAAAGGCAGCACCTGGCCGGCCCTGCTGGCCCAAGGACTTCAGCTCTCAGCCACTCTGATAGCCCCAGAGCAAAGGTGAGGCTTCTGAGCAACCAAAAAGGGCCCCCCCTCGGGAAAGGGCCAGGATCCCTGGGCCAGACGGGCCCCTCCTTCCGCCTCCTCCTCCAGCTGAATCTTCTGCTTATCCATTTCCTAAAGATCATCACGGAGGCTCCACAACCTTCCCTTTTTAACAACTCTTGCTGACGGAAAATTCTTCCTCATACCTAATCTAAGTCCATCTGCTGCAATTTCTGTCTATTTTCTCTCGTTCAATCCTACTGGAGATGGAGAACAGCTGGTCGCCATCCTCCATATAACATCCCCTCCTAAACCAAAATCAGTTATTACATCACCCTCAGCCTGTTTTTCTTGTGGCAGAGCACCCACCGTCCCTCCGACCTGCCTCCACGGATTCTGGCTCTGAAAGCATCACTGAGCACCGTGGCCCACATTGGAGGATGCTCTGCAAGCTCCAAGTCCTCCCAGAGCCATAACATCCTCAGCTGGATGTAGGACTCCAATGGCAAAATCCAGAGAGAAGGTCAGAGCAGAAAGAGATCATGAGGACATAGGCCAAGCCCCTGACTTTATATACAAGGAAACTGAGGTCAGAGAGGGAAAATAAGTGCAGCACCCAAGGTCAAGTCTGAGGGATCAAGCTCCAGGTGCCAGACCCCAAATAGTGCCAGCACGAGGCTCTGAGTGCCTGTAGCGTGTCCTTGACATGGTAAGAGCAGGACCAGCCTTAACTGAAAAGCAAAGGCTCACAACTGCCCAGACACTCCCTATCTAAACTCTATCTTCCAAATCCCAAGGCAGATGTCTGCAACTCCACTCTAAACATCTTGGATTTCCATTTAGAACTCAAATACCTGCATAAGTGGCACCACTCTTAACTATTTACACCTTAGTATGAATAAGTAGATTTGATCCTTTCTAACTCTTGACAGAGAAATTTAGGGGTGAGAAGAGAACAAGGAACAAAGAAATTGGGAGAATGACAGGCACATATCACTGCTGGCTAATGTCTCCAAGGTCAGTCCAATGCATGGGGACTGCGGGTGGGCGAGCCGCAGGATAGTGGAACAGTGAGGGTCATGCCTGGTGGAATCCCTATGCGTCTAACAGGTCTGTGCTCAATACATCTGCCCCACCTGCCTCCCAAGGGGTGGCTGCACCACCACAGGCGCTCTTGTAAGGTCTGCATGGAACCGAACGTGGTGAAGGATTGCCTCACTGCTCCCGCAGGGCAACTCCATGTGCATCCCAGAACTCTTGACTTCCCCTGGTTAAGTGTTCCAGAAGTGAGGTGAGCAGGGTGTCTAAAATCAAATCTCAACCTCTAGGGTGCCCTTAAGTGACAGGAAGGAAGAATCATAAGGGAAGGAAGAAAGAGAGGCATATACCAGATTAAGTAAGATTGTTCAGTGTGCAACAGCTCCATAATGGGGAGGGAGGTAGGGCGCATGTGCATAAGGCAAAGTAAGTCAGGTGAACTATTACTAATCATTTGGGGCCACGAAATCTTCCAAAGTGAAGAATAACGGGAGAAAATAACCGTGTGTGGTGCGTACATTTCAGAGCCCAGGTTTCCAAACAGCCTTCACCCCGTGATGAATAAACAGAAGCATCATGCTCCAATCTCCTCACCTTTCAGGGGATGCTCCAGATTATTTCAAACCTCCAGACGCACACACCCCCAGGGTAACCAGGGAGTTCACGCAACTACCCAAGAAAAAAAAGAAGACATCTCAACGGCCCCTTACAAAAACGCA